>NC_058134.1:195755092-195895012 GCF_016433145.1 Gracilinanus agilis
GGTCTAGATCAACATCTCACACCCTACACCAAGATAAATTCAGAATGGGTGAATGACTTGAATATAAAGAGGGAAACTATAAATAAGTTAAGTGAACACAGAATAGTATACTTGTCAGATCTCTGGGAAAGGAAAGACTTTAAAACCAAGCAAGAGTTAGAGAAAATTACAAAATGTAAATTAAATGGTTTTGATTATATTAAACTAAAAAGCTTTTGTACAAACAAAAACAATGTAGTCAAAATCAGGAGGGAAACAACAAATTGGGAAAAAATCTTTATAACGAAAAACTCTGACAGGGGTCTAATCACTCAAATATACAAGGAGTTAAAGCAATTGTATAAAAAATCAAGCCATTCCCCAATTGATAAATGGGCAAGAGACATGAATAGGCAATTTTCAGGTAAAGAAATCAAAAGTATCAATAAGCACATGAGAAAGTGTTCCAAATCTCTAATAATTAGAGAAATGCAAATCAAAACAACTCTGAGGTATCACCTCACACCTAGCAGATTGGCTAAAATGAAAGAAGGGGAGAGTAATGAATGTTGGAGGGGATGTGGCAAAATTGGGACATTAATGCATTGCTGGTGGAGTTGTGAACTGATCCAGCCATTCTGGCTGGCAATTTGGAATCATGCTCAAAGGGCTATAAAAGAATGCCTGCCCTTTGACCCAGCCATACCATTGTTGGGTTTGTACCTCAAAGAGATCATAGATAAACAGACATGTACAAAAATATTTATAGCTGCGCTTTTTGTGGTGGCAAAAAACTGGAAAAGGAGGGTATGTCCTTCAATTGGGGAATGGCTGAACAAACTGTGGTATATGCGGGTGATGGAATACTATTGTGCTAAAAGGAATAATAAACTGGAGGAGTTCCAGGCGAACTGGAGAGACCTCCGGGAACTGATGCAGAGCGAAAGGAGCAGAGCCAAAAGAACATTGTACACAGAGACTGACATACTGTGGTAAAATTGAATGTAATGGGCTTCTGTACCAGCAGCAATGCAATGACCCAGGACAATTCTGAGGGATTTATGGTAAAGAATGTTACCCACATTCAGAGGAAGGACTGCAGGAGAGGAAACATATAAGAAAAGCAACTGCTTGAACGCATGGGTCGGGGCGGACATGATTGAGGGTGTGGACTCGAAACTACCACACCAATGCAACCACCAACAATTAGGAAATTGGTCTTGATCAAGGACACATGACAAAACCAGTGGAAAAGTGCGTCGGCCATGGGTGGGGGGAGTGCGGGGGGTGAAGGGGAAAATAGGAGCATGAAACATGTAACCATGTTAAAAATGATTATTAATAAATGTTAAAAAAAAAAACAATATGGTACTAGCTAAGAGAGAGAAGGGAAGATCAGTGGAATAGATTTGGTGTAACTGACCTCAGCAAGACAGTCTATGATAAACCCAAAGAGCCCAGCTTTTGGGACAAAAAGCCACCATTTGACAAAAACTGCTGGCAAATTTGGAAAACAATATGGGAGAGATTAGGTTTAGATCAACATTTCACACCCTACACCAAGATAAACTCAGAATGGGTGAATGATTTGAATATTAAGAAGGAAACTATAAGCAAATTAGGTGAATGCAGAATAGTATATTTGTCAGATCTTTGGGAAAGTAAATATTTTAAAACCAAGCAAGAGTTCTAAAAAATTACAAAATGTAAAATAAATAATTTTGATTACATTAAACCAAAAGTTTTTGCACAGACAAAACCAATACTACCAAAATTAGAAGGGAAGCAATAAATTGGGAAAAAATCTTTATAACATAAAATGCAGACAAAGGTCTAATTACTCAAATATACAATGAGATTAATCAATTGTACAAAAAAATCAAGCCATCCCCCAATTGATAAATGGCCAAGGGACATGAATAGGTAATTTTCAGATAAAGAAATCAAAAGTATCAATAAGCATATGAAAAATTGTTCTAAATCTCTAATAATTAGAGAAATGCAAATCAAAACAACTCTGAGGTACCACCTCACACTTAGTAGATAAGCTAAAATGACAGCAAAGGGAAGTAAACCTTGGAAGGGATGTGGCAAAATTGGGACATGAATGCATTGTTGGTGGAGTTGTGAATTGATCCAACCATTCTACATGGCAATTTGGAACTATGCCCAAAGAGTGCTAAAAGTCTGCCTTCCCTTTGATCCAGCCATATGACTGTTGGGTTTTTACTCCAAAGAGATCATAGGGGGAAAGACTTGTACAAAAATAGGTATAGCCTCGTTCTTTATGGTGACAAAAAACTGGAAAATGAGGGTATGCTCTTCAACTGGGGAATGGCTGAACAAACTGTGGTATATGCTGGTGATGGAATATTATTGTGCTGAAAGGAATAATGAACTGAAGGAATTCCATGTGAACTGGAAAGACCTCCAGGAATTGATGCAGAGAACCAGAAGAACAATAGAATGGTAAAATCGAGACCCAGAGAGACCAAAATAACATACCAACCAAATAGACAATATGATCTTGGGCTTCTGTAAAAGAATGCCACTGTACTAAACAGAACTTAAATTGTGTTCTTATCAAATTATATGTGGAATATCAAGTTTAGTTCTGAATGCCACTGTTTAAGAAGAGCACTGCTAGAGAGGAGTAGAGCTAAAAGAGAGTGGTAGAACCAGGTAAAACTTAGAACGACTCAAATTCTCTCCAACCAACCTTAAAACAACTCCTCAAGATGAACACTGGAGTGAAAGAACCAACAAGGAGACAGAGCAAAGCAACTTTCATGCATAGAACAACTTGAAATGTAGGCACAGAGGATCTGGTTCACTGTGGTGAGAAGGGAACATAGCCAGTAGGAGGTCACAGTAGGAGGAGTACCAGCACAAGTCAACAGCAAGCTGCCCCCACCACACCTCAGACCACGTCTACTGTTTCATGTTTTAAATCTGGGTCCAAACCAATGTTGAGATCCTGAGATCCTTCCTAAGCCATCAGTAGTACAACCCCCACACTGACCCCTTAAAGTTCCAAGCCCCAGTGCAAGCCTGAAATAAGGCCCCAGGCCTTTCCACAGGATGGTGCATGGTGTGCCTGTCTGGTGCAGGCCCAGAGGGAGGATCTGAGTCCCAATCCCAGCCAATACCAAGGCACCAAGACTTAGCACAAGGAAGTTGGTAAAACTCCTAGCTGGTGTGAGCCCAAGGGGAGGATAAGAACCCTTGTCCAAGCTGGTACTATGGTCCTGAATCCCAGTGCAAGGCCATCTGTGTGGTATGCCAGAATGAGGCCTAGTGCCCTAGAGACAGAGTCAAAGGAGAAAGATCAGGATTAAAGAGGAGAATAAGATGGAAGGAAATAAACAGTTGGTAACCAATACTGTGAATGTAAATGGGGTGAACTCACCCATAAAACAGAAGTGGATAGCAGAGTCAAGTAAAAAACATAATTCTATGATGTCCTGTTTACAAGAAACATCTATTGGGTAGGGAGATATACACAGAGTAAAGGTAAGGGACTGGAGCAGAATTTTTTTGAATCATCTGAAGTAAAAAAGAGAAGGATTGCCAATTGCAATCTCAGACAAAGCTAAAGCAAAAAGAGATCTAATTAAAAGAGATAAAGAATGAAATTACATCTTGGTAAAAGATACTATAGACCAGTGGTTCCCAAACTTGTTTGGCCTACCGCCCCCTTTCCAGAAAAAAATATTACTTAGCACCCCCTGGAAATTATGAAACTATTTATTGAAATCAGAATAGAATGTAATACAAAAAAAGTGTGGCCATCACTGCCCCACCTGGATTGCTGCATCGTCCACCAGCGGGCGGTTAGAGCCCACTTTGGGAATCACTGCTATAGATAATGAAGTAACATGATTACTAAACATATATATGCATCAAATGGTATAACCTCCAAATTTTTAAAAGGACAATTTAAATGAGATTCAGGAAAGAAAAACAAACAAACAGTAAAACTATATTAGTAGGGAACCTCAATCTCCCCCTTTACCAAAAAATAAACAAGAAAGAAGTAAAGGAAGTGAATGGAGTTTTAGTAGAGTGAGAACTAATGGATTTCTAGAGAAAATGGAATGGGGAAAAAAGGAATATATATTCTTCTCAGCAGTATATGGCATTTATGCAAAAAATGATCGTGTATTAGGGCATAAGAACGTCACAACCAAATGTAGAAAAGCCAAAATAATAAATGCATCTTTTTTCAGATCATAACCCAATAAAAATTATAATCAATAAGGGTTAATGGAAAGACAAATAAAAAATTAATTGAAAATTAAATAATCTAATTCTTAAAGAGGCATGGCTCAAAGAACAAATTAGAATAAATTATAGAAACAACAGTTTCATTAAGGAAAATGAAATACCACTAAATGCTTACATCAATAAAATAGAGAAAAAGATGATCAATGAATTGGGCATGCTACTAAAAAAAAAAAAAAAACTAGAAAAAGAACAAATTAAAAATCCCCAGTTAAAGATTAAATTGGAAATCCTAAAATTTAAAGGAGAAATTATTAAAACTAAAAGCAAGAGAATCATTGAACTATTAAATAAGACTAGTTGATTTTATGCAAAACTAAAATATACAGAGCATTGATTAATTTGATTTTAAAAAGTAAAGAAGAAAATCAGATAATCAATATCAAAATTGGCAAGGATATACTTAGCACTAGTGATGAAGAAATTAAAGCAATCAGCTTTTTTGCCCAATTATATGCCAAGAATTCTGACAATCTAATCTAAATGGATGAATATTTGAAGAAATATAAATTGTCCAGATTAACAAAAGAGTAAATAGAATATTTAAATCATTCCATCTCAGAAAACAAATTAAATAAATCATCAATGAACTCCTTAAAAAAAACTCCAGGGCCAGATGGATTCACAAGTGAATTCTATGAAACATTTAAAGAAGAGTTAATCCTAATACTATATAAACTATTTAGGACAATAGGCAGAGAAGGAATCCTACCAAATTCTTCTTATGACACAAATATGGTACTATTACCTAAGCCAGGAATAGCAAATCCAAAGAAAGAAAATTATAGGCCAATTTTATTAATGGATTTTGATGCAAAAATTACAAATGAAATAGTAGCAAGTATGTTATATCAATATATAATATTGCCAGTGGGATTTATACCAGGAATGTAAGGCTGGTTTAATATTAGGAAAACTATCAGCATAATTTACCATATCAACAATCAAACTAACAGAAATCACATGTTTATCTCAATAGATGCAAAAAAAAGCCTTTGACAAAATACAATACTCATTCCTATTAAAAACATTAGAAAGTGTACAATGAATAATTTTGATTATATTAAATTAAAAAATTTTGTACAAACAAACCCAATGCAACCAAAATTAGAAGGGAGGCAACAAATTGGGGAAAAATATATATAACAAAAACTGCTGACAAAGGTCTAAGTTCTCAAATTTATAAGGAGCTATTTCAATTGTACAGAAAAATCAAGCCATTCCATGACTGACAAATGGTCAAGGGACATGAATAGGCAGTTTTCAGATAAAGAAATAAAAGCTATTAATAAGCACATGAAAAAGTGCTCTAAATCTCTAATAATTAGAGAAATGCAAATCAAAACAACTCTGAGATACCTCCTCACACCTAGCAGATTGGCCAATATGATAGTAAAGGAAAATAATAAATGTTGGAGGGGTTGTGGCAAAATTGGGACACTAATGCATTGCTGGTGAAGTTGTGAATTGATCAAACCATTCTGCATGGCAATTTGGAACTAAGCCCAAAGGGCTTTAAAAGACTGCCTACCTTTAAATCCAGCAACACTACTACTAGGTTTGTACCCTAATGTGGGAAGCCAATAAGAGAATAGATAAAAATCTGAGACTCCTCTTTTGACCCCTTTTGTAATCCTTGTGATTTCTTGTTGAAAAGTATTATGGCCTTATTGAAAAGCTTTAAGTTCCTATCAAACCTAAATTTAAAGGGTTAACACTGTTAACACAGCAAGGAATGCTGCTGCCTGTTATAGCCAGGGCCAAGACACTCCCCAACTTGGCTTTCTGATAAGAACCCAGTCAAAATTCAGCCTTGGCCTTGGTCTATTCTGAAGCCAATGATTTTGTGTTTTCATGTGACATAATTTGTAACTTCTGCGCATCTGCAAAGTTTTTTTGGGGGGGTTCTTTTGTGTGAAATAAATCTTGAAATAGATATAATGAACTCTATACTCCTGGAGCCAGAGCTGGAAGCATGAGGTAAAAGATAACTCCCTTGTCCTGTCCTTATTTCCTTATCAACTTAACTGTCCTTATCAGATTATCAGAGATGATAAAGAGATCTCCACACCCTAAGACATAATAATGAAAAATGTTTGTACAAAAATATCCATAGCCATTCTCTTTGTGGTGGCAAAAAGTTAGAAAATGAGAAGGTGTCCCTCAATTTTGGGAATGACTAAACAGATTGTGGTATATAATGGTGATGGAATACTACTGTGCTGTAAGGAATGATGAACTGGAGAATTTCTACATGAACTAGAAAAAATTTCAGGAACTGATGCAAAGTGAAATGAGCAGTACCAAAAGAACTTTATACATAAAAAGTGAAACACTGTGAAACAATACAATATAATGGACTTTGCTAATACAAGACAGTCCCAAGGCACTTATGAAAAAGAATACTATCCACATCGAAAGAAAGAGCTATGGGAGTAGAAACATAGAAGAAACACAAATGACTTATCATTTGTTTATATGGATATGTGATTTGGGGTTTTGGTTTTAAAAGATTGCTCTATTGCAAAAATGAATATATGGAAATAGGTATAAATGATAACATTTGTATAATCCAGTGGAAATGCTTATTGGATCCAGGAGTGGGGAGTGTATAGGGGAGGGAAAGAAAATGAAATATGTAAACATGGAAAAATACTTTTAAAATAATTTTAAAAAACACTAGAAAACAGGAATAAATAGGCCATACCTTAAAATAAATAATATCTACCTAAAAGCATTATCAAGTATCACTTGTAATGAGGATATTAGAAGCCTTCCCATTATAATCAGGGGTACAGCAAGGATGCCCATTATCATTATTGTTATTTAATATTATACTAAAAAGTCTAGCTTTAGCAATAAGAAAAGGGAAAGAAATCGAAGGAATTGTAGTTAAGGAGGAAACTAAACTATCACTCTTTATAGATGATATAATGGTATACTTAGAGAAACCTAGAAAATCAACTAAAAACTAATTGAAATAGTAAAGTTGCAGGATACAAAATACATCTACATTAATCATCAGCATTTCTAATATATTACCAAAAAAATTCAGAAGCAAGAAATATAAAGAGAAATCTCATTTATATTTTTTTAAACCCTTACTTTCTATATTGGAGTCAATACTGTGTATTGGCTCCAAGGCAGAAGAGTGGTAAGGGTAGGCAATGGGGGTCAAGTGACTTGCCCAGGGTCACACAGTTGGGAACTGTCTGAGGCCAGATTTAGACCTAGGACCTCCTGTCTCTAGGCCTGACTCTCAATCCACTGAGCTACCCAGGTGCCCCTAAGAAATTCCATTTAAAACAACTCTAGACAATATAAAATATTTGGGAATCGATTTGCCAAGACAAACACATAAATTATATGAACACAATTACAAAATGCTTTTCATACAATTAAAGTCAGAAATCAATAATTGGAAAAATATTAATTGCTTATGGGTAGGCTGAACTAATATAACAAAAATTACTTCTTCCTAAATTAATTTATGTATTTAGGACCATACCAATCAAACTAACAAAAATTGTTTTATAGAACTAAAAAATAATGATAATGAAATTCATTTAAAAGAACAAAAGTTCAAGAATATCAAGAGAATTAAAGAATAAAAAAATGTGAAGGAAGGTGGCCTTGCAGTACCAGATCTCAAACTGTACTATGAAGTAGTAATCATGTAAACAATTTGGTACTGGCTAAGAAATAGAATGGAAGATCAATGGAATAGATTAGATACACAATATACAGGGGTAAATGACCTTAACAACCTAGTGCTTAATAAACCCAAAGACCCCAACTTTTGGGATAAGAACTCACTATTTAATAAAATTGGAAAACAATATGCCAGAAACTAGGCATAAACCATTATCTCACACATGGTAAGGTCAAAATGCATATATGATTTATATATAATGATACCAAAAGTAAATCAGAGGAACATAGAATAGTTTGCCTCACAGATCTATGGAGAAGAGAAGAATTTATGACCAAACAAGAGATATAGAGCATTATAAGATATAAAATGAATAATTTTGACTATATTAAATTAAAAAAGCTTTTGAAGAAACAAAAACAATGAAACCAAGATTAGAAGTGAAACAACAAACTGGGAAAAAATTTTACAGCAAATTTCTTTCATAAAGGTCTCATTTCTCAAATCAATAGAGAACTAATTCAGATTTACAAGAATACAAGTCATTCCCCAGTTGACAAATTGTCAAATGTTATGAACAATTTTCAGATAAAAAATCAAAACTATCAATAATCATATAAAAATGTTGCAAATCACTCTTGATTAGAGAAATGCAAATTAAAGCAACTTTGAGTTACCACTGCACACCTATCAGATTGGTCAATATGACAGTAAAGAAAAGTAATAAATGTTGGAGGGGATTTGGAGAAATTGGGACACTAATGCATTGCTAGTGGAATTGTGAATTGATCTAACAGTTCTGGAGGGCAATTTGAAACTATGCCAAAAAGGGTATAAAATTGAGCATACCCATTGATCCTAACATACTAAGGTGGCACTACTTGGTCTGTACCCCAAAGAGATAATAGAAAAGGGGAAAGGACTTATTCATACAGACATATTTATAGCAGTTCTTTGTGTGGTGGCAAAGAATTGGAAATTGAAGGGATGTCTATCAGTTGGGGAATGGTTTAACAAATTGCAGTACATGTTGGCAATGGAATATTAATATGTTATATGAAATGATAGGTAAGATGATTTTAGAAAAAGCTGGAAAGGTCCAAATGAACTAATGTGGAAAGAAATAAAAGAATAGGGAATGCATTGTCCATAGTAACAACAATATTACAATGATCAACTGTGAAAACTTGGCTGGAATGATATTTTGCAAAGCAATATGGAAAGCAAGATGATGGACAGTTACCTGATTAGAACATGGAATGGATTGAACCTGGCAGGGGCTAGCTTGTGCCAAATCAGTTGATGCTCAAGTATAAAAGGGAGGATTTGAACTGAGACAGGGTCTCTCAATCTGAGATTTTTGGGGTAGCGGGAGGTTTGTGGTGGTGGTGAGGGTAGGCTTTAAGTCAACTTGAATTACCAGCAAACTCCACTGACCAATCTCACAGTCCCTGATCCTGTGATAATTTTATACTGAGTAACATGTTCCTGATTCATACTCCAAGAAGAAACAAAAACATCCTTCAGCAAACAACCTGATTTGGGTGAACCAGTCTGGCTCTGCCAGGCTGGCAACTGCCAATTATCAATTAACAACTGATAATCCTGATTACCTTCTATTCAAGTACCATCTTTGTCAGCATTAGCTTAGATCAAGAACTTCCTGTTTCCCTCCTTCCCAGTTATTTACCCTGCTCCCCTCCTAAGCCTGAAGCACATTAAATCTTTGAACTTACCTAGATTGGTGTCAACTTTATGTTGAGGCTTTGGGATTGTGTCCCTGGGACATTTGAGGGAAAGGAGAATAGTAACATTCATAGCAAGATATAATCCACAGTCAAACTCTAGAGTTATCCTACTGGGCCAGATTAGCCTGTTAGAAGTATCTGTATAATTCCATTCACAGATTCTATTATTCACAGAGCCTCTGGTTCAACTCACATCATGGCCTTAGGCTACTGTTATACATTTGTGGAATATTAGAGAATGGAAAAGGGAAGAGAAAAAATATTTATAAATCACCTACTATGGTCCAAACATTGTATTAAACACTTTACAAACATCATATCATTTTATCCCCTCAAGAACCCTGGATGGTATCATCCTCTACAAAATGGTAGTTGAAGAAACTGAACTAAATGGGGGTTAAATAACTTGCCCAGGATCACATAGTAAGTATTTGAGATCAGATTTGAAATCATATCTTCCTGATTCCAAGCCCAGGACTATCCACTGTACTATCTAGTTGCCTCAATTCCTCTAGTAATAATTTGGAGTCTACATTCAGCAATGGGCATATAAAGTCTTGTTTCTGGGACCTGTCATCTTCTGAAGAGAATCCTGGCTTCAAACTGTAGTCGCTATTCTTCTCACTGACTTCAATTGATCTGCAGCTAGATTCTTTCCTCAGGCTGCATGTGGTAACTGTCTTATGGCCATATACTTCTATTACAAGATAGCATCCATAATGGACAGTAGGGAAGTGAAAGAAATTCCTTTCCCCTCCCTTGCTGTACTCACAAATAGGCGAAGGAGAAAAGGTGCTCAAAAGGTGACTTCTTTCTCCATAGCCACCTCTCTTCCAAACTGCCCCAGAGTGAGACCAGTATTCCTTTTTTTTTTTTAACATTTATTAATATTCATTTTTAACATGGTTACATGATTCATGCTCCTCCTTTCCCCTTCAACACCCCCCCCCCGCACACCCCCCACCCATGGCCGATGCGCATTTCCACTAGTTTTGTCATGTGTCCTTGATCAAGACCAATTTCCAAATTGTTGGTAGTTCCATTGGTGTGGTAGTTTCGAGTCCACACCCTCAATCATGTCCACCCCGACCCAGTATTCCTTTTAAAACACCCCAAAGGGCATAGTTGAATCTCAGTCTTTCAGTCACCATTATAAGATGACTGAACAGCATGCTAAACTAAGAACTGGAATAAAGGGAGTGGAAAAGATTCCCTCACCTTGGAATTCACATAACTCCTGGATCCTCACAGAAGTGAATTCTTTCCCAGCAGATTGGCCCCTTCCTCTAATTGGCTGGTTCTTTCCAGAATCTCCATTTTATGGAAAGTACACAAGCCAGATAGGTTTTTATTCCTCTCCAGGCTTTACTTGTGACTCTTTGGACTTTCTCTTAATTACCTTTCTCCCCACCTTCTTCCCCTTTTCAAATTCTTTTTATCTATCATCTCCCTTCATTAAAATGTAGGCTCTGTAGGTAGGGGAGGAAGTGGTAAAAGGGAGCTGTCTCTTTGTATTTATATTCTTGGGACTTACCACAGTGCTTAGCACATAGTAAGTGGTTAATAAAATGCTTACTGATAAAAAAAATTTAATAAAACAGCTCTAATTCTCAAGTTGCTGTAACCCCTTTAGACTTTCTTAACCTGGTTACTTAGAGAAATTTCTTAAGTTGATCAAAGATTTCTGAGCATTCCCTTTATATGTCTTTGGGGATTACTCATTTAATAAGATGAATCTCATATCTAAAGTGACATCCTAACATGTTTACATCTGTGTTGTCTCTCAACTGAGGTAGGTCTCTTCATTTCTGGGGAGTGATTTTTTTTGCTCTGCTCCTGTTTTCTTCCTTTAAAAATTAGCAAAAAGAAATTTAGGGGGCAGCTGGGTAGCTCAGTGGAGTGAGAGTCAGGCCTAGAGACAGGAGGTCCTAGGTTCAAACCCGGCCTCAGCCACTTCCCAGCTGTGTGAGCCTGGACAAGTCACTTGACCCCCATTGCCCACCCTTACCACTCTTCCACCTATGAGACAATACACCGAAGTTAAAGGGTTTAAAAAAAAAAGAAATTTAGGAGAACAAGCTAGAGGCAGGCAAGTTGCAACATTCACTTCAAGGTAAGAGGAAACAGAAAACCATTTCAGTCCAGGACAAGATAATCTTTGAGAGCTAGATAAAAGCAGAGAGGTAAAAATCATGATTGAAAAGTGAATTTCTTTTTCCTGAAGTGTTCAATGGATGGCAGTGAGGTAGCACAATGGATAGAGATCCAGTCCTGGAGGGGAGAGGTCCTAGATTTAAATCTAGTCTCATAACACTTCCTAATTGTGTGACTGTGGGGAAGTCATAATGCCCATTGCCTAACCCTACCTGCCTTAGAACCACACATAGTATTGATTCTAATATGGAAGGCAAAGGTTTAAAAAAAAAAAAAAGAAAGAGTAGGAGACCTGAGTTCTAGTTCTGATTCACCACTAAAAAGTTCTCTGAGATTAGGCAAATTCTCTTACCTCTATGGACTCAGTCTCCTCTTGTCAAATGGATGGTCTGGACTAAATGACCTTGAAATGCCTCTCATCCAGGCTGAATGATCCGTCTTATATCATTTCACTTGTTTGTCATTAAAGACACAATGAAATGACTGAATAACAACAATGCACTTTAATTAAAAGGAAGTCTTGCTGTGGCCCACAGTTAGGGTCTGTTGTAGTTGGAACAGGATTCATGTATGTTCATAAAACATTTAGTAGGATACTACCTCAGTCCCATACAAGTTTGCGGTTGCAGCGTACTCAAGATACTCTAGATAGGGTGACCAAAACTTATAAGTAAAAACACAGACATGTTGCCTTTTGCAAGAGACTCAGAAAAATGAGCTTTTTTTGCTTGTTATCTATGATATGACATCAGAGGACTGCCTTATTAAATGAGCCCATTTACAATGTACTTTTTACTACTTACTATCACTAAAACCACTTAGATGAGGTCCAAGAAGGGTTCATTTTGAACTAGTTCAAATTCTGCTCTTTAGCAATTTATAAAAATAATTTTATAGATTTTATAACCATTTTATTAGTAATATTTCTTTATCATTTCTTTATAATAATTTTATAATACTGAGTTTCAAAAGATACAACTTATGACAATAAAATAGAAGGATTTTCTTTTAGGCAGGCCTGGAGGAAGACATCACACCCTAGTTGTAAACAGGATCCTGTAAAAGTCCTATCTCTGCCCCCAACTTCTTGTATAATCTAGAGTGAGACATTCCTCTCTTGGCCTTCATCAATAAAATGGTAGTGAGTTGAGTTAGCTGAACTCACTTAGCATTCCTTCTCCAGTTCTAACATTCTTAGAAAGTGCCATAAAAACCAAAATGTTCTTGTCAGGGCTAAGGACTGGTTCTCGGTCCCTCAGCCAACAAGGATAAGTGACTTTGCTTACTTCTTTATAAGTTCTTTGGGAAAGAAGCCTAACACTGGAGATTCTCTCCAAAGCTTCTGGTTTTCCCCTTCAGGTCTCCCAGACTAATGTCTTCCTTTCATGCTTCCTTCTGGCTGGTGACCCCAGTTTTCCATCCCACCACAAATGTTCCTGGCATGACTAATTGAAGCCTTAGCTTGCCCTATCTTCTCTTTGACCCTATCTTGAGATTACAACCTGTCTTTCTCCCCTCTGCTTCCCAGCCAGGATCTCCCCCCTCCTCTGGGCCTGGTACTCGTGTTCCAGCTCAATTTAGAAAAAATGTAAATATAATATTCCTCTTTTTGCTGCTTTGCCTAGCCTCATGCCTTGTGGGGCCATTCAGGCTGACAGGTTCAGAGCTGAGCAGCTCAGCATGCTTCCTGTCCACATGGGTGGTCTGGATTGCTCAGCAAGGAAGCTGACAGCTGAGAGGGGAACACTATAGAATCACAGCATCAGGCACAGCAGAGGGAGCAGACAGCTTCAGTTTCACTGGGTTTGTCTTTGTTTGTAGCTTAGGCTAGAGGTTGGGAGGTCTGCCCTCATCAGAAGGAGAGAGGACCAACTTTGTCTCTCATTCTCCCTGCTCCATATTTGTTTCTGTTGTCATCTTCACCATAGAGACCTCGGTTTTGGTCTCAGGTCTAATGTGTGTCTTCCTGTGTCACTGTAGGTAAAGGACTTTGCCTCTTTGGCTTCTGATCATACATCAGTTGGATTTGATAAATATAGAGATCTCCAATTCCTAACTCTTTTATTTTACCAATGAGACTATGGGGGTCCAGAGAAGTGATTTTGCTAAGGCTGTAGAACAACTTAGTGACAGATTCTGGACTAGAACTGAAAGCTCCTGACCCCTACTCCAATGTCTTTTCCACATTACATCTAACTGGTCACAGAGGAAAGTAGGAGAGAGGGTGGAATATCATTGACAATCTTCTGATTTCTAGACTAGGATATTTTTCTGCTCCATATAGGAATCTTTAAACTCAAAGGATGCTTTGAGAAGACACGATCTTGAAGCTAATCCTAAAACCCTCATTCAACAAAGATTAACAGATTACCACTCAATCAAACTATCTTCAGTGCAATGCTCCTGAAAGTCCAGCTGTCATAAAAATCCTTTTCTTTATCCCCTTTCACCCATGCCCTTATTCCCATTCCTCAACTCAGTACCACCTTCCAACATAACAACTTTAAAAATAGCCACTCCTTCCATGGTGCTTTCTGGAAAAAAGTACTCCATGGACAACAAACTTTCTTTAATCTTAAACAGTTTCCTTTATTATTCTTTTCAGCTTCTGACTCTGAAGACTGGTTCCCTTCTAATGAATCAACCTCCCTAGCTACGTCTTCCAGTAATAGTTAAATTGGTAATGGTAAAACATGGTTACTTTTACTCATTACTCCCCAAATTCCACCAGTGAAGTTGTGATACTCTTTGGTACCCCAATGCTATTTCCAGATTTTCCTTCTGCCTCCATTATAATTGATTATTCTCATTTCCAAATTCTTGCATTGCTATATTCCATTTTAAAGCAGTTTTTCACATCATCTTCCATACCTAAAATGAAGCTGTCATCTCTTCAATTCACTACTGGATGAAATCTATTCTTTCCTTCAAGGTCTAATCCAAACTTTCTTTGAATATCAATCAGAAAATGATCTCTTTGTCCTCAAATTTTTCACAGAAATTACAGTTAACAAAGGATTCACCTAACAAAGTCCTTATGAGGAAGATAGTACAATTTTTATTCAATCAATCAACACACCAGTATTTTTTAAGCCCCCATTATGTTCCAGACCCTGTGATAAACTGAGGCTATACAGACAAAAGCTAACCAGCCCTTCCCCTCATGGAGTTTACATTCCACCAAGGGAGACAATGTGAACATGTATAATTATATAGTATACAAAATAAGTACAAAAATAAAGAAATACAAGACAACTGGCAAAGGGGAAACTCTACTGGCTATATGATCTAGGGAAATCAAGTGTACTGAATTGAACCTTAAAGGAAACAAAGACTTGTCAGAGATCAAAGCAAGAAGGTAATTCATTCCAAAGAAGGGAGAGCCTATGCAAAGGTAGAGGTGGGAAATAGCATGTCATTTGAATGGAAGCATAAGAAGGTCAGTTCCACAGGACTGTAGATAGAGTTGATGAAAGGAAATGATACATGATGCAATTGAAAAGGTAGGTTGGGGCCAGGTTGTAAAGGGATTTCACTGCTGTAAAGAAAGGATTGGATTTGATCCCAGAGATAATGAAGAAGAGCTTGCAGCTTTCTGAGCAGGGGAGTAATATAGGCAGTCTTGGACTTTAGGATATCATGTTGGAGGTATGTGGAGGGTTCCTGGATTCAAATCTTGTCTCAGACATAATAGTTAGTCAAGATTCTAAGACAGAAGGTAAGAGTTTAAAAAAATGTTAGTGGATTATTGTCGGTCCATATTTGCGGTTTTGTTCCATTTATCGTCTTAGTGATAGACTACTTCAAAGCTAAACCTCTGGCTTGTGGATGGAGTATGTTGCATGCTGCTCAAACTCATGCTAGCAGATGCAACTGGTTTCATTGTGACCATCACTCTCTTGCTCTCAATCCTTCCTAGCTGGTATCTGTATGTGGGACAAATGTCTTCCTTGGGTCAGCATGGGCCAACACTGGTGCGTGTGAGAGGCAGCTGACTGAGACTTAAAAAGCTTGTTTACATCTGCCCATCCAATGCTCCTCAAAGTGCTATTTTGGTTTGGGCAGGGGAAAAAAACCCTTTGTGTTTCTTGTCTTTCTGCTTCTTTGTCTCTATGATCATACATATTTGAGTGAGGTTATTCACTGGCTTAGGATAATAGCATAGTGTTAAATAAATTTTTGGTAGTATCTACTATATGCAAGAAGTTGTCATATCTCAAAGATTCTTTGGCCACAGCCGAGTCAAGAGTGATTCTATCTTCTCTGGGTCTGTGATCATATTCAGCTGAGATGCCGTGTGACCCACATACTTGATACAAGTTGGAACTTGTCAAATGAAAGATTCATGGCCATTTTCTTTTAGCCAATCCAATGCTTCCATAATATCTTCTGGTGTTATTCCATGCTCTTCCTGAAGATGATGATATTATCAAGGTACATTAATACTTGAAGGTAACAATATCTCCATCTATTTTCTATATAGGTCTTTGGAAGGTGGCAGGTGTTCCTGAGCTGCCTTGGGGCATATATTTGAACTGGTGATATTCAACTGGATGAATGAAATAATTATTTCTTTATCTTTTTTTGTGAAAGGAATCTAATAGTCATGGCACAAATCCAACCCAGAAAAACATTGGCTACCTAACAGATAACTGAGGGTATCTTGAATCCTTTGTATGGTATACTGATCCACTTTGGTTCTCTTGTTCAAAGTTCATTAGTCTATACACTTACATATTTTTCTGTTCTTTTTTTCCATTTTTTACTACTATGGGAGATGCATAAGGGATAATAGATTCTGTGATGATGCTATTCATCAGTATGTTTGGAGACATTCCCTGAGGTCATCCATCACAAAGGGATCTTTCTAAATCTTCCCCAAATGGTCATGAGTCAATGAACTGGATTTTTGATTTCTTCTTTGAGCATCTCCCACAACCCATTCATGCAGTGAGAACATACTTGTTCTCATGCTGAGCTTCTGCCCAAGGCACTCCTTCTATTCTTATGGCATTGAGGAATTTGAAAGTCAAACATTTTAGGATCAGCTTCAGTGCTTGAAGAGATATGGATGCCCTTTTAATGATTACTGTTACAATTTAACTCTATTCTCCCCAAATCCCCTTATGAGCTCAATGATGGTCAAAATGCAGACAGTGAGTCCTGGCTTTTTTGCAGTATTCTTCTAGTATTCAGAATAGATTGGAATTGGTTCCAATTACACTTTAATACCACATAAGCAATCTGGACAAACCATGGCCTGAAAGTCCATTAAATTGAGGACACCAGCAATATCCTTAGGAAAACCGCAAGATGACTTTGACACATCCCAAGTTTAGGTATACTTGGGAAATACTAGTTGGTCCTCCAAGGCCAAAATCTACAAGAGACATTTTCTTCAAACATCTCTTATAAAATGACTGGAACAGAATGGTCATTTGTGTTCTCTATAAGATAGCAAGGCAATCCATTTTCTTAATTTTTAGTCCCCTCTACACAAGATCCTAATGAGTGTAGGTGGAAAAGAGCTAGTTGGAATTGTTGATGAGGACAGTTAGTGCTGAGTTAGGAGTGGGGCAACTTCCTTCCTTGACCTTTCCTTTTCTCTGAAACTGGTCTTTTGCTTGAAGTACCAAGGTCTCATTCTGTTCACAAGTGCATTTGGTCATTTTCTCCAAAGCTGTAACAGCTGTAACTGTTATTCCCTGATATTCCCCAGATGATGGTGTATGCATAACAGTTTCTCTCAGACTCCATTCCCTTGGCCCGGCACTTTTCTCAGGGGACCAGTGTTGTCCTTAAATTTCCATCAAGGCTTTGTCGTGAATTTCTATTTCAATTTTTGCATCCCTTGAGTAATTGTTCTACCTCATATCTTTGGTCTATATATTCACAAAAATTCCTGAACCATTTGCCTATGGGATTTCCCACTGGTTATCTTTTGAGTTGGTCCTGGGTCTATTTTCCATACCATATACAGCATCACAATTCTTCAAAACTAGATGAGTTTTAGTAGATTTGCTTGTCAACTCTGGGTGTGTGTGGGAGTGGGGAGACAACATGAATCATGTAACTTTGGAAAACTTGTGTGTAAACTTGTGATTGGAATAAAATAAAGATAAAATTTTTAAAAAATCTAGATGGGTTTTGCTTAAAGTCTTGATAGCCCAACAGTATTTAAATAACTAGATGATGCTAAGGGTAGAGGCACTAGACCTGGAGTCAGGAGGAACTGAGCTTAAATCCGGCCTCAGTCACTTACTACTGTGTGACTCTGGTCAAGTCATTTTATCTTCTTTGCTTCAGTTTTCTTATAGGTAAAATGAGGTGTAGAAGGAAATGGTAAACCACTCCAGTATCTTTGATAAGAGTACCTCCAAATGGGTCATATAGAGTTGAACACAATCGAAATGACCGAACAACAATAATTCAAAGTCTTTATATTTGAGACCTATGTATAATCACTCCAACTTGACCTAGATCTTCATATCAGGCATTACTGCCCCGGTTCTATTAATTTCTATAATTTAGCATTCATTCAAAGTGCAGTCCAATAGCTTCACACCTCTATGCTGTTATGTAGATGCAACAAATGTGGAATATGCATGACTTGGTATTTTAATATTCCCAAAGCATTTTTCAAGATTTTTGTAAGTGCTTTTGCCATGTCATTTCTGGATTCCTGGAATCAGACTTCCCAAAAGTATAAAAGCATTCCCACTGAGGCATCCCATAAGCCAATCCTGTTACACTAGGTTAGAAGTCTTCCAACTATATAGTGCCATTGACACCCATATAATTCAGGTTTCCATGTTTGTTCCCCAAGGGGGCATCGGACCTCTTTTGAGAAGGTTGCTAAGTGGGACCAGATGTGTTTCTCTGCCAAGATATACTTTGTCTTATGCCTGCCACCAAGCAGAGCTTTCCTGCCTGATCCAGCTGGCCTTTCCTCCTTTTCACATGCAGAAGAGGAAATTGCTTGAGCTCCAACACCTCCCTCTTCAAGGTTCCATCAATTTGTCTTCCTGGAATCTAAGGGGCCTGTCACTGGGTTGGATGCCTGATGCCACACTGACATCAGTATCAAGGGAGATATACTGGAGACATCTAGACATAAGTAGAGTCACTCTTTGCCTGATGGAATATAACCTCATCATCAATAGCATATTTATCGTCTGTAACAGCCAGCCAAGAATTTTTCTTAACCTCTTGAACAGATGAGAACCCAAATGTCTTTTCAAGCTTGAACCTCAACTGCTTGATTTTATTGCCCCCTTTGCTCACTAAAGCCATCATTTTCTTAAAAGCCTCCTCTCCCTCACGTGAATATGTGTATGGGGGGGGGGTGTCAAAAAACGATGTCCAGTAACTGTTCGCTATCTGAATGTTTTTGGTAAACATATTCAGGACTGACAATTCATACAACACATCTATAAGTGGCTAATTTATGATCTCCTTGTCAAATAAAGTCTCATGCGAATTAATCCTTTTCATCCCCTAATGTCACTACCAGGAAAAGTATTAGAAAAGAGGTATTTTGGATATTTACGACATTAGAATAGGGGTATCACTGACAAGGAGAGAAAGCTTAGGACAGTGGGGAAAGTGCTAGATATAAAGTGAAAGGATCTGGGTTCAAATTATAGTTTTGCTACTGATTTCCTGTCTGACTTTGAAGAAGTTACTTACCATTTCTGGGCCCTAGATCTTCAAATATAAAATGAGAGAATTAGGATAGACTGTCCCTAAGGTGATTTTTCACTCCTAAATCTGTGATTTGATTAATCTAATTATCTCATGAGTGAAATCAAGCACTACTAATACAGGGAGGATAAACTGACTACTTAGAGTACTTCTGGGAATGGATAGGCTCTATCTGCTATTGGTAACATGGCTTAAAAAAAAGATACATGATATTGAACCAACATTGCCCAATTCATCTGTTTCTGAACTTTCCTCATCTTTGTTTATCTGAATGTTTCAGTGGCTTTCTTTTCTTTTTCTTCTATTATCACTATGACTATATATTCCCTACCTCATGAAAGCAGGCCCTCCATTTTTAACAAATACATAGAGTGAGGCAAAACAAATTGTTACATTTGACCATGTCTGAAAAATGAATGTTTCATTTCACATCTATAGTTCATAACCTCCCTGCTAAGGGGTAGGAGGAAGGAGGATTTTATCAGCAATCATCTGGAATCCCAAGTGGTCAATGCATTGATCAGAATTCCAAAGTCTTCCAAAATTATTTTCCTTTACATCACATGGCTGTAGTCAGCCTATTAATTGCTCATATTTTTCACATTTCATTCTGCATCAGTTTATCCAGTCTGCTATTTCTTATGAAACAACACAGTTCCATTACATCATTTATCATAATTTTCTCAGCACCATTTGTTAGTTGACAGAAACCCACTTTGTTTCCAGTTCTTTGTTATAACAGAAAGTTCTGCTATAGATATTTTTATGATATATGGACTTTTGTTCTCTTCCTTTGATTTCATTGGGTCCTAGTAGCAATATTGCTTGGTCAAAAGGTACACAAAGTTTAGTATCATTTTTGGTATAGTTCCAAAATGTTTTCTAGAAAGATTGAATCAATCATAGTTCCACCCACTGTGAATTAGTATGCCAGTCCTTCCATAGCTCTTTCAACAAATTTCCTTTTCCTTTTATGTCATCTTTGCCAATCTGATGAGCATGAAGTGGAATCCGAGTTATTTTAATGAGCATTTCTCTAATTATTAATAATCTGAAACTTTTCTCACTTAGTTGTTGACAACTTGCCTTTCTTCTTTTGAAAACTGCCTGTATGTACTCCTTGACCATTTATCTTGTAGAGAATTATACATATAGATACACATGCATATATTTACATATTTATAGGTAGATATGTATAGATAGATAGATATGTATATATGCGTGTGTATACATATATATTTATAAAACACAAATATACTTAGAATTGGATATGGGCAAATTTGCTATAAAGATTTTCCCAAAATTGTCTCCCTTCAAATTCTGATTGATCTTTTCAACTTTGAGTAATAAAAATTGCCCAATGTATTTTTAAAATTATCTTTGGCCTTTGCTTTGTCAAAAACTTTTCCTTTATCCATAGTTGTAGAAACTTTCTCCTTCCTTTATTTGTTTATCTAGGACCTTTTACGTTTAGGTCATGTAACTATCCAACATAACCCACAAGTGGTCATGTAGTGGCTGCCTGAATACAAGGCAGAACCCACTACTACCCCAAATAGTCCATTCCACTTCTCACTATCTCTTAACTATTACTAAACTTTTCTTGACATTACACGACATTTGCTTTTTTGCAACTTCTATCCAATGCTACTAGTTCTGCCTTCAGGGTCAAGAGAATAAGTCTAATCTGTCTTCTATATGAGGACCCCTTAAGAACTTAAAAAGCATTATCATGTTCATTAGAAGTCTTCTCTGTACTAACCATCCCCAGTTCCTTCATTAGATCCTTGCATGACATTGACCATCTTAGATTCCCTTCTTTGAATATATTCTACCTTATCAGTGTCCTTCCTAAAATGTGCACCCTGAAGTAGAGAGTCCCCAAGTGATCTGACCAGGGAAAAGTAGAGGGGAACAATCATTTATTCATTCCTGAAAGTCATATTTCTCAATGAAGTCAAAGACTGTGTTAGATTTTTTTGGCTTTTACCTCACCTTACTAATCTATAATGTTTGAAATCATAGGAAACACAGAAGGGTAAAGTTCCAAGAAAACATAGAGATCCCTCCCTCATTTCAAATGAAGAAACAGACCAAGAAATAAACTGACTTGTCCATGGTCATACAGCTAGTTGATAGTAGAGTCGGGACTTGATGTCCAGATTTCTTTCATTAAAATAATATATAATCCTAAACGGTAGTAAATACTTTTTCAAACATAAATCTAATTAAGTTATTTGCCCAGTTCCCATCTATGTTTTA
Organism: Gracilinanus agilis; assembly: GCF_016433145.1. Taxonomy (NCBI): domain Eukaryota; kingdom Metazoa; phylum Chordata; class Mammalia; order Didelphimorphia; family Didelphidae; genus Gracilinanus; species Gracilinanus agilis. The sequence continues at coordinate 195,776,876 of NC_058134.1, forward strand.
CTCATTTAAAATTAGTTCTTACTCATTTCCATATACTCAGGAGTCAATCCAGTATATGGCTCCAAGCTATAGTCCAGGTCCCACTGCTCAGGGTGCTTTGATTGTGTAGAGTCAGTTTCTCCAGGCTCTGTCTCATCCTTCAGCTTTCGGAATAGTTTCTTTAGTTTCCTGAGAAGAGAAATGGGCCAGTTACCTAAGGCTACATGTAAGAATAACAACTCATATTTACATGTAGTGTTTGAAGCATTACAAGTTGGCTTCCTTAAAAATATAAAAGGAAGGTAGTACAAGCATTATTATCCCCACTTTGTAGGCAAGAAAACTAAAACTCTGAGGAAGTAAGCAATTTGCTCATGGTCCCACATGTATCAGAGCTACATTTTGAAACCTTTGATTCTCTTTTCACTATATCATGCTGGGGCAAGGACATCCCAGCCAGGATTTCTACTTTCCCCATTTCATAGGAATAAAAAAACAGTGTGGGGATTTAAGGTACTTTTCATCATAGGAAAGATAGAAATGAACCCAAAGTTTGCCTTTCTTTAAAAAGAAATAGAGGTGGTATGGACTATCTTCACCAAGGTAGGCATGATTAATTATCATTCTAGTAATTAGGGCAAAAGGTTTCTTTAAGAGATTACATTTGCTTATGACAGAAATGACCCTTTCCACAATGATATGGAAATTTTTATTACTCTTAGAGAAATTAACAGAGATAGCAAAACTAGCATTTCTTTACTACACAGGTGTGCTATTGGGACAGTTACTTTGCTGCTAATACTATGCCATGCCTGCACTCTGGGAATCCTGCTTCTTCCTCTTTATCTGGAATCTTCTGATTTCAATATATAACTAAATTACCCCCTTTTCCCCTTATTGGACCCAAGACCAGAGATTAGGTGTTTTCAAAGGGACCGAATAAACAATCATAGGAAATCAAGTAAAATATGAAAACATTTTTAAAAAGAGAAAGAACATGGACATTCTGTCTTGAGATATCCTAATTGTGTCATGGATGTGGGCAGTTTCCTGGGAAAACTAGCTCCATTCCTACCTTCTTAGCATCTATCCAGCTTTATTCTATTTTTCATGCTATCTCAGATCTGGTCCAAAACTGTCTCTGCTTGTACCTCCAATCTATTTCCTTGTTCCTACTTATTTAAAACTTGAGTCTCTTATGGTATATACTACTAATTTCCTCAACCAGTGCTTCTAAGTGTTACTTGTTACTCACATTTGAAGAGTGGAATCAGAGAGAGAAGAAATCTATCTCTTTTTCTGGATGATAATCCATATCATGCTTACTATGGGTCCTGGCCTAGATCTTCTATTTACATCCTATTTCAGTAATCTCATTGGCTTCCATGTGTTTAATTATCATCTCTAGGTACATGACTCCAAACTCTATATATTGAGCCCCAGTTGTTTCCTGACCTTCAGGTTCACATCACTAACTGCTCATTGGATATTTCAGACTTGATGTCTCATAACCATCTCAAAATCAACATGTCCAAACAACTCATTAACATTCTCCCCAAATCCAACTCTAAATGTTTCTTAAAATGCTGCCATTTTAAATGGTAGTCTAATAGAGTTTCCCTGGGAATAGCACAAGTATGCCATAGATGGCATTCCCCATAGATAGGAATTTAATCTGAAGACCTCTGAAGTCTCTCTCAACTCTGAAACATGGGTTTCCTCCAAGGTTCTGTCCCAGCTTGTCTTCTCATTTCTCTCTATATTGGTTCATTTGGTAATCTCATCAGCTCCCATAGATTAAAATATCACCTTAATACAAGTGATTCTCAGTTCTGTTTGTCTGGCTCTAACCTCTCTCCTGGCTTCTGGTTTTGCATCTCCATCTGCTGACTAGACAGATGCAATGATATATTCCATAGACATTTTAACTTTAACGTGTCTAAAACTAAAATCTAATCACCCCCTCCCAAAATCTTTTTTACTAATTTTCCTGTTACTATCAAGGATGCCATTGTGCTCCCAGTCATCTAGCCCTAGAACCAAGGTGTCATCCTCAAGCTCTTATTCTCTCTCATCCTTTATATCCAATCAGTTACCAAGCCCTTCAAAACATGGTCCCTTCCTACTTTTATAGTCTCCTTATATCTTACTTTCCCCTATGTGTTCTATGATGAAGATTCTCATATCCCAATGCTAAACATTTTTACTAGCGGTTCCCATTCCTGGAATTCTCTCCTCATTTCCTTTTCCCTGGCTATCTTCTAGTTTTAGCTAATAATTCACCTTCTACAAGAAGTCTTTCCCAGTCCTTAATTTTAGTGACTTCCCTCCGAGATCAGCTCTCAGTTGACTTGCATACCTTTTCTGAAACAATTACCATTTGTCTTAGAATCAACATTGCATATTTCGTGTTATACGTAAATGCTATTCATAGAAATATGTTACACATAAAAATAAATATCTATTCTTTAAAAATAATAATAAGCTTAATAAATGTTGATTTACTTGCCAAGTCCAATACAAATACAAAACCTTCTCCCTCATCTCTTTCCAAGAGTCCCTTTTGGGGTAGGAAAGAGTGGTAATACAAGGAAATTTATGAAAGATTGAGTCTTTCTAGAGCAGGAATGAACAGAAATCCTGGAAGTTAGATAACATACAGATGGGATGTTTGGAAAACTTCAGATTCTGATTCTGACCCTACAATGCACTCTCTCATTAAAATGATTTCTTTGTTGTTATTCCCTTTTTATTTTCATGTGCTGTTTTCTTGTCTCCTTTTAATGACAAGTTTCAGAAAATTTCCCCTAGAAGACATGGAGCTTTTGATCCGCTATATCCTCCAGGGGTCACCCAGATATAGTAATAATGGCAGCTGTAGGAAAGACCTTAAGATGCTTAGGGTACCTGCTATGTGAAGCAGGAACTCCAAAATTTGAGATTTTGAAACCTTTCTTTTCTTTTTCTTTCTTTTTCATTTTTAAAAATCCTTACCCTCTGTTTTAGAATCAATGCTAAGTATTGGTTCCAAGGCAGAAGAAAAGTAAGGACTAGATGACAGGAGTTAAGTGACTTGCCCAAGGTCACACTGATATGAAGTGTTAGAAGTCAGACTTGAATCCAGGATCTCCCTCCCCCAGTATTGGCTCTTTGTCCACTATGCTCCCTAATTGCCTCAAAGCCTTGATTTTCTATGTTTTATCTTTATTTTATTTATTTGTGATTCATGTTGTCTCCTATCTTTTTTCCCTCCCCCTGTCCCAGAGCTGATAAGCAAGTCAATCTAGGTTATACGTGTATTATAACACATATTCTCATATTATTCTTTTTTAAGTGAATAATCTTACAAAACCAAAACTCAAATAAACAAGTAGTAAATCAAATTCTACTCCAACAGTTTTTTCTCTGCAAGTCCCTTATAATTGTCCTGGATCATTGTATTGCTTTTAGTAGCAAAGTCTATCACAGTTGATCATTCCACAATATTGCAGTTACTATGCATAATGTTCTCCTGGTTTTGCTTATTTCACTCTGCATCAATTTACGGAGGTCTTTCTGAAATCTTCCCATTCATCATTTATTATAGCACAATAATATTCCATCACCATCTTATATCACACTTTGTTCGGCCATTCCCCAATTGAAGAACATCCCTTTAGTTTCCAGTTCTTTGCCATCACAAAAAAAAAAAAGAGGTATAAATATATTTTGTGCAAACAGGTCCTTACCCATTTTTTGTATCACTTTGGAATATGGACCTAGTAGTGGTATTGATGAATCAAAGGGCATACATTCTTTTATTACCCTTTGGGCATAATTCCAAATTACCATCCAGTATGGTTGAATCAATTTACAAATCCACCAGCCATGCATTAGTGTCCCAATTTTGCTATATTCCCTCCAACATTTATTATTTTCCTTTACTGTCATATTAGCCAGTCGATACCTTGATATTCAATAGAGAAAACTGAATACTCCCTCTGATCAGAACTGGAGAATCTCACAGTTCAAAGAGGTCAAAAAGGTCATCAAGTTCCAATCTAAGTGGGAACAAGAATACTTTCTATACCATAGTTGGCAAATGGTTATGTAATCCAGCAGGACTCTCACCTACATAATCATATACTCTATGCCTCTCTTAAAGCAGGCTAAGACTTTATTAGGTTTTTTTGGTTACTATATCATAGAAAATTGCCTGTGTCTCTAGCCATACCTACACCACTGAGTGCTTGTACAGATGATGTTTTTAACCTAAATGTTAGAATTTACATCCCTTACGTGAATAGGTACTTTTCACATGATGAAATCAAAACTATCAATAAGCACACGAAAAAGTGTTCTAAATCCCTCCTGATTAGAGATATGCAAATTTAAACAACTCTGAGGTACCACCTCACACTTAACAGACCCATATGGCAGCAAAGGCAAATAATAAATGTAGGAGGGGATGTGGCAAAATTGGGACACTAATACACTGCTGGTGGAGTTGTGAATTGATCCAACCATTCTTGAGGGCAATTTGGAACTATGCCCAAAGGGCTTTAAATGAATGTCTTTGATCCAGTCATACCATTGCTAGGTTTGTATGCAAAAAAGACAATAAGGAAAAAGACATATAAAAATATTCATAGCTGTGCTCTTTGTGGTGGCAAAGAATTGGAAAATGAAGGGGTGTCCACTGATTGGAGAATGGCTGGACAAATTGTGGTATCTGATAGTGATGGAATATTATATTGCTGAAAGAAATAATTAACTGGAGGAATTCCATGTGAACTGAAAAGATCTTCAGGAATTGATGCAGAGTGAAAGGAACAGAACCAGGAGAACCTTATTACACAGAGACTGATACAGTATGGCACAATTGAATGTAATAGACTTTTCTACTAGTAGCAATGCAATGATCCAGGACAATCCAGAGGAACTTATGAGAAAGAAAGGTATCCATATCCAGAGAAAGAACTGTGGGAGCAGAAATGCAGAAGAAAAACATATGATCGATCATGTAGTTTGATAGGGATATGATTAGGGTTTTTATGTTAAAAGATCACTCTACTGAAAATATGCATAACATGAAAATAGGTTTTGAATGCATGTATAATCCAGTGGAGTTGCTTGTCAGCTCCAGAAGGGGGAAGGTAAGGGAGGGCAGGAATCATGAATCATGTAACCATGGGACAATATTCTAAATTTAAAAAAAATTAAAGAATTTACATCCCTTTCTATTAAATTTAGCCTCATAAGATTTGGATCAATATTTCAGTCTGTAAAGAGTTTTATGAATCTTGGTTCTGTTATTCATTGTGTTTGCTATCCCAGCCATCTCTGTGTCATAAAAGACAGGTGAAGCAGAGTTGCAATGAGTTTAAGGCATATATCTGAGGTCTTAAAACTAGTAAATGACAATGCTGAGAATAAAGTCCAAACCTCCTGACTTCAAATCGTCTCTTTATTCACATTAATAACTACTTTGAGCTATAAATTAAGAAAGGGCTACATTTCACTTGTGACATATCACCTCTGAGTTGAAGAATTGCCTGACAGAATGGCCCATTTAAGAAAGCAACTTATAAAAGATGTACTCAACTTTTATATGAAAAAAAAATGCTTGGCTCCTCAGAGAAAAGAGCTACCTCAAAGTGGTATTGGCTGCTTTATGAGGTAGTGGGCTTCCATTATTAAAAGTCTTCAAACAGGGACTTGTTGACCACTTGTCAGTGTACAATGCCAAGAGGATTCCTAAATGCAAATGCATTGCTCTGCATGACCTATGAAGTATCTTCCAATTCTGAAGTTCCATTATTCTATGAAAGTGCCCCTTTTCAAATGTGGTCCAGCAAAGGATGAACCTGAATTTGTAGGGATTCCAAGTGTGGGGAATATGTATATGGTAGGCATTGTCGTTGCCTATGAGAGGTTTCTAAGGCTGGTCTGGCCATCAAGCAAGAAGTTCTAAGAGTAACGTTGCAATCTGTACTCAAAACCCATTGTGCTTCAACCAGATGTTAGAACTACAATAATCAGATGTACAAACATATGGGAAAGGAGCAAAAACAATCATCCCAAACTGTAAATAGCACAAGATTTGGTTCTTCTATTCTGTTTACCATACCCAACGACTTCTCTAAAAAAAATCTGCCAATATATATTAAGCTCTTACCCTGAGTCTGATGTCCATATTGTTTATAATTATCTGACTTGTCTGGACAACATCTGCTACAGTTTTTTAAGGACATGAAACAAGTGAGCTGCATGAGTGGAGATTGTCTGTGAGGACATGACATACTACCAAGTTTTATCTATTATTATATTCTCATTAGTTGAAGAGCTGTACTCATAGCACTTAATGACCACAGTTTTATTGCCTCCCTTGCAACCCTTTATTTTTCCATTCTGTATTGAGAGTGGCAGCCACCATCTCCACAATCATGTCAAGAACCAGACTCAGGACTTCAATGGCATGAAGGCAGCCTGGAATAGTAAAGAAGCTCTCCAGATGGAACTTTTGGATTATACTGAAGACACAATCCCTAGTATACCAGGTTTGATGAGGAAATGAGGAGAGAAATGGAGAAGGATAGGTGAAATCACTTCTCAAGGCTCCAAAACTCTTCAGTTTTAAATGGTGGTGTAAGAGAGTTGATGCAGCTTCTCAGTGTCAGCAAAGAAGGATTCAAATGAAGTAGCCCAGGTTTCTGTCCTTGGATATACACATATATGTGTAACATCTCTTACTGATCCTTTGGATTAAGGTTTTAAAGGCATGTTCATTAAATTTGTGTGACAGGAAGCTGAGAGTTTTAGCAAACATGTTTTTCAAACCTACTGACATATTTTGATGAATTTATTTGATGAGTTTTTTGAAAAATAAAACATTTGTTCATTTTCATATCTGAAGTACCTCCCTCATTGTTTTTTAAATGATCACTGGAAATGCGTCAGTAATCATATTTATCAATTCTTTCTACCTCCTTCGTAAGAATGCTGGGAGAAAAGTAATGGGTAAACTCTAGAGTATCGCATAAATTGGAAAAAATTATTAACTTTTCTGTGCCTCCATTTTTCTCACTGTAAAATAAATGTCTTTAAAGAGATAATCTATTCCATCTCTCAAGCCTATGAACTTAATCTAACAATGTTGCTATTGCTCAGTATATGTGGAATTCTTCACTGGAATGTCTTAAGGATACACATATACTCACATAGAGGTGCACAAACACACACCTTATTATTTATTGTTCTCACTTGTTTTTAATCAAAGGTAGTATTACTCTACTTGACTATTCATCACATTTACTAGACTTGGTTCTAAATTACTTTTGACTGATGGAGAAAATTAAATCCACCTTCAAAAGACAAATTAGAGGACATCCAAAAGACCATGATGCAAGCTCTAAAGGTAATTCCAAATATATTTTGGGCAATGCCAGTATCAGTGGAATAAATTGACAGCCTCTCCAGGTTTCTACTCTGAGAGACACTATATATAGCACAAAAGAAAGGACATCACATTGGAAGTAAGGATCTTAGGTTCAAAAAATAGCTTTAATACTTGATTGTGGGTCTGAATATGTCATTTAACTTCTACAAAGCTCAGTTTTCTCATGTATCAATGAAGAAAAAAGAAAAAAAAACCTCATGGGTTTTTTGTAAGGAAATCACTTAATATGCCTTAAAATGCTATGTAAATAATTGCTATTGTTGCTCACCATTCAGTTGGGCCTATTAATCTTGGTATGCTTTCTTAGAAATCAGTCTCATTATATTATTGTAGTACCTCACATGGGCATCTTCTTATGAACCTAGCTCCTGTTCATACCTCATGGGCTAGATTAAGTTAGTCATAAGATGTAGAGCTAAAAGGAACCCTAGAAGCCATCAAGTTGAACTCCTGATTTTATATATGAGGCAAAGAAGGAAGTGAAAAATGAAAGAATTTGCCCCAAATCATACAACTACTAAGTGTCAAGGGCAAGTTGAAAACCCAGATTCTTTGACTCTAGTCTAGTGTTTTTTGGGTTTTTTTCTGCACACAGTAGGGCAATACTTGTTCTTCCAAAGTAAGGAAAAAATAAGAGCACAGAAGCCAAACAGAAGATGTTTGTCTTGTTCAATTCCTTGTCTGTCATTTCAGCTTGCCCTTTTTCATAAAGGATGAGCTTTTTTCTTTCAAACGTATTACACAGGGACAGGAAGTAACACATAAAGGAACATAGCCAGTCTCCTAGCAGGTGAAGCATTTTTCTAAGAACCCAGTCCCAAACTGTAAAGAATGACCAAGCATGAACCCTAAGGGGACACTTTTTGCATGGCTTTCTAAGGTGAAGCAGTAGAGAATAGGGTTGATAGGGAGAAAGTCTCTCAGAACACGAAGGATGATCCCAAGTATCATTTTCAAACATGCTGCCCTGACTTTGTAAATAGAGTCCACCAAAAATAACGACCTGTTCCTGACAACTTAAGACTATTATTATGAACATCTGCTCTTACATTACTCTATAATACAGAGAAACTCTAGGGCAAGGCTACTTGCCCCTCCATTATATGGCCTTAGACTACTCATTATTTGAGATCCTATTTATGGTTTCTCTGTCTCATCTTCTGCTCTCAAGACTGTCAGCACTACTCACACTAAAACAGGCTCACATCCCCCTTCTAATTTCTTTTATTTTCCATTCAACTCAATAAACACTTAATAAGCATCTACTATGCTCAAGGCCATGTGCCTTCTAATTTGCTATAGGCTTGGCAATCAGATAACACGCACATTAAAATTACATGTAAAATGAGAGTAAACAAGCTGTGAGTATAGGCCTGAGGGGGTCTCTCTTATGAATAAAATTCATGAGTTTTTGTGAACAAACTTTGTGACTTATTTTGATCTAGAGATCTTTTGTTTGCTTGTTTTCTACCTCCCTAGACCTAGAATGTGGACTAGATGAGTTTGCAGGTTAGCAGAGTTCTGGATTCTCACTCATCAGTACTTGGTGATAAGACTTCTGATCTCATTACTCAAAAGAAACTGCCCTCTCTGAAACACACCAAAAGATCACTAATTACTGGATTTGCTGCATTATATTTCATCTTCCTCTGTTATGATCTCTTTGCAACATCTGATACCACTGTCTACCCTCTTCCCCTCAATATTTTCTCTTCTCTGGATTTTTGTGACACTGTTTTCTCTTGGTTCTCCTTCAGTCCATCTGGTCATTCCTTCTCAGTCTCATTTTCTAGCGCCTTATGATTCATATTATTAATACCTTCAAAATTTCTACCCTGGACTGGCTTATCTCTGTCTCTTTCTTTCTCTCTGCCTGTCTATCTACCTATCTGTCTCTCTCCCCTATCTCTCCTATCTTTTACTGACCTTATTTGTTCACAGAGCTTGAAGTATCTCCTCTTTCATGATGACTTCCAGATTCCTTTAAACCTTTGTAATCTGACCTCAGGCCACTTTCTAGCCTCATTACATGTACACTAAAGTTCAACTAACCTGGCCTATTTATTATTTCTCATAAATAATGCTATAACTTTCTTCTCCATGCCTTTGCTTTGGCTGCTTCCCATTTCTTAAGTTACCCCTCCTCACTGCTACTCTTAGTACATTGAATCTAGGATTCCTAGTTCCTTGTAGGACTCATCATCTTCTACATGATGCCATCCTGATCACCAACAGCTATTGTTTCCTTCCCCAAATTGCCTTGTATCTATTTTTGTATTTATGAATATGCAAGTTAACTCCTTCTTTCTGGATTGTAAATTCCTTAAGGGCAAAGTTTATTTCATTTTTGTCTCTCTATCACCAGAACTTAGCATCTAGTAGGCATTTAATAAATGTTTTTAATTGATTTTTATATAACTAACCTTTTTTGGAGGTGGTGCTAGATCTGCTGCAGGACATAAAAGGGAAGGTGAACTTAACTTTAGTGAACCATATAACCCCCAGTTTTCAAAACCAATCTTTCTAATTACAATGAACATTGAAGATATTAATTTAAGTAGAAACCTAAAGTATGGCAGATTGACTTTTACTCCAAGTTCAAAAGCCATTCTCATCTTTTGTAAAGAATCATTATACATGTCTTTCTGCTCAGATAGCAACAGAAATTCAGGCAAAAGAGTTAATTTGTAGTTGTGGGGTGATGGTAACTAATTTAGAATTATGGAATAAAAAGACTCAAAATGTCCAGGCTAGAAGGGTCTTCGGTTATAATTTATTGAACCTCTTCATCATATAGGGGTGGAATTGAAAATCCAAAAGATGAAATGTCAAGTATTTGGTGATGCAGTTGTAAAATATTTGATAACAGTGCAACTACTTCTTTCTTAGCATTTTTACAGAATTACAAATTCTAAAATCTACAAACAAATAAATAGTTAATGTTTTCCAACTACAGTAGAAGCATAGGCTCTCAGATCTAGAAAAGATCTCAGAAGTCATTTAATCTAATCCCTATCTTCCCAAGAATCTTCTCTATATGCCACCTCCAGTAGTCAAATAGGAAACATATGCACAGTAGTTTACTCAAAAAATAGTTACTTTTCACTTTGGGATATCTCTAGTTGCTAGGTAGTTTTTCTTTAAATTGATCAAAGTTTTGCCTTTCCACAACTTTAATCTGTTGTCCCTACTTCTGTCTTTTGGAGTCTAACAGAAGAAGGACAATCCTTCTTCCCAATGGAAGTGCTTCAAATACTTGAAGATAGCTATTATCCCTCTCATAAGGCTTTCCTTATGCAGACCAAACCACCTCACTTCCTTTAATTACTACTGGTTGGAATTGCCCCCATTTTCTCACCAAATTTGATCATTCTCCTCTTCCTATTCTATCACTTGTCAATGTCCTTTCAAAATTGTGCTTCCCTAAACTATGCTTAATACTCCAGATGTGATCTGATCACCTCTCTCAAGCTGATCCTTATGCTCAAAATTTAGTAAAAAAAATCACATTCACTTTTCTGGCTACATCCCATGCCTGGAACTTTCTCTCTCTACATATCCTTCACCTAGATTCCTTCAAGTTTCAGATAAAGTCTTACTTTCTTCAAGAATCCTTTCTTAGTTTTCCTTAATCTTAGTGCCTTCACTCTGAAACTACTCCCAATCTATCCTTTTGTCTTGTTTTTATCTATTTCTTTACATACCATCTTCCCATTAGACAAGCTTCTCCAGAGAAGGGATTGTTTTTTGCCTTTCTTTGAATCCCTAGCACTTAGAGCACCTGGCACATTACAGGTGCTTAATAAATTCTAGGTGACTTACTGATTGGCTGCTAGCAAATTAAGGTTGTAAATAACTACCTCTGACTCCTTCTCCACTGTACCCATCTTGTATTTAACAAATACTTTATTTTTCTTACACAAGTGTTTCTGCATTAACTTAAGTTTTATTAGATTGGGGACAACTTTGCAGCTTGTTGAAATCTTTCTGGGTCCTGCCTCTTAGCACAGTGCCTTACACTTAGTAAACACATAATAAAAGCTTGTTGACTGACTGATATCCAATGAGTTAACAATCTCTGCATTGTTAGTTTCAAAAATAAATAGAATCTCCGATCATCTAATCTAACTAATCCTTGAATGGGAATCCCTTCTAAAATATCCCTAACAAGTGATCTCTAGGTTCTTCTACCTAAGCTTCAACAAAGCTTACATCGTAGACTAATTATGTCTGCTCATTTTTCAGATGCTTATTCACATCAGGGATTATCTGTCTTAGATTTAAGATTCTAGAAGATGAGGACTTTGATTATTTTAGACTTGATTATTTTAATCATGGTTAGAAATATCATACACTGTTTTGCTGACATCACTTACCCCAAGTCTATTCCACTGATCCTCCCTTCTGTCTCTTAGCCAGTACCATATTGTTTTGATGCTTTATAGTATAGCTTAATATCTGGTACTGCTAAGCCACCTTCCTTCATGTTTTTTTTCATTATTTCCCTTGATATTCTTGATCTTTTCTTCTTCCAAATAAACTTGATTATAGTTTTTTCTAATGCAGTAAAAAAAGGTTTTTGGTAGTTTGATAGGTATGGCACTAAATATGTAATTCTATTTATTAGCTAGGAAACTTTTCTTGTGACACTAGAGGAAATTAGGTAGATGTTTTTACATGCCAGAGCTAAATTTGCACTGGTGGCTTACTGAGTGAAATAATTAAAATCTAGAAATGAAAAGAATTAGGAGGGAAGTGAAGGATATTGCATAAAAAGTTCAGAAGATCAGAGATTTTAAAAGTGTGCATACTCTTTCATCCAGCAGTACGAGTACCAGGTCTGCACCCCAAACAAATCAAGAGAAACGAAAAGGACCTCTATGTACAAAAACATTTATGCCAGCTCTTTTTTTTTGGTGGTGGCAAAGAACTGGAAATTGAGAGAATGTCTGTTAATTAAGAAGTGGCTGAATAAGTTGTGATATATGATTGTGATAGAATACTGTTGTCCTATAAGAAATGACCAGTTTTTTAGGAAAACTTGGGCAGACTCATTTGAGCGCAGAGGAAGGAGAACTGAACCAGGAGATAATTGTACACAGTAGCAGCAATACTGTAATGATGATTAGCTGTGAAAGACTTAGCTATTCTGATAAATACAGTGATGAAAATTGCTATCTACCCACAGAGAGAAAATTGATGAACTCTAATTGCAAATTGAAGTATAATTTTCTCACTTTTAAAAAGAAAAGAATCAGAGATTAAAAGTTAGAAGGGATGTTAGGGGTCATATAGTCTAACCATTTCATACAAATGAAGAAACTAAAACCCAAGGAGATTAATTGACTTAAGATCATGAATGTAATAAGTATCAGGTCTGGATTTGAATCCAGGTCCTCTCATTCCAAATAAAGTGCTCTTTCCTCTGTACAATGAAGGAGATGAGAATATTTAGGCATGAAAAGATAAGACAGTGTAGAGAGGATATTAATATTGTCTTTAAGCACTGAAATATGAAAGCTAGATTAGACCTTCTGTGCTTTTAATAAAGATATTTAGGAAATGGGAAAAAGTCATATTTGAGGTTAATATAAAGAAAAACTTTCCAGCCAATTGGTGCTGTCAAAAAGTGAAATGGGCTACTTCAAGAACTAATCTTATCATAGGAGGTATCAGGCTGGATGACCATTTGTAGATGGAGGTAGAAATGGGTTAGTAAAAAAAAGCATAGCTTTGGAATCAGAAAAGCCAGGTTCAAATCCCATCTCAGACACAAACAACAAACATGACCTTTGGCAAATAATAACCTCCCTAAATTTTAGTTTTATCATCTATTAAATTAGGAGTTTGGATTAGATGGCTCCTGAAGATTCTTCTAGTATTTCTAGTATGATCCTAAGAAATATTCCTTTTTACATGGAATGAACTAGATAGAGCAGTGGTATGAAAAATCACATTCTGCAAGCTATAAAACTCCCAGAACCAGATTAAACTGTAATGAGAAAATATTTACTAAAGAAAAAATACTATGAAACAAAGATAATGCTAACTTATCATTTTCTAATCAACATGCATATCCTTTTCTATTTGAATTTGACACCATCTAATTAGAAAACCTCCAAGTTCCCTTCCAGCTCTAAGATTCAGTTAACTCTGTAGGGCAGTATTATGGCAGAAAATGCCTGTTTTCCCCATTCTCTACTGCTGAGGAGTTAAGCACTGCTTCTGGCAGGTTTTTGTTGCTGTTGCCCTTGCTGTTGCTGATGAGTACCAAAGACCTTCCATTCTCTTTGGCTCTTTTCTGAGCCTGGGTGAACAATCTAATTTCCTGAAGGGGAAGGGGTGTTGATTAAGGAAAAGCTCCCTTAGAAAGCTCACCTGAATTCTACTTTAGTGCTATAATTGGTTTCTGAGGGAGCCCACAGAATCTCTTCTCCTCTATAATGAATCGCTTTCAGAACGTGGCTGTCAGAATATGGTAGCTCAAATATAAACTCCAGTGGAAACTAGAGAGTGAACTTGGGATTCGTCTTGTCCCATTGGCATCCTCAGGAATATCTCCGTTATGCAGGTCACATCAGCCCTCCATTGATTCCTATTGCCTTCATATAATCTTACGACTGTCTGGAGGGCGAAGTCTTCAGTCTCTTCCTCTTCCCCCGTGCAACTGGTGAGCCTTGGCTAATTTCAGAAAATAGCCTCAATCAGCCTAGGTACCTCTGGGGCCATGTTTGGATCTTTCCGATGTGACCTGTGACTTCTCCAGACAGACCTTTCATTTCTATATCAGAATATTCTATTACACTAGAGTCTAGGAGGCGTTTAGCAGTCATGCGGTTCTGCTGGTTAAAAGTGATTGCAAATGTAGCCCTGGAGTCACATCACAGTGTGTACCAACGGAATAATAGAGAATTAGAGAAATGTTCTCTTCTGGCTGACCTCAATATATCTTGTTGCAGCTTTAGCTGACTTTCCCTTAAGATGAATTGCAATTGCTCTCTATCCCTTTGGTCACAACCCTTGCACACTGTGACTAAGTCACTCTTTCAATCTTCTCTTCTTTCTAAAGCACTTCATCCTTAACAGGTGCCAACAAACGAACTTCCACAGAAAACTGATATTTCTGGAAAAAAAATTCCTTGCTTCCTTAATTCAAAACAATTGCCAAAATGCACTAGACTTGGGCATGAAATATTCCAGAAACGCTACACCGTTGAAATGGCCCCATTTCTTCCCTTCATTTAAATGTTAACAAGTTCAGTTAAGACATGAAAAGATGGTGGCATGACATAAACCAGGCCCAGAGGAAATTAATCCCTGTCATCTGTGTTTAGTCATACTTTGTGGGTCATACTATTTGGCCATATCCCTTTAATACCTGGGAGATCTAAGATAATTTGTATCAATGGCCCAAATCAGTAAACCTGTGTAAGAGAGAGCATTTCTCTGCTGTGCTCATTTAACCCTCGATGGCATTGAAAAAGTTCACCTCTGAGATTCTGCCCACTTGGCTTTTTAGGGAGCAGATCAAGTTGCTCAAACTAAATCCAAGGTGGGCTGCTTTTCAACACTCAAGGCTCAAACTGTATTCCATCAATAGTTTCTCCGGTCTCAGGGGAAATCAAGATTGGGCTCATATAAGAAGCTTTTGAAGAGTGCCACTTTTATGACTCTTGGGGCAACATGGAACAAGAACTGTAATATTCAGTATGGTACCCTGATCTTTTATTATCAGCCTTAACCACTGACATGCCCTCGTTGGCTTTTACTTTTCTTAACAGAGTTTTTATTGTATCCTTACCATTAACGGGATCTTGGAAAGAATGCTGAATTTGCTGTCAGGTGCCTAGGGCGCAAATCCCACCTCGGATACTACCACCTCTCAGAACTGTAGTATTCTTACCCGTCAATGGGAACAATACTTGTACTGTCTACCACCAAGGGTTGTTGTGATGGAAGTACTTCATAAACTTAAAAGGATTAAATAAACTGAGCTATGATTATCATTATAACTGGATTCCTGGTGCTAGAAACAGATTTCCTCTCTGCAAAAGGGGATTGTATTACATAGGCTTGAGATCTTAAGAGAATAAGGTTTTGGGGGAAAGAATGGTAGACTGGGAGTGAGGTTCAAGTTTCAACTCTTAGCATCTCTGTGATTTAAAGCAGCTCATTTTGCCTCGGAAGGCTTCAGTTTTATCGTTGTTGTTCAGTCATTTCAATTGTGCCTGACTCTTTGTGACCCCGTTTGTTTATTTTTTTAAAAGATCTTGGAGTGGTTTGCCATTTCCTTCTTATTCATCTTACAAATGAGAAAACTGAAGCAAACAGGGCTAAATGACTTGCTCAGAGTCACACAGCTATATTTGAACTCGTGTCATTCTAACTCTAAGTCCAGCACTCTATCCACTGTACCACTTAGCTATCTAGGACCTCAGTTTACTCCTCAGTGGGATGAGGAATTATTAGATTATCTCTAAAAAGTGCCTTCTAGCACTGAAATTCTATGGTCCTTTGAACCTTATTTGGAGCCCTCAGACTTATGGCATATATTCTCAAGCCTCAATTTAGTGAACACAAACTAGGCACATGTACTAAGCCACATTATACCTACCTACTCTTTTAGATGTGGTTAGAATGAATTTTGTGCAAAATCTGGAAAGACACACTTATGGAAAGAGCACTAGATTGAAAGTCAGGAAATGTGGATTGTAGCCCTGACAGCCGCCCTAGCTATGGGAACTTAGGACTCTCACCACTAATCTGGGGCTCACCTTTCCCATTTGTAAAGTAAGGGCACTGGACTAGATAATCCCCAAAGCAATGGCTAGTTTAACAGTCTGTGATTTTCCCTCTACACTGTGGTAAACTGGCCAAGATTCTATTGTCATATTTCAATAGTAGTCAATAAATAGGATGTTTAATAACTGACCACAGCTACTAGTCCCAGAGGACTATCATATGGCATAGAATATCTTATGACATAGAATACTGACAAAGGAGAGGGATATTTCATTATTATTATCATCATCAATAATAGTAATAGATAGCAAACATTTATATAGCACTTACTATGTAAGACAATTATAGTAAGTGCTTTACAAATATTATCTCATTTAATCCTCACATCCACTCTGAGAGTAGGTAGGTATAATTATGTTCCCCCTTTTACAGATGAGGAAACTGAGGCAAAAAGAGAGAAAATGACTTTCCCAGGGTCACACAGCAAGTATCTAAGGTCAGATTTGAACACACAACTTCCTAAACCCAGATCCAAAATTCTATCCACTGTACCACCTAGCGGTCTCTATTGCAATTCTCTGACCCAAAAACAAATGCCCTGCCCCACATCTAGTGTCAGACCCTCTCTTCTCCCCCACCAGGATCCTGATGATGTGGCATATTTCTGTTAAGGTGCATCTTCCCCCCATCCTCCTTGATTGTTGCTTCCTTTAATCTCCACTTCCTTCAAGGGATCATGGAAGCCTGAGACCAGTTGTAGATTCTGGCATAGGGTCTTGGTCAGACTCCTGAGGGGAAAGGATGTGCTTTCCATTAGTATGAATCCTAGCATTATAAGTAAACTATACTAGCATTATAAGAATATAGCTTTAAGAGGCATAATGAACCTTATTATTGTTGTTGATCCATTCAGTCATGTCCAACTCTTCATTTGGGGTTTTCTTGGCAAAGATACCAGAGTGGTTTGCTCTTTTTCCAGCTCGTTTTACAGATGAGGAAACTGAGACAAACAGGGTTAAGTGAGTTGCTCAGGGTTATACATACTAGTTAGTGTCTGAGACCAGATTTGAATTTAAACCTTCCTAACTCTATGCTTGGTGCTCTATCCACTGCACCAGCTAGTTGCTTTTTATGAACCTTAGAGATCATCTAGTCCAATCCCCTAATTTTATAGTTGAAGAAATCAATAAAAAGAGAAGTTAAGTGATTGGCTACAGATAACAAAGTATTGTGTGGTAAAGGAGGGATTAGAACCCTCTTCAAGGTCTTTCTATCTACCATGCTGCTCCAAATCTTTAGGACTCCTGATAGCAGATAAATCCCAGGATCTCTTCTAACATGGGACTTTGTATCCTTAGATTTGTCCCATCTCCAAATAATCTTGTCCCAGATTCTAGAATTCCTAGGTACAACTTTTTTGTTCCTAGGTTTATACCCCAAAGAGATAATAAGGAAAAACACTTGAACAAAAATATTTATAGCTGAGCTCTTTGTGGTGGCAAAAAATTGGAAAATGAGGGGATGCCCTTCATTTGGGGAATGGCTGAACAAATTGTGGTATCTGTTGGTGATGGAATACTATTGTGTTATAAGGAACAATGAACTGGAGGAATTCCATGTAAATTGGAACGACCTCCAGGAATTGATGGAGAGCGAAGGGAGCAGAACCAGGAGAACATTACACACAGAGATGGATACACTGTGATACAATAAAATGTAATGGACTTCTCTACTAGCAGCAATGCTATGATCCAGGACAATTCTGAGAGATTTATGAGAAAGAATACTATTCACATCTGAGAAAGAACTGTGGGACTAGAAATGCAGAAGAAAAACAGCTGCTTGACCAGATGGGTTGGTAGAGATATGATCGGGGATGTAGACACTAAATGATCACCTTAGTGCAAATATCAATAATATGGAAATAGGTCTTGAACAATATGTATACCCAGTGGAATTACTCATTGACTATGGGGGAGGGGAGTGAGGAAAGGAGGGAAAGAACATGAATCATATAACCCTGGGAAAATATTCTAAATTAATTAAACAATAGAATTCCTAGGTACAGTTCTTTCCAGCAAGACTGACACAGTTGGAAGGAAAGTAAAGAAGTTGGAATGACATAACTCAAGGAGAAATGAAACAGTTCAAAGGACCAAACTTGAGTAAAGCCAAGACAGAGTAACAGTTGGGGAGAAAGATGTCAGAATGGCAAAGACAGGTAGGAAAGGGTAAGAGGTAAATCAGAAGAAATGCCAAGAAGAAGCAAAGAGGCAAAAACAAGACAAGGCCAAATATCATCAGAATAGATTTGGTAGAAGAGCTCTGGACAATCATAGTATGAAATGTGAGGATAATACAGTAATAGATTCATAGATTCAGGAGGAAACTTGAAGGAAAACAAAGGAAGCCACAGTTAGGAAAGAACCCTTCCATAGGATATTCAACAAGAATCCTTTTGCTTAAAGATTTCCAAAAATCATAATCTATCACAAAAGGTAGTCCGCTAATTTTTTTTACTCTCTTCTTCTGACTTACTAATATCTTTAAGACAAAAGATCAAAGGCTAGGCAAACATAATGACTTGCCCAGGGTAACACAAGTGGGAAGCATCTAAAGCCAGATTTTGAATTCAGGTTCTTCTAACTCCAACCCTGGTGCTCTACCCACTGTGTCACCTAGCTGTTGTGAGCCCACCACTTTTTAGGGAAATCCATCCCACTTTTGTTTAGCTCTAGTTCTTAAGAAAAATTTTTCTTTCATCAAACCTAAATTTATCTCTTGCAAATTATGCACATTACCCTTGGTTCTGCTTTTGGATCTAAACAGGACAAATCTAATCCCTTTACCATGTTAGTCCTTTGGATACTTGAAGAGAATCATTAAATACTTTTAAAAAAAATCATTACCTTCTGTCTTAAAATCAATACTGTGACCAGGGATAAAATCTGAAAGACTGAATTTAATGCCAAGGGTACAGTCACTCTACCAGCTTTGCCCTGTCACACCAAACCATGCAAGACAAATGACAATACTTCAGTCTTCTGCAGCCATCAGGTACCAAACCTCTAATGGCCAGGACCTTGCTGTCTGGGACATCATAGAATATCTTGTATGAGAAACAGGAAGGAGGCCAGTGTCACTAGATTAAAGAGTAGAATGTAGAATAGAGTAAGGCAGTGATGGGCAAACTACGGCCAGCGGGCCAGATGCAGCCCCCTGAAATGTTCTATCCAGTTGCTTGACATTATTCCTAATCTGACAAATACAAGTAGGATACAATACAAGAAAACTTCGAAAGAGTTGCCTTAGAAACAGACTGATGGATGAGCATTTTCTTTCCTTTGGCCCCCTCTTTAAAAAGTTTGCCCATCATTGGAGTAAGATATAAGAAGACTGGAAAGGTAGGACAGGGTAGGAAATGAAGGATTTTGAAACAGGATATAGGATTTAATACTGGAAGCAATAGGGAGCTGCTGGAGCTCATTGAGTAGGGGGATAATAATGTTCAGATCTATGCTTTAGGAAAATCACTTTAGTGATTGGATGGATTGGAGTGGGGGGGGGGGACTTGAGAGAAGCAGACCTACCAACAGGATATTGCAACAGTCCAGGCATGAGTTGATAAGGGCATGTGCAGGAGTGGTGGTGGTATCAGAGGAAAGGAAGGGCTATTGCAAAGGTAAAACTGATAGGTCTTGGCAAAAGAGTGGCTATTAAAAAGGAAGGTGAGGGATAGTGAGGAGTCAAGTATGATACCTGGGTTATAGGTGTTAGGGAGTAGAGCAGTGGTTCCCAAACTTTTTTGGCCTACCTCCCCCTTTCCAGAAAAAATATTACTTAGCCCCCTGGAAATTATTTTTTTTTAATTTTAATAGCAATTAATAGGAAAGATAAATGCACCTGTGGCCATCACCGCTCCCCTGGATCGCTGCAGCACCCACCAGGGGGTGGTAGCGCCCACTTTGGGAATCACTAGAGTAGAGGGATGGTGTTGCCCTCTATAGTAACAAGAGAGGGAAGCAGTGGGAGGATTTTTAGGGAAAGATAATGAATTCTCTTTTCTACATATCCATCTCCCAACTCTGGACATTTTCACTAGCTGTTCTAGTTACCTGGAATTCTCTCCCATTTCATATCTGTCTTCTGTCTTCCTTGAGAGCCTCTTAAGTCTTACCTTCTATAACAAGCCTTTCCTGATTCCCTTAATGCTAGTGCCTTGCTCTTTCTTTATTATCCTCAATTTATTCTGCAAATATCTTGTTTCTACATAGTTGTGTACATGATGTTTACCCCATTAGATTAAAATTCCTTGAAAGCAAGGACTATTTTTCCCCTTCTTAGTATTCCTGACACTAAGCATAGTGCCTGGCACGAAGTAGGTAATTGTTGACTGACTGATCCTCACTCCATAGTTCTGACCATCATCCATAACTATTCTGGCTACAATCCAAAATTCAAATCTCTTTCACCAATTAGAATTTCCTGGTCTATATATGTTACATATAGACAAAGCCATGTATGCTCATTGACTCCATTTTCTCACTTCTACTCATTTCTCACCTCTTTGTAATTGGCTTCCAATTGCGTAACTTGATGGAAATGGCTCTTTCCAAGTTCATAAATTATTTTAATCACTAAATCTCATAGTTTCTTCTCAATCCTTATGCTTCTTAACCTTTATAACTTAGAATATTATTAAACATCTCCTCCTCCTGGATATTGTCTTTTTCCTTGACTTTCTTAATACTTCTTCATCCACAAGGTTCTGTCTCTCTTTTCTTCTTTCTCTACACATGCTCTATCAGTGTCTCATCAAATTCTTTGAGGTTATGAGTTATTTCAGCACTGATGTGTCCTAAATCTATATAACAAATCCTAACCCTCTCTAATTCCAGTTGTTCAATGCCAGTAACCTGATGAATATCTCCCCCTGAAGGTCCCACAATCAACTCAAATTAAACATGTCTAAAACACAATTCACTATCTTCCCCCTAAACCTTCTAACATCTCCTCAAAATCTTTCCATTTGTATTGATGTATTCCATCTTTGCAATAATCTAGCTTTATAATCTTGAAATCATCTTCAACTCTTATGCCTCCTTCATTCTCCATAACCAATTGGTTTCCAAATCATTAATTTTACCTCCACAAAAGCTCTCATATCCTTTCTCTCTTCTACACAGCTACCAACTTAGTTCAGGTCCTCCTTCCTTAACTAGGAAGCACAATAGATAGAATACTGGACTTGGGGTTAGGAAGACCTGAGTTCAGATACAGCCTCAGATACTCAATTAACTATGTTAGACTAGGCAAATCATTTAACTACTCTCAGCCTCAGTTTTCTCATCTGTAAAATAGGAATAGGCAGGTAGGTAATCTAGTGGATAGAATGCTAGGCTTGTAGTCAGGAAGATTCATTTACCCAAATTCAAAAATGGCTGCAGATATTTACTAGCAAGTCACAACCCCATTTGCCTCACTTTCCTCGTCTGTAAAATAAGCTGGAGAAGGAAATGGTAAACCATCCCAGTGTCTATGTCAAGAAAATCCCAAATGGGGTTACAATGAGTAGGACATGACTGAAATGAATGAACAACAAAACAGAGGTAACAATAGCACCTGCCTCTCAGGGATGTTGTAAGGATAAAATGAGATAATATTTGTAAAGCAAATTGCAAACTTTAAAGCATTATGTAAATGGTAGCTATTATTATGATTGAAATTGCTTTCTCTTCTTCATCTTTCACAGAGCTGCCAAAATAATCTTTTTAAAGATTATCTTTAAAGATATTCTCCTGCTTAAGAATATTCAGTGGCTTTCTGTTGCCACTAGAATAACATGCAAACTCTTCAACTTGACCCTTAAAGCCTTTCCAAAAGCTGGGCTCTGGTTTCCCTTTTGAGACATTTCATATTACTACCCATCACATGCTCCACATCACACAGGCTGTCTCACATCCTCCCAACTCCTGACTCCTCACACATTCCTGCATTTCTTTTACATTCTATCTCTTTTTTTCTTCCTCAAAAGTTCAGTTCAGCAGCTTGGTGGCACAGTGGTCTTAGGTCTAGAGTCGTGAAGACTTTAGCTCAAATATAACCTCAGACTAGCTATGTGACCCTGGACAGATCACTTAACCCTGTTTGCCTCAGTTTTCTCATCTGTAAAATGATCTGGAGAAGGAAATGATAAGCCACGTCAGTATCTTTGCCAAGAGTTGGACAGGAATGAATAACAACAACAAAAATATATCCAGTTCCTATGCCCTTCTTATGAAGAACCTCTCCATGCCTCTGGTCGTTAATGATCTCTTCCTTCTCAAATTATCTTTTAGCCACCAATCTGTTCACATGTTTCCAGTACAATAAAGGCTCCTTAAGGGAATGGATCTTTTTTATTTTTTGTCTTCATTTCCTCAGTGCCCAACGTAATGCTATGAATTTAGTAGGCACTTAAAATACTTGTTGGAAAAAGAGAAAATAAAATGTCGGTTGGATTAAATAAAGCTTGTTCCTCTATCATTTCTTGGTACTTCTACCAGGTCCATGCTTAGAAACATCCCAAAGTCATGTAAGGATACAGTTAACCTGGTGATCCAGGGCACAAGAAGGTAGAGAGTGGGGAGAAAATGGAACTCCTTCAGGGACACTTGCCCTGTGACTGTGAATTAACCTCCAGATTTTGTATTTTTAAAAGTAGGGAAAGAGCAGCAATAGCCTGAAGAGGTCCTAGAAATTCCTGAGCACTTTTGCATATTGATTATGATAGTGTCATGTCCTTAAGCCTTCAATGCTTCCCCGTCAAAAAGAGTTAGTCAGGCATTCAAGGACTTTTGAAATTTAATGCCATGACTCTGCATGTGCAGCTTCACATCAAATAACACTATTATACTAAAGATTTTATAGAGCAATAATATATACTGAACTACTTACTGTCCCAATAAACACATCCTACATTTTATTTCTTCTATGTCTTTGTTCATGAGCCTAAAAAATGCCCTCCTTCTTCCTACTGTATCACTACCTTTTGAAATTCAAACTAAAATAGTAAACAATTATATTTATTTGCCAATTTAGGGTCTTGCTAACAACTCTGTGATGTTGGTAGACTGCATTATTCCCATTTTGCAAAAGAGGAAATAGAGTCGGAGAGTTAAACAACTTTTCCAAAACTATCTAACAACCAGTAAGCATCCAACCAGGTACTGGCTGCAAAGTCTACTGGCTCCAAATCCAGTACCCATTAGACTGTGCTGCTTTTTAATCTGCCTGTTAAAATTCTGATCCAATGTCACTTCCTCCATTAACATTCTCCAATATTTGTCCTACTCTAGTTAGAAACAATTATTTTTGTTTTTCTGATCTAACAGAGTACTTTGCATTCCTCTTAATCTCTTACCAGGTCCTGCATTGTTTTCTGGTTAATTTGTATGTGTCATCATACCTCTCCCCTCCAAAAAGAATTTTCTTTGTTTTTCATTTTTTTAAAGTTTAAAAAAATTTTTTAAAGTTTCCTATGGGAAAGAACCACATATCTTAATTTTTTTTCTTTCCCTTATGCGTCTCTGCATATAATAAGCAACCCCTCAATAATTCCAAAGGGAATATGCCCAGCTTATTCTGTGGGTGGGTCATTTCACCCAGCAAAGACGTTGG
The DNA here is from genome assembly GCF_016433145.1 of Gracilinanus agilis. Classification (NCBI taxonomy): domain Eukaryota; kingdom Metazoa; phylum Chordata; class Mammalia; order Didelphimorphia; family Didelphidae; genus Gracilinanus; species Gracilinanus agilis. Next base: position 195,800,694 of record NC_058134.1, read on the forward strand.
AAAGAGGCAGCCTGAAAGGGTTGTGGTACTTACGGGACTCCAATCTCAAAGATGTTGTTCTGAATGAGCTGTTTCCCCAACATGATGATGCTGAGTTGAATGCACAGCTCCATGAGGCAGCCCCCTGGAGCACACTGTGAGGGGATACAAAGGAATGTTCATGGAATAGGAGATATAAAAACATTAGTCCCGGGATGAGGATGTCCCACACTTCCTGGATATCTCCAGCCATGCTGTGTGCACTTCCTCGGGGCCATCCTTTCCAGACCCTGCCCAACTGAGATGGGATCTCACTCTTGGAACCACCCTCGATTTTGATGAGATTAGTTCTAGGCTTTCATAGCTCCTTCTAGAAATTTCTAACCTTATCACAATGAGGGTACCATGCCTTAATCGACACTTCCCCTCTCCTTTTCAGCTTCCCTGAATGTTTTATATTCCCCTATTAGAATGTAAACCCTTTGAAGACAAGGACTGTCTTTTGGTTTTTATTTCTATTCTGAGAATTAAGCAAAATGCCTAGAACATATCAATAATAATATATAATATTCTATGTATGTAATATAATTTGTATATTTTATATGTTATATATAATTATATAATAATTACAAGAAGTAATTATTATATAATTATATAATAGTGGTATAATAATGACTATAATATAATAAAGTATTCTGTGTATAATATAATTTGTGATAATATTATTAATATAATATATAATTATATAATAGTGAATAATAATAAACATGACATAATAAAGTATTCTATATATATAAGTGGTCACAGTAGTGGCATTTACCTCTTCCATTCGGTAACCATCAAACACGTAGACATAATTCCCAGGCCTGCCCACAAACCTGAAATTAAGAAGCAAAGGAATAGTTAGGGGAGGAAAAGGAGAGCTATACTGTCACAGAGGGTATGACTCACTTGTGAAATGACCACCCTCCCAAGTTTTTCTCTAAATATCAATGTGGATATCCCTGGGGGAGGTGGGGCAAGTAGTAAATTAAAACCAATCTTAATAACAAATTGATTAATCTGTGGACCAGTTAGCTTGACTGTGATGCAGGCTTGAAAGACTTGGGCTTCAGTCCTGGTCCTGTATAGGCAAGATATGTGGCCTTAGTAAGAAGCATGGCATAGTAGGAAAAGTACTGAATCTGAAATAAAAGGTTATGAGTTCAAATTTTTCCACCTTGGACAAAGCTCTGATCCTCAGTTTCCTCAGCTATGAAGTAAAAGGGGTAGACTTGATGTTCTGTGGGATCCCTTCTAATTTTAAATCCTACAAATTCTCTAAGACCAGCAAGCAGATCAACTGAAGGGGGATGATGTGCAGGATCTCTGGAAACAATAGGGAGCCATTGAACCTTTCTGAACAAGAAAGTGACAGGGCCAGAGATGAGCTTTAGAAGCAACATTCTGGCTGCTGTATGGAGAATGGACTTGAAAGACTGGAGGCTGGAATCATGCAGACCAAAAGGCTATCTCAGTAGTCCAGATGAGAAGGGATCGGAACTGATCTAGGGTATTGGTCATGTGAGTAGAAGAGAATCCAACAATTCAATTGTAAGCGCTTTTTTGGAAATAGAATTGATAAGACTTGCCTTTATTGTTATTATTGAGTCATATCTTGACTCTTCATGACCCTATTTGAGATCTTCTTAATAAAGAAACTGGAGAGATTTGCCATATCCATTCCTGCTCATTTGACAGGTGAGGAAACTGAGGCAAAAAGGGTTAGGTGACTTGCCAAAGGTCACATAGCTAGTAAGTGTTGAGGCCAGATTTGAACTTAGGAATCTTCCTTACTCCAGGAACTTCCTGCACTCTCTCCACCACACCACCTGGCTACCCTAAGGCTTGCTTACCAATTGGAAATGAAGGAAATAAGGCAAAATGTTAGCTCATACGAAAAAGAACTGAGATTTTTAATGGACTGAAAGGGTGATGTTAACCAAAAATGTTATATGGACTCCCCAAAATCTCAATATAAGTTTATGTTGAATTAATAGAAACATAGTGTCCAGAACTAGTGAAGCAATAATCCTTTTGTATTTTATCTTAGTTCAAGTGTTAGGAATATTTTATTCCTTTCCTGGAGCCACATTTTAGGAGAGCCATTAAATATTACAGATTAGTCAGAGAAGAGTGAAGAGGAAACTAAGGAATGGTAAACAGTTTGTATAATGATCAGTCAGAAGAACTGGGTCTATTTAACTTAGAGTAGAGAAGATTTGAGGAGACATGATTGCTGTTCTCAAATATCTGAAGAGCCACATGGAGGAAAGAGGCTAAACTTGTTCTGCTCAGCTCTAAAGGGCAAAAGTAGGGGAAATCTTTGGAAGGTCCAGAGAGGCAGATTTGGGTTTGAAGTAAAATTAAAACTTCCTTACAATTAAGGCTCTCCATCAGTAGAAGGGACCTGCTTGGACTCTAGTGAGTACCCTATCATTAGAGGTCTTCAAGAAAAGATGACATCATTTGTGATCTGTTTTTCAGTTGTGTCTGATTCTTTGTGACTGCATTTGGGATTTTCTTGACAGAGAGACTGGAGTCATTTGCCATTTCCTTCTCCAGCTCACTGTATAGAGGAGGAAATTGAGGTAGTAAGTGTCTGAGGCTGGATTAGAATTCATGAAGATGAGCCTTCCTAACTCCAGGCCTAGCATTCTAATTGACATCATTTTGAGTTTACAAAGTATTGCAGAACATGATTCCTATTCCATTATTAATTGAATTAAAGAACCAATTCACTCAAGGAAACACCATTCTTTCAGGCATTTAGGTTCATAACCAAAGAGTCATTTTTGATACTTCACTATCCATCCCTCCACCCATATCTGGTTGCCAAGGCTTGCTGATCTCAACTTCTCAAAATCTCACATCTGTTTCCTTCTCTCTACTCACACCACAACTGTCCTAGTCCAAACATTTATCATTTTTCATTTAGACTCCTATAAAAACTTACTAAATGGTCTCCCTGTATCTAGCCTGTCCTCTCTTCAATTCATCTTCCACACAGTTGCCAGTGATATTCCTAAAGTACAAGTGTGGCGACATCCCTCCCTTACTCAATGAACCTTCCAATTGACCTTAGTATAAAATTCAAAGTCCTCTATTAGGCAGCAAACACCTTTTTAATTTGATTCAATTGCTACCATCTTAAAGAAACCTCTTCTGATTCCCCCAGAGGTTAGCCCCTCCTCAAATGAACATGTTATTATTGTTGATAGTTCATTTTCTAAGAGGACCAGTGAAATCACTGAATGGTGTCTTGACTTGTATATGAATTGGATTTAAGTGAGGGAGAGTTGCACAGTCATTCATGTATTTGTCTTATATAGATTCTGTGTTTATTTACCTGTAAACATAATATTCCCTCTAGGAGAATGAGAGCTCCTCAAGGATGAGTACTGTCTCCCTTTGTTATTCAAAAATATAGTGCCTAGCATAGTTCTAGACCCAGTAGAAGTGCCTGATATCAATAAAAACTAATGTTTATATAATTCTTTTAAGATTTACAAAGGATTTTCCATATTATCTCATTTGATCCTCACAATAACCCTGTAATGAAGGGGTCATTGTTATTCTCATTTTGCAGATGAGGAAACTGAGGCTTAGAAAGAATTAAAAGTGATTTGTCCAGGATAAAAGAGCTAATAAGTGTCTGAGGCAATATTTGAATTCATGTCTTTATGACTTTGAGTCACACTTACTTGCCCTATAAATGCTTATCAGTGGATGACTCAACTATGAGTTCATGTGATTCCATCATCTCTCCAGAATTACTCCATTTCACTCAGACATAAACTGGTATTTGTCCCTTGAATTATATCACACCCCCCCCCACCTCTGCAGCTTCCTTGACATTTTGACTCTTTGGTTTGATTCATTCAAGTTATCAAATATGTATTTAGTGGCCACTCTCTGCAAGGCTCCATGTTTGGGACTAAGTAACATGACATGAAATTTAAAAAAAATAAAGTAATCCTTGATCTTAAAGAGCTTATACTCCATTGGTGGGTTGGCTGAGAATAGAACACATATATGAGTAAGTAAATACAAAGTAATTTCAAGAGAGAGAAAGTTAATCATCCTCAGGATTCTTCATGAAAAGCAGTATTTATTCCACCGCTCTTTGACTGTTCCCTAGTGATCTTTGTGGATCATCTTCTCTTGGGTCCTTGCCCTCACTTTAGCACTAAAGCTGCCCAAATGGGTCCACCACTGACCCTAGGCTGATAATCCTAGTCAAGGCAGTGTGCCATTTGGATTCTCTAATGGTTTGTTATGACTTGTGCCTCTTCTTCCCCTAGTTAGTAGAATGGACAGTTAACTATGCCAATAATATCACACTTTGCAAGAACATGATCTTCTCACGGGGAAAAATAAAGGCAAAGAGGTAGCTAAAGTTTGATCGAGAAATTCCTAGAATCAGAAACTGCAGATTCTTATGCTTTAAAATTTCTTCCTTATATGAAATTCAAAAGCTAGAAGAGGAAATATTGTATTCCCTTTTCTGAGCACTATTTCAAAGTTTCTGGAAGAAAAGTTAGGGCGAGATAGAGCATGGTAAGAACACAAAAAAGACTCTTGGTGTCTTCCTTGCTCAATACCAACCTCCTACCTGCTTGGGACATTTTAGTCTCAGACTCCATTCACGGCGTCTTGTCTGACCATCTAGCTTAGTTGCCTTTGTGAATTCCTGGCTTTGACTAGGGTCTGATTTTCAGTCTTCTAACCTGAATCATTTTTTAAACCTTACCTTCCATCTTAAAATCAATACTGTGTATTAGTTCCAAGGCAGAAGAATGGTAAGGGCTAGGCAATGGGGCTTAAATGACTTGCCCAGGGTCACACAGCTAGGAAGTGTCTGAGGTCACATTTGAACCTAGGACCTCCCTAGGCCTGGCTTGCAATCCCCTGAACCACCTAGCTGCCCCCTTCCCCTTTGAATTTTAATTAAGATTATTCTCTCTCTTTCTCATAGTTGCCAGTGTCCTCACAGAAATCAAGTCCTAAAAGAAGTAAGGAAAGCAGAAGCTAGATCATTTGGGACCGAATTGGGAGCAAGAGAAATCCTGTCTATTAATGCAACCAACACAGTTATTTAATAAATGCTTGTTAAATAGCATTTATTATATCCCTCATCAGGCAGCCTTCTTTCAGCTTTTATCTGGGGGTAGCAGAAAACAGAGGGTCTAGGAAGGGGAATTTGAACACGTATAACCCAGTGGAATTGCTTGTCAACTCTGGGAAGAGGGAGGGAAGAAGGGAGGAAGACATTATGAATCATATAACTTTGAAAAACTTATGTGTAAATTTGTTATTGAAATAAAAGATAATTTTTTTAAAAGAAAGGGGATTTGATTTCAGTCTATCAGGGGATCTACAAAAGGATGCAAATATATCTGAACATTAGCATAAGGAAACTTATAGATAGATGAGGGCAGGCTGAAAACATGGGTTCTAGAGTGGTTCAGTTTGGCTGGAATTTAGAGTAGATAAATGAGAGCAATATAAGATAACAGTGTAAAAACTGGTTTCAGTCAGATTACAGAGAACCTTGATTGCCAGACTAAGCAATTTTTTTATTCGAATTCACTAAACAATGCAGAATGAAGGTTTTCAAGTATACAAATTAAGTAATTAGAAAAGTACATTAAGAAGATAACTCAGACAACTATGTGAAGGATGAATGAAAAAGGTACAGATAGAAGGCAGAAAATTCATTAAGAGGCTATATTAATCATCTAAACAAGAAGATAGGTAGGAAGAAACTATAGTGCTTGCATTAGGAATGAAAAGGAGAATTATTGTTGAAGTACAAGAATAAGAACATGACTTCTCTTAGCTTTTTGATGTTGATAAATATCAAAGAACTTTCTATATTTTATCTAATTTGATCTATTGTGAGGACAAAATTACCTTACCTACCATAAAGTAGGTATACTACTTATATACTACTTTTACAAATAAAGAAACTTAAAGGAGAGGCAGTGGGAAAATAGGTACATTCTGCCATGTTGGTGAGCTGTGACTTTGATCCAGACCTTTTGGAAAACAAGGAGCTGTGCCCAGAAAGGTACCAATCTATGCCTATCTTTTGTGTATCCCCAACTATCCCACTACATGGTTTCTACCCCAAGGAAATCAAAGGAAGAGGAAAAAAGGATCTTTAAGTACAAAAATATTTGTAGCAGCTCCTTTTGTAGTAGAGAATAATTGAGAACTAAAGAGACTTTCCTCCTATTGAGGAATGGTTAAATGAATTGTGGTTTATGAATCTAATGGAATGTTATTGTACCATAAGGAATGAGGAAATGGACAATATTTACAAGGATAACATGAGAGAGAAAACAACTTTGAAAGTCTTTAGAACTCTGGCCAATACAATGATAAAACCCATAGTCCAAAACTTTCATTTCCAAAGAATAAAAATGAAACCCACCACTTACCTACTAACAAAGAAGTGACAAACTTCAAGTGCAGGAAGGGATACGTATTTGGACACAACGTGTATGGAACACTAGGCTTGGAGTTAGGAAGACCTACGTTAAAATCTGGCCTCAGACACTTGCAAGTTGTCTGACCCTCTTGCCTCAATTTCCCCATATGTAAAATGAGATGGAGAAAGAAAGATCAACCCACTCCAGTATCTTTGCCAGGAAAACATAAATGGGGTGATGAAAAGCCAGACATAACTGAACTGACTGCACAACAACAAAAAAATGGAAATTTGTTTTGCTAAACTATGTAGCAATGTATCAAAGATTTGGTTTTTATTTTTTAATTGTTTAATTGTCAAGGTAGTATAGAGACAAACTAATAAAAATATCACTTTAAAGAGAAAAAATATTTTTAAAAAGAGGAACAGATTAAATAATTTTTCCATGATCATACAGCTAGCACAACCCAGGTCTTTTCCTGACTTAAAATTCATACTTTCCACTATGCTGCCACTAAACAGAACTGACAATATTTGTTAACTGATTAGATGTAGAAGGTGAGAGAAAAGACAAAAGTCAAGAATGATTCTTAAGTTTCAAGCTTGGGTGATGGACAGAATGTTGGTGCCCTCTACAGAACAATGGGGACATTGTTTTACTTGACTCAATGCAGTTTAAATATTACTAACCCTAACTTCAAAGATTAAGAAACTGAAGTGGTAAAAATTCTACGCCCAACATTCATTTCACCATACCACGCCATGGCTGACCTAGAGAAATCAAGTAGCCACTTCGACACCATTGCTTAGGATGGGCAGAGGATAATACTCGGATGGGATACTTCCACTTCCCAAAGAGATGTGTAGCCTACTGGAGAAGTATGCTGGCTCACATTGAATAATACTGGAGAACATCCCTCTGCACCCAACAACGCCTACCTCCCTTTGAAAAAGGCCACGTAGAAAATTGGAGAATAGGCATTGACGAACTTCAGCAGGAAAGCTTTGAGGATCAGGCGCTCCTCGAAGGTCTGTTCTGTTTTCGGTACCTCTGCAAGAAAAGAATAAACCTGAGTAGAATGCTGAGACCAAGGGGATCCCCATTTCCCCTCTTTCAAACCAGTATGACACACAAGAAAGAACACTGAGGTAAATTAAGGAGCTGGGACCTCCATTTCCCATCTTCAAACCAGCAAGATACACAAGAAAGAACCCTGACGTAGATTTGGGAGATGGAGTGGACTCTGACTCTGACTCTACTATCTAGTACCTTTTATGACTACAAGAAAGTCACCTGACCTATTTGTCTCATTTTGCAAAATGGTGAGAGATATACACTTGCCCCAAAGATCTCAGGAGGTTCTTTTTTTCTGTATGATCTGAAAATCTTTAATTAATTAATTAATTTAGAATATTTTTCCACAGTTACATGATTCATGTTCTTTCCCTCCCCTACCCCTACCCCTCTCCCATAGCCAATGAGCAATTCCACTGGGTTTTACATGTGTCATTGATCAAGATATTTCTATATTATTGATATTTGCATTAGGGTGATCCTTTAGAGTCTACATCCCCAATCATATCCCCATCAACCCATGTGATCAAGCAGTTGTTTTTCTCCTGTGTTTCTGCTCCCACAGTTCTTTCTCTGGATGTGGATAGCATCTTTCTCATAAGTCCCTCAGAGTTGTCCTGGGTCATAGCATTGCTGCTAGTAGAGAAGCCCATTAAGTTCAATTGTGCCACAGTGTATTTGTCTCTGTGTATAACATTCTTCAGGAGGTTCTTTTGAAAGAATATGTGTCTGTGTACGTCTGCGTGTATGTATTCATGTACTCATCTTCCTGAGTTCAAATTTGAGCTCATACACTTCTTGCTCAGTAACCCGGGGCAAGTCACTTAACCCTGTTTGCCTCATTCTCCTCAACTGCAAAAAGAGCTGGGGAAGAAAATAGTGGACTACAACAGAAAACCCCAAATGGGGTCCCAAATAGTCAGACACTACTGAAACGACTGAACAATAACAATGGGTAAGAAATAAGATTAATAGAGAGTCTAAGTCTAAGGGACAAATTTGATCTCACAGATATTGTTAAGACTCAGTAGGATGAAGTTTGTTATCAGAATATTGCTTGAAGGAGTATACTGAAATAGGATAGGCAAAAGGCATGAGGGCAACTAGGTGGCTCAGTGGATTGAGAGCCAGCCTGGGCTCAAATCTGAATTCAGACATTTCCTATCTGTGTGACTCTGGCTAAGTCACTTAATCCCAATTTGCCTAGCCCTTACTGTTCTTCTGCTTTGGAACCAATACACAGTATTGATTCTAAGATAGAAGGTATGGGGTTTTTTTAAAGAAGGCATACACAGTCAAGAAAAGTCAGGAAATCAAAGAATTTGTCTAAATCTCAATGAAGGCAGAAACTGAAGTGAAAATGTTTATGTATTCAGAATCAAATCACGAGTCTCCACTGAGGCATGATGGAGAAGTGATGGAGAAGTTCAATCAATCCAGACATCTGTGAGAGTTATCTCTCTGCCAAAAGCAGAGCAATTAATAATTTCTTGATATGCTTTAATAATAATTTCCTCCTCTAAAAGGTAGAGGAAGTAACAAGATGAGATGCTGTTCTGGAACAGTGAGGAACTGGTCACTACAGGAGAAATGTTTGGAACGCAAAGGGAAAGTGCTTACTCCATCTTAAAGTTTGTGACAGAGGAAAGGAAAACTATCCAGAGTTTTATAGGTACCTAGCTTTGTGAAAACAGATTTTAAAGGTTAAGATGAAATATAGATAGGATCTTGTCACCTAAAATTCTATAGGAGAATTCAGTTCAGGAAAAATAGAAAGGTTTTAAGAATGAAATTCTAAGACAGAGGTTCTTAACCTTTTTGGATCATAGTTGTTTGTTTCTTTGGCAGGCTGATGAAACCTAGGAACTCTTCAGAATAATGTTTTTTAAATGTTCAAAATATAATACAGAAGACTACAAAGGAAATCAATTATACTGAAATTATAAAAAAATTTTTTAAGTTAATGTGGAGGCTACTACATGACTCAGCAGATTTGAAAGCCAGACCTGGACGCAGAAGGTCTTCAGTTCAAATCTAGCCTCAGACACTTCCTAGCTGTGTGACCCTGTGCAAGTCACTTAACCTTCATTGATTAGCCCTTCCTGCTCTTCTTTTTTGGAACTAAAGCACAGTATTGATTCTAAGATGGAAGATAAGTTTAAAAAAATTAATAGATCCTATTTTAAGAACCTCTTCTAAAGATACAAAGAAAAATAATTTTTTTCTGAAGAGGAATAAAAGGGGGTTCTAAAAATATATTCTAAAGATGTACACAGAACTCACTAGCCAACTTAGATCTTATGATGACATGTAAAAGAGAAAAAAAAACAAGGACAGGTGGCAGAGGATGGGTAAAAAAGAGGATGACTCATGCCATGGAATTACCTTGTAAGAAGAGTGCCAAGAGTGCCAAAGGTGTTAAAGACATTGGCAAGGAAGCTAAGGATTACAAAAATGGTGAAAGGTTTTTTACTGGGCAACAGAATAGGATCAGAGAGAGTGAGGACTGTGGCTTGGGAGGAAGGGAATAATAATTGATGACAGAGATAAAGTAGAGTAGTAACTAATTCCTATTTTGACTCTATTTTTTTCTATCAATGAGATTGATCTTTGGACTTCAGAGGACAGAAGAAAGGTCAATAGGGAATATAACTAACTTAAAAGGACAGAACATATGTGGTTTATAGGGAGTATTCCTAAAAGAAGTAAAAAGATAATAAGAAAACATACTACCCTTGACAAGTTCAAACAAATGAACTACATTTTCAGGGCCTGAAAGAACCAGTAGATCTGATGGCTTTGTCTAAAAGATTGTGAAAAGAGGTAATGTACCACAGGAGTGGGAAAAAGAAAAAAGGTCCTGATATTTTAAATGAATGAGAATAAAGTTTCATAATAAGACAACGAGTTTAAACTTTATTTTGAAAACATTTTCAGAAGGTAGGTTAGTGAACATCTAGAAGAAGAAACAGCAATCACAAAGAACAAGCAATGCTTGATCAAGATCAAGTAATTTTTGACAAATCCTTTTATTTTCTTTCCAGGATTCTAGGATCATCAATGTAGGAATGGAAAGCACCCCTGAGGCTGTCTCATGTAGTTTCCCCCTCTCATTTTACAGATGAGGAAACTGAAGCCCATTGAAGTTAATGAACAGCCCCAAGATCACACAGGAAGAGTTAGCATTCTTTCCAGTGTATCACACTAGGAGATATTACAGATATTAAGTCCACAGCAGATTTCTTCATTAGTTAATAAAACTTTTCAGTACAGTCTTGTGGAAAAGAGAGAGAAAGAGGTAGGTTAAGTAGTAGTACAATTAGATGGACTTGGAACTGTATGAATTGCTGGATCCAAACTTAAAGCAGTCATTAAGATTTTGAAGGCAACCACCAGTACCATGGAAACTATGATTGGCTGTGTGCCATTTACCAATTTTGTCAATGATTTTGGACATATACATGTGTTTAAAAATACACACACATATATATGTATGTATACATATATATGTACATATGTTTGTATTTGTCTTGCTCTGGAGGACATTATGATGAGTCAAAATGATTTCCACCCAGAATTCTGGCTATTGAACTAAACTGAAGAAGATAAAATCTAATAGGGACCAATGTCAGTCTTACATTTGGGTTTAAAAAGTGAACATCATGAATACAAAACAGAGGAGGCAAAGCTAGAGTATAATTCATCTGAATAAGATCTGAAGATCTAATGAGTCCCAGAGCTACAAAGCTCCACAGACAGAAGAGACTTCAGTAACTATTGAGTCCAATCTATACCTGAAAATGACCCCAACAACACACCTCAGGAGTGGTCATCTGGTCTTTGTTAAAAAGACCTCCATTAAAAGGGACTGCACTACCTCTTGAAAGAGCTCATTCTCCTTCTGGATATTTCTAATCATTAAGATTTTTTCTTTCTAGCCTAAATTTTCCTTATTAAAACTGCTACCCCCAGCTCCTACTTTTGTTCTCTGGGACCAAGCAGAGCAGTGTTAATCTCTCTTCCTTATGAGAGTCCTTCAGATATTTGAAGACAGCTATCTTGTATCCTGTCCTTCTAAGTCTTCTCTTTTTTAACTAAACATCTCTAGCTCTTTGAACCTGTCTTCATGTAACAAAGACCTTGACCATTCCAATTGCTTTTCCCTTGGAGGAAATTTATTAACTATTTATTCATCTACATTACATTTTTCTAGTGTCTTTCTCCAGGACTCCCATTGGATGAGTAGATAACAATAGCTGCATCTTATGGCATTTTGTAGTTTACAAATTCATTTTTTATATATCTGGTATAGTTTCTCATTTGATCTTTACAACCGCCCCAAAGCAGTCAGTAGGAATAGTATTCTCATTTTACAGCTTAGGACAAAGTCAGTAAGTGGCCTTAAATCCAGGCCTCCCAGCTCTAAATCCTTACATCATCTCCAAGTTTTCTTTCCTTTATGATTCAAAGACTAAAGCTGTAACTCAGTCTTTTAAACTCATCTTTACTCTCAAAGAATTCCCATTCCTCTTCACTTACTTTTCTTCCCCACCTGAATGGTATTAAACTGGTGCTGCCAGACTTAGAGTTTTTTCAGTCTATATACATGCATGTGCTTCATGTTCTTAAAGCATTTCCTAGATCTTCCCTTGATTATAACAATTCCACTTCAACGATCAAAACAGTGCTCTTTGCTACTCCTTGATTAAGCAAGATCAATAGCACCACCATGAATCCAGAGTCTCTATCCATGGGCCTCTTGTGGAGCTAGGAGCCCAGTTGCACTGTTTATTGGTGAACATAGTTGATAGGTGACACAATTGGCATTGCTTGAGTCAAGGAGATTTTTAAACAAAAAACAACCCCTGCCTGAAATTCCTCAGCCTCAATTGTGTAAGGATCTCCAGCCTATTTAGCCAAGGAGAGCTGCATGGGGTGGAAAGGGGGATGAGAGGAGTTGGGATGTGACTACATCACTGTAATTCTGTAGGAAATAAAGTTGGGGAAAGTCCACAGCGGATTTCTTAACATCCCTCAGCTAGCAGGCTTTGTGTTTTCTCCTTCCCAACAAACCCACAAACACAAATAGGCTCCTGAGATGGGAGAACAAAGGTGATCCATACCTCAGGATACTATAGATCTTGGCATTAAACGGCTAAATTCAAGCTAATGTTCATAACCACAATCCTTTTTTAAAATAATCATTTGTGCTGATTATTTTATCTTAATAATTAACAGTTTGCACCCCCTCCAGGTAATTGCTCCTCTCTGTTTACTTAGGTTACCAAAAGATCTAAGCCTTTCCCCTCCCTGTGTTCAAGTCCTGGCTCGACAGCCTCCCATCTGACTGATTTACACTTAACTCATCAGACTCTCATGGGGCTGAGGAGCCTTCATTCCCCATATAAGCTTGATTAGCCACTTATCTTGGAGAAAAAGAACCTGAGTCCCAAGGGTCCAAGGGTCAAAGGCTTAGAAAAGCTACGCCATTGGTCCTAAAGACCCTTTCCAGTCTTATGATTCTAAACTCAACAATTTCCCTCTCTGTCCAAATTGGGTGAAAAAAAATCATCTCCTAAATGAATAAGGCAGGAGAGATGGCATCTTCTGGGTGGCCCTCAGCTACTGCCAGATGTGTTCAGAATTGCCAGATGTGTTCTGCTATGTATGGTCACTGAATGAATGAATTTGCAAGATTTCTGGTATGGCTTGTATCATTTAGGTCCAAAAGCCTAGCAACATCTGTCTACTGGTTTTACATGATTAATGTGGGGGACATTAGAACATTTAACCAAATTTATGTTGGTGACTAGGAATCTGGCCCGGGAGCCCGAGTTATAAATGGCCAAGCCCTGTGCGTGGTCCTAGGTCTGAAAGGTTGGGGGCGGGGGGACAAAGGAAATGTGGGCAAATCTAGAGACTAGGACAAGGGGGTAGCTGGTGCATTTTATATTTCTTACATGATTCTATTTAAACTGGCCAGACCTAGATCTCCTAATTACTGCAGTGACAGAACAAGAATTGCATTCCAATTTTTTGAGAAGAGCATCTGGTTCTTTCAGAATGATTGTTCCAACTGGAAATCATGCCCTCCCTCTCCAAGTTGATAAATCAAAGGGCTGGTTATTATTTATTGGTTTCATTTCTAAAAATCAAACTTGAGCTTTGAGGACCACGAACCCCATAAATAATGGGCATGGCCAATAAATAACCTCAATCCCCTTGACATAGCATTAAATCAGAGGCGTGCCCCACCTTAGATAAGCTTCTGTGCTTTGCTTGGAGAGCCATGACTGGGCTTTGCAGGGCTCTCTAGGGAAGAAGAAAGGGTCAAGATTTCCTAATGTGGCATTGGGGAATGGGACAGCAGGTGTGTTCCCTGTGCTGTAGAAGAGATGGAGGCATGGGATTCTTAAGAGCTATATGGACAAAATTGCCTAGAACTCTATCCATTCTACTTCCTAGACCCCCCTCCACCATGATCCTTTTCCAAAAGAACTAAAATCAGAAGGGATGGAATGATCAGAACATGATTGTATTGATTATTAGCACCTATTCAGTGTAGGATGATTTTACCACTTTGGGCAAACTTTTGCTTCAGACCATTGGACAGCATTTCTGAGAGTGCCCAGTCCAGGTTCTAATTTTATTTTTAATCTCAAAGATAAAAAGGCAAGTGATCCCAAAAGATGACTGGATAAATATCCTATATCTTTTTGGGGAGACCCTAAAATTGGGCCCATATCAGGAAATGGCCCACATCTTTCTTTGGTGTAATTATAATTAAAGAGCCAGATAAAGAAAGACTTTCCTGATGGACTTCCACTATTAGGATGATAAAAAGAAGAGATGACCAGGGCCCAAGAAGAATGGGCAAAATGCCTAGGTGGTAGAGTGGATAGGACATGGGGCCTGAGATCAGGAAGATCTGAGTTAAAATTTAGTCTCTTTACTTTCTGTACAGCCCTGGGCAGATCACTTAACCTTTGTTTGCCCAACTTCTTCATTTACAAAATGGGGATAATAACAGCACCTTCCTCTGAGGATCAAATGAGATAATAATTATAAAGCAATTAGCAATCTTGTAAATCTCTATAAATGTTAGCTATGATGATAATGATGATAAGATGACCAGAGGCCAGGAGAAAAGGGCAGCATAACTACGTGCTACAGTGGAGAGACTAGTGAAGTCAAGAAGGCTTGAGACACTTAGACACTAGCTGTGTGGCTTGAGGCCAGTCACTCGACTTCTGTTTGCCTCAGTTTCCTCAAGTATAAAATGGAGATAGTAACAGCAAGTACCTTCCACGGTTGGTGTGAGGGAAAAGATAAATAGTTGCTGAGTGCTTTAGCAGAGTGTCTGACATATATAAGTTCTTAATAAATGCCTGCTTGCTTGCTTTCTTCCTTCCTATTAATGAAAAGCTCCTGGAAGCCACCTACTCTGGCTTGATTAGAGGAGGCCCAGGCGATCTCTCTGGACCCTGACCTAGCTATACTATTATTCTAATTAGTGGCAAACCAGAAAGGTCAGGTGGGGCTGAAATACAAATCACTCTTTCCCTCCTAAAATGACATACGTGAAATATGAATCCATGTGATCCATATGAGTGGCTTCTAAAAACTCCACATTTTAGAGACAGAAGCTGAGCTGGTCCCAGAGAATTGATCCAGGGTGGAAAACAATCTAAGGCCCCTCCTGCTCCCACAGAAACATTCCTACCATACATAAGGGTGAGAGAATCCATACTTGCACTGCGTTCAGAATGTTGGGGGAGCTCGCTAGGTCAACAGGACATCAAGGTCCACTTCCAAGTCCATAGTCTAATATCAGGCCTGGGCTGCGCCTGGGGGAACAAGGGGAGAAGACCCCTCTTGGCAGTGGAATATTCTAGGCATGCCTGGGTGGCTCTGGAGGAACCTCAACTGGAACTGAGTGGGAAGTCTGAACCTGTGTGGGTGAGTCAGTCAAAGAGCATGAGGTGCTAGCTCCCTTCCCTGAGGGCAGATCAAGCCTTCACAAACAGCAATGTTTCCTGACAGCACTAAGGGCTGCCATCTGGTCTTATTTCTGTTTTTCTCTCTGTGTACGCTTGGGGGGGTGGGGCAGAGGAGGGAGAACCCACCACCCCCTTTTCTCTCTGTGTAATGTTGTTGTCTTGTTTGTGCTGTGGGGAGGGAAACATCTAGGCAGGAGCCAGAGAGCCAGCTGTGTAACCAGACAGCCAGCTGTGGGAGTGGGGGGTGGAGAGGAGGTCTGAGGGTTCTCTTTCCACCCCCTCACTTACTCTCTTCTTCCACGAGAAAGTAGAGAAGAGACTGGGTCAGAGGGGTGAGAACTTAATACGTCTGGGTGTTCCTAGGACACACCTGTCAGGTCCAGCTGTTCTGAAGGGCTTCCTAACTGGAGGGAATTCATGGTCCCAAGGGCTAGGAGATGGGAGACCTGAACCTACTAGCACCCTGGCCAAATGCCAGGCTTCCCAAAGCCTTTTGCCTAAACCACCCTGAGGCATCTGGCTTGTGAAGAGATGGGTTTAAACTGCAAAGGGATAGATTTAGGCTAAAATCTAAAGAGGAATATATTTGCAGCGTAACAGACAGGAAAGGAGGTGCCACCTCCTTCCCTCAAGGACTATAAAAATCTTTCAGAGACATCCAACCAGGAAGCCTTGGTCCTCCTCTGACAAACAAATCCCAAACTACAATAAATATAAGAAAACAAAACTCTCAAAAACCTTCAGTAGTGATCCATCAAATCAAAGGCTCACATCCTACTTGGGCTAGCTAGCCCTTGACCTTGCTCCACAGTCAAGGCTACTTTGACCCTGGGACATCCTACACAAGCTGCTTCTCATCTTGGGGAAGAACAGGGGAAATGTACAACTTTATCCTTAATCAAAAAGCAACCTGAATCAGCGTGTAGAAAAGCAGGCGCCATTATCCAAAGTTCCGAAAGGCAGTCATAGATAAGGTGTCTTGTTTCTGACTTCTAGAGACATTATTATATTAAAGAATAGAAGGGATCATGATTGACCTTCATGGACTTGCCTTAAGCCAGAGCAAATAGCTAGTCCCACAAAATCATTTAATGGCGAGTGAAGAGCTCTTGGTTTCTGCTGGCTTCTCTCCTTTACCATTTTGGTTCCCGTCTATTCTACTGTGAAATCATTGAAGGCTACATTGTCCATCTCCTACTTTTGTGAGGAGATTCTA
Source organism: Gracilinanus agilis (assembly GCF_016433145.1). Taxonomy (NCBI): domain Eukaryota; kingdom Metazoa; phylum Chordata; class Mammalia; order Didelphimorphia; family Didelphidae; genus Gracilinanus; species Gracilinanus agilis. The sequence continues at coordinate 195,817,439 of NC_058134.1, forward strand.
CTCTTTTTAACTTTCTGGTATGAACGTTAGCCTAGACCCCACTGAACATGTTGGTAGCATCATACAACAACAAGGCTTACAACTGGAAAGGAGCTTAAGAATGCCTCTAGCCCAATGTCTTCGGTTTTCAGATGAAGTTAAACTTCTTCTGCTTGGACCCAGAGGGAAAAACTAAGAGCAAAAGGTGGAAGTTGCTGAGACACAGATTTAGGGGTGATGTAAGGAAAATCTCTAACAGTTGTGAGTCTTGTTCAGTCACATGTCTGATTCTTCAAGACCACCCCATATGGGTTTTCTTGGCAAAGACTGGAATGGGTTGCTATTTCCTTCCCCAGTGGATTAAGATAAGCAGAGATTAAGTGACTTGCCCAGAGTCACATATCTAGTGAATGTTTGAGGCTGGATTTGAATTCAGGACTCTCTGACTCTGAGCCCTACCATTCTATCCACTGAGCTGCCTTCAGTAACTAGAACTAACCAAAAATGGAATGAACTGCCTCAAGAGATACAGTTGATCCTCCTTGAAAGCCTTCATTCAAAACAAATGCACAAAAGTATTTATTAAAGACTTTCTATGTGCAAGGCACCACAGTAAGTACTTTTTACAAATATTATCTCATTTTTATCCTCATAACCCTTAGAGATAGGTACTATTGTTAACCCTATTTTATAGATGAGGAAACTGATGCAGACATATGTTAAATGATCTGCCCAGCGTCACAGAAGTAATAAATGTCTGAAGCCAAATTTGAACTCATGACTTCCCAGTTCCAAATCTCCCGTGCCACATAGCTGCAACTAATGATAATCTGCCAATAGTTTGATAGGTTGTACATGTGATTTATGATCACATTTCAGTTAGTTTGCTTGCCCTCAAATCAGTCCCTTTTGGTTATGAAATTCTAATAGGTAGAGTGTCTTGGCTGTGGTTTCAGGGAGCCACTAGGATTTACTGCTCCTCTACTTTCTGACTTTCATGTCCAACATCTTCCCCTCATTCTGCCATCCCCTAGAACAGTCACTAATGCCTGCATTTTGACTCAGAAAACCACAAAGTAACATAGTCTATGCTATATTATGTTTTTATTTATTTTGTTAAGCCTTTTCCAATAACATTTTAATTTGGTTTGACCAGCACAGGGGATATGGTCCTCTGTATGACACCTCTGCCCTAGAGGATGCCTTTTACTTCTTACCAAAGTTCTATTTCTCCAAGCAACTTCCAGCATATCCAGATTTACTCTCCCTTCTCCCAAGTAAAGCAGGATGGTCCCACATGTGTGCTTGCTCAGGATGTATGTTCTGGATCAGACTGAGGCTATAATGAATATGGCTCCTTTAGTCCCAGTGCTCTGAGTCCAATAAAACCTGGGCCACATTCAGACAAACACTTTCACCCTTCATTCTAAAAACACATATTGTCCATATTTGAAGGAAAATTAGATCCATCCATTTACACCCAGAGCCTTGAAACATTAGTCTTTAAAAAGCTATTTGATGTCCCAGAAGCCACTTGTGTATTTGGTATTAATTCTGCCTCCCACCCCTTTTTTTCTCTCCTTATTAGTACTAACATGATATATTGCCTTTTGCAATGGGTAAAAAATAAATCATAACCATGCCAGAAGACAGACACTGATTGATGCTCTTAGAACAATCCAGATATCCTTGTTATCCTAGTGATTTGCAGCTGGAGAAAATCTAAATATTGGGGTAGGAGCATGAAACCTGAGTTCTAGTGCAAAACTAGCTCTAGTTTCCCCCTTATTAACTGTGTTATGATCTCAATTTCCCATGTACATAGCTCTCTAATGTAGGTTTGTGGCATCTAGAATTCTATCCCTTGTGACAAAATCCTGCTCAAAATTCACCTCCTACAAGAAGCCTTTTAGACTTACGGCTCCGTGACCCTGGACTCCATTAATCTTTGTACACGCAGACACTTGTTCTTCTTGCTGGTAGACTTCATTTTAAATGTTCTTGAATTCTGTAATCATTACTCCGTGCTACTTTGCAACTTTAAAGGCCCATTTGTCTACAAATTTACATATGATACTCAACTTATTTATCTGGACTATTATCATTGATGATCACCCTATTGACCCAGTTACATCGGTAGTAGATTAACTTAAGGCTACTAATGACAATATACATGTCATTTTATAGTCACAAAGCATTTTAATATATATTAGGATCAGAGGAACATTGATTCAGAGCTAGAAAGGACCTTAGAAGCCTAAGTCTGGTTCCACCCCTTCACTTCACAGAGAGGATAATTGACTTGCCCAAGGTCAAAAGAGGCTGCATGTATCACAGGAAAGATTGACTCTCTTGTCTAAATCTAGACTCTAATTCTAGCATAATCCCTGTGATCGTATTTGGTCCCTTTTCTCAATTATCTTTCTTAACTTTTCTCTAGCCTCTGATACTATTGGACATTAGGGGTGACCACAAATTGGAAAATGACTTAACAAGTTGTGATAGAATACTACTGTGATGTAAGAAATGATGAGGGTGATGATTTTAGAAAACCTGGGAAGACTTATATGAACTGATGCAAAGTGAAGTGAGCAGAACCAGAGAACATTTTACACAGTAACAGTGATATTTTAAGCATGATCAACTGTGAAAGACTTAGCTACTCTTTTCAAGACAATGATCCAAGAGAATTCCAAGGACCTAGATGAAAAGTACTATCTACCTCTAGAGAGAGAACTGATGAACTCTGAATGCAGACTGAACCATACTTTATTTTTCTTTGTTTGTATGTATATTTTCTTCTGTAACATGGCTTATATGGAAGTATGTTTTGCTTAACTTCAAATGTATAATCAACACCATTTTACTTTCCTTCTCAAGAGATGGTTGAGAGGCAGAAGGGAGGGAGAGAATTTGAAACTCAAATATTTTTAAATGTTAATTTTTACATGTAATTGGAAAATATTTGATGAAATAAATATATATGTGTGCACATATATATTCAAAGTAGAACTAATAGCTTGGTAGAAAAATGCTGAAGAAAATAAAACCTTAAAAAAACAGGATTGGCTAAATAGGGGGAGGGGGAGTAAATATCCCATAACAGAGCTTTGCAAGCAGCTCAGACAGTCATCGATCTGAATTTCCCCTCAAAATTCTTAGCCTGTCATTCAAAAAACTGTCTATTTTTTTTTTACTTTTATTCATAGTACTTGGCTAATAAATAGTAAGCACTTAATAAATGCTGGGCCTGAAGTTAGGAAGATTTCCCTTCCTGAGTTCAAATCTGTCCTCACTTGCTAATTGTGTGACCCTGAATAAATCACTTAATCTGTTTGCCTCAGTTTCCTTTTCTATAAAAATGATCTGGAAAAGGAAATGGCAAACTACTTCAACATCTTTGCCAAGAAAACTCAAATTGGGTCATGAAGAATTGGACACAACTGAACACCAGTATAAATAGTAGTAAAATGAGAAGAACATTGGATTTGAAATCACAGTAATCCTGACTTTGTCACTTACTATATGATGAATAAAATGTAAAGTATCTAAGGGCAAGAAACTTATTATTTAGCATATTGTAAAGCATATAGCAGGGACAATCAATACATTTTAACTTGAATTGAATGACTACTCAGAGTAACTGGGCTTAAATGCTGGGTTTCTTAAATAATTGTATGACAATGACCAAGTTGCCATCTCTAGGCAATATTTTCCTCATCTCTAAAGTCAAGTGGTTCTCTTGATGAGCTCAATTTCCTTTTAGTTCTAACATTCTTTTTTGGGATTATAGGATAAGACGACGCTAGTCCCTAAGTCAGAGATTTAAGAACCTTTCCTGACATTAGCAATCAATACTCAAAGTGATCTAAGATGAGAAGTTATATCATGTAGCATGTGTGATAGAAGAAAAAATACAATTTTCAATCACTGAGTCTAGTGGCATAATACCGATTTTGGTGAGCCACTTGGCTACAGCACCATAGATCTCGTCTAGGATGAGGATGACCACCAAGTTGATGATGACTGCTGTTGCTGTCACTGTTGCCCGGACATTGGAGCGGGTAGCTTTGTTGAGAGACAGGGCAGCTGCGGTTGTAATTCGGTATACAATCACCCCAAAGACAATGGAGAATGTCAGTGCAATCTGTCGAGAGGAAAAACATGGAGAAGAATCAATCCAATTCCAGTTCTGCTATTTATTACCTTATTATAAACATGGTGTTTCGTCTGGACAAGGAAGAGATTGAACTAGATACTTAAGTCATTTCTTAACATTCTGAGGGTCTGTGAGTAGACTTGCAGGCACAGATAGAGTAGAGTGTGCACTAATGGATGGAACAACCACTCTGATGACATAAAAGAACACTGAAGCATGAATAATATGGAATCAAATTGTCTTTCAGGCTGCTAACTCTGTATGAGTTCAGAATTAAGAGAGATCAAAAGAAGCTAGAGTGATCGTGCTTGCACAATCTTAATGGAAGATGTAGGACTCGACACTGGACTTTCAAAGATCTGCAGGATTTATAGAAGAGGCAAACAGAAGGCATTTTAGGCATTGGGAAAAGTGTGAATAAAAGTATAAAGGAAAGGAAAGCAGGTTATATTAATGAGGAAGGAGAGGTGGAGGTAAGCCTTATCAGAATAGGGAGTATATCTTAGAAAGTAGTAAGACATGTTTGAATAAATAAGGTGAATCCATATTATTAGAATTGAAACTTATAAGATAGGAACTAGGGAGCCATGGAAAGTTTTTGAGGTGCAGTGTTAAAAAGGAGCTGGAAAATTGGAAGGACAGCATTAGGGAGGAAAAAAGCAGGAATCAGCCCTTGCATTTCTTCTAGCTTCAGTTTAAACAAAGGAGCACTTTGAGATTTCTCCTCCAACCAGCTATTTGAAATGAAGAGCTCAGATTTCTCCATTTGGTGCAGAAATCTCTTGCCGTGACGCTAACTTAAAGCCGCTGTTTTCAGAAGAGAAATTTTACCAGCCACTTGACCTCTGGGTGCCCTGCACTTCCTTTCTCTGGAAATCAAGAATAATAAGGGGCTCTCCATGCCTGCTACCCCTCCCCCAAAAGCATACACCCTTCTATTCTGAGGAAAGGTCATTATTGTGTGTCAACCACAGGAAAATTAAGAAAAGAAAGATGCCTCTGGACAGGACTAGTTCAAATCAGGATCCAATTTCTTAACATGCAAAAAATTATTGTGTCTAAGTTTCCCTGAACAAGATTGGATTTTCAATTTGTATCAGTCAAGTAAAGTTTTCTTTCTTGTGATCCAGGTTCCCAAAAGGACCCTGTTCTAAGTTATACCTCTTTCCTTTAAGGGGATGATGGTGACAAACTAAAGGAAAGACATTGGGCAAAGGCTGAGGGTAAGAGCAGCCATCACTACCATTCCATGATTGTGGTCCAAAAAGGGGACAGGAGAGAAGAGACACAGTCCCTGGTGGGGGAAGGTCATGGGGGATGAAGAAGGCATTTTACTGGGTGCTTAGAAATCATTTTGCCTACATCCAAGAAGGACAGCAGAAGATTAGTTGGGGAAAACATGGTTTTGGGAAGCCATTCTGTGTTGAGAAATAGTAGGGGTGGGAGCAAAGGGAAAGATGGTAAACAGCCTTGAGGGTTAAGAAATAACTGCTATGTAAGTAGAAAAGGCAGGATATGACATCACCATTCTTCAACAATGTAGACATTTTCACTTCCAATTCCTATGGGGTTCTCGCTGCCAGACAGTGAAGGCCTGGAAAATGTGGTGTGAGGTTATTTTCCCCAAAATCACTTTTGCAGTGATGGTTCATGGTGGTACTGATGAAGCAGGGGGAGACCTGAGGCTTATGATGGAGCACGTGGATGTGGTTCTGGGTCAGACAACAATGGTAGAAATATCTGTTTTGCTTTGGGGATCTGAAGAGCCCCAATAGAAGCAGGGAGGGGCTCAGCCCATGTGCTACTTTGCTGTTAGCTTTTCTATTCTCTGAAAGTACACAGAAAGAACTAAGCCCACTCAGGAAGTCAAGACATCCCATTTTATTTAGAGAACACTCATCCAAAATAACTCTTTGCTCCCCGAATATATTCTCTATATGTCCCCTCTCCCCAAGCCCAACTCATTTGCTTTGAAATCTCTAGCTCTCAGTTTTTATATTTATCATTTGGTATTTAATATAAGCTGCCTTGGGTGCAGCCAAGTGGCTCTGTGAATAGAGAGTCAGACCTGGAGATGGGAGGTCTTGAGTTCAAATACAGGCTCAGATACTAGCAAATCCTAGCAAGTCACTTAACCCCAGTTACCACTCTTTTGCCTTGGAAACAATACATAGTATTGATTCTAAGAAGGTAAGAAGAGTGTGTGTGTGTGTACCCACACACCCAGATACACACTCACTCTCTATCTATCTATCTATCTATCTATCTATCTATCTATCTATCTATCTATTTATCTCTATCTCTATATCTATCTATCCATCCAAGGATCCAACCATCTATCCATCCAACCATCCATTCATCTATCCATATATCTATCTATCTATCTATCTATCTATCTCTACATCTACAACTATATCTATATCTATATCTATATCTATATCTATATCTATATCTATATCTATATCTATATCTATATCTATAACTATATAGACAAACATGGCCTTGGTACCACAAAATCCTGGTGCTGAAGAGGCATGAAGGAAAGTTCCCTCAATATACAAGATTATAACCTAGATTATGGGGTCTCTTCTGTCACCTCTTCTAATCTAATTTCTCTGAGCCTTAGTTTTTTCCATAATAAAATGAGTATAATGATACTTATACTATCTATGTCACAAGGTTTTTTGTCAAGATCAAATAAGATTTAAAAAATGAATTTTTCCCCTTATGAATGTATTAATAGAGTAAAAGAAGAAAATTTCCAGAATGAGATGTCTACTGCAAAATAATTATTTTATTTTATCTTTTCTCTTGAAAAAGGACACAAACTCATATTATATGTTTATTTGAAAAGCATATAATAACACATTAAAATAGCAATGTAATATGATTTTCCATAGATGGTGGAAGAGGGATCACCAAGAGGGCAAACTATAAACAAACACTATTTAACAAAAGATTACATATATAATATATAACAAGTAAATGCTTTGATCTCATTTGTATATAATACAAACTATTATTTTTAAGGGATGTTAATCCAGTCCAATTTTCAGACAGAAAAAACTGAGACTCAGGCTTACTAGATTTTCCACAGATTCTCACTGGCAAAGCTGGGATTTGAACTCAACACTTTAGACTCTTAGTCATGTGCTCTAATACTCTATGACAATTTATTCATGATCAATTTGTGCACACAAATTAGACTAGGAGCACCTTATATGCTTTTGTATTGGCTCTTGCATCTAGTATATCACTGAAAAAAACACTCTGTAGATGTTTTTGGACAATAACCCCTCTTCCACCATGTATGGCATTCAACAATTGCTTACAAAAATGTGCTAATTGAGAAAGAACACAATTACAAGATAGTAAGGAATGCCTAGAAAACTGCTTCCCTTGATGAACATATAGGGGTTTTTTAAGAGATTGTGAGTTGAATATCCATGAATAGCATGACACAGCAGCCAAGAAAGCTAATAATACCCTAGGTTGCATAAAGAGAGGTACAGTAATAAGTACTAAGGAGCTGATACTCTCATTGTATTTGAAATGGTAAGTTCTGGGTCCCACATTTTACAAATGCTCTTGATTTAGCAGGCAAAAATCCAGAGTGGATCAGCAATATGGCAGACCATAAGAGCCTATCATATGCAAATTGGCTGAAGGAATGTTTCCCTTTAAGAAGAGAAGGCTTAGGAAATATATGATGACTGCCTTGTACCTAGAGGATTATCACATGGAACATTAATTACACTTGGTATGAAAGGGCAGAACTAGGAACCACAGCTATTCATATACACACACAGAAAACTAGAATAAAGGAGAAATATCACAGTATGACAGTCACACATCAGTGAACTGGGCTACTTAGGACATACCTGGTTCCCACTGTCCTGGAGGAAATCAAGCAAAAGGTGGCTATCCATTTGTTTGGTATGTTATAAAAGGAATTCTTATATAAATATGTTTTTTGTTTTCTAGCATCTGAAGACCCTTTTGACTGAGTTTCTCTGTGATTTTCAGTGGAATGGAGGTATTTATATTTGCATCCCTTAATTCATAGAGCTGTGAGAAAACTGCTTTGTAAATGTTTATGTGTTTTATAAATGGGAATTATTGTCAGCCTTTGACACCATGGTTTAAATCCCATGATAGGCAAATGATGAATCAATAAAAATTCATATTTATGAGGTATTTTAAGGATTGCAAAGTGCTTTCCTCACAATACAGCTGTGCAAGTATTATAGTTCCCATTTTCCACATGAGGACACTGAGGAGTCAAATGATTTACCCATTCTTAAATAACTAGTCAGTGTCTGAGGCAGCATTTGATTCAATTCATTAATTCAGTAAACATTTATTAATTGCTTACTATGTGTAAGGCAATGTACTTTGCACTGTGGATTCAATAACAATCAAAAAGCTAGTTCCTCAACTCAAGAAGATTATATCCTATTGGGAAGAAATAACTTGGACACAGGCAAGTTAACACAAAGTATTATGATTACAACCGAAAGGATTAAGAGAGGTTCCATGATGGAGATACTGCTTGAGCTGAGCCTTGATAAAGATTATGAATAGGCTAAACTGCAGTGGTTCCCAAACTTTTTGGCCTGCCACCCCCTTTCCAGAAAAAATATTACTTAGCCCTCTGGAAATTAATTTTTTTTAATTTTAATAGCAATGAATAGGAAAGATAACTGCACTTGTGGCCATCACCACCCCCCTGGATCGCTGCAGCACCCACCAGGGGATGGTGGCACCCACTTTGGATATCACTGGGCTAAAGTGAGAAGCATTTTCCAGGCAAGGGGCATAATATTTATGAAGGCGTGGAGAAAGGTGATAAAATGTTAGATCAAGAAACAATAGTAAGATTGTTTTGTTGGAACATAAAGTGAAAGAGAGGAAGGTGTGGTAAGTCTAGAAAGGTAAGATGAGGTCAAATTGTTAATGGCTATAATTGTCAAACATGAGATGTAGAGCTAATGACTTCCAGTCAACTTGGTCACATGAAAGGTTACAGTGGAGCCTAGTTTTCTCCATTTACTCCAATAATGAGCTAAAAAAGAAACAGATAAAATAATGATTAAGAAATCCAAGGATTAATAAGACTAAGCTCCTTCATCTGGCCCAGGACTACACCAAAAGATAGCCAGGAGCAAAGAACACAGCAAAAGGCATCCAGCCAGGAATGCCAGCTGTAGCTCAAGGGAATAAGCACAGCCTCAAAGTGGGGGAAATGGCTTAGTCATAAGTATTAAAAGATTACTGGGGAAAAATGCAGAAAGAGACTTAAAAATATAATTGTAAATTAAATAATAACTCTGAAGGAAAGAATTAGGAAAATTTGTATCTTAGAACAGAAAGTAGAAAACCTTACCTAAGAAATAGACTTCCTGAACATTAATATAGCACAAATAGAACTTTATTGCACCAGGAGAGGGGAAATATTAGAACAAAATCAAAGCAGTGGAAAAGTGAAAGAAATGTAAGTATATGCTCTTTAAAAACAATTAACCTGGGAAATGAGTCAAGAAAAGATAACCTAAGATTCATCGACTCTATTAAAACCATTACTAGAAAAAACACAGATATTTTATATCATGAAATCATAAATTAAAAGTGCCCAGATTAACTAGGCCCAGAGGATGAGTAAAAATAGAAGGAATCCACCTGGAACCTTCTGAAGGAAATTCCAAAATGAAAACACCAAAGAATTCCAAAGTCCGAGTGCAAAAGTTTCAAGTCAAAAAAAAAATATTGCAAGCTCTCAGAAAGAAAGAATACAAAATCCAGGAACCATAATCAGGATTGTATGAGTCTTGGTAACAACTATGATGAAGTGGAAAGCCTCCCAACACCCAGAATATTGTTATTGCGAAAGACAAAAATATAAAGGCTTATAATGAAGAATTACTTAACTTGCAAAAAATATTTATAATCCTACTAGTGAAAAAATGGACATTTAGTGGAATATAAGATTTTCAATTATTCCTATAAAAATAGATCTAAATAGGAAAATTGGGGACCTTTTCAATAACGTTAGGCATGTCTTTTATTACCAATATTAGTTAACATACTTCTAAAGGTGCTAGCTATACTAATAAGACATGGAAAATATAGTGAAGGAATAACCAGAAGCAAAGAGGAAATTAATTTATTGAAATTTTCAGATGATACTATAGTCTGTCCTTAAAGAGCTGTAGAAATAAAACAAAGTAATTGAAACAATTGGCAACATTAGAAAATTAGCAGAATAAAAGATAAACCCACATAAATCATCAGCCTTTCTGTACAATTCCAACAAAACAACAAGAAAAAAATAAATTCTACTCAAATAGCTATAAACTTCAATAACTGGATAGATATTAATGCTCATGTTTGGGCCATGCCAAAATTTTTTAAAAAGTGACAATGTTTTCTAAATTAATTTACTTATTCAGTGGAATGACAATCAGATTACCAAATGATTATTTTATAGAAATAGAAAAAATTAACTAAAATTCCTCTAGAGGAATAAAACAAAGAATCTCAAGGGAAATTGTGAGAATAAGGGAAATAAGGATGAAATACGGGACTCATAATTCTACAAAGCAGTATTCTTCAAAACTATATAGTTCTGAAACAAGCCAGGATACTCCTGAAGGACTTATGGGAAAGAATGCTAACCACATTGAAAGGAAGAACTATGGGAGTAGAAATGCAAAAGAAAACCATATGACATCACTTATCACATGTATATATGGGTAAGTGATTTGGGGTTTTGGCTTTAAAAGGTTGCTCTATAGCAAAAATGAATATGGAAGTGGGTATCAAGTGACAACATTTGTACAACCCAGTAGAATTGCTTGTTGGCTCTAAGAGGGGGAGGGAAGAGGAGAGGGAAAGAAAATGAACCATGGAAACCTGGAAAAATATTTTAAAATGAAAATTTAAAAATAAATAAATAGCTATGTAGGGCTGGTAGCAGCTAGGTAGCTCAGTGGATTGAGTGTCAGACCTACAGATGTGAGGACCTGAGTTCAAATCTCAATTCAGGAACTTTGCCTAGCCCTTACCATTCTTCTCCCTTGGAACTGATACTTGGTAAAAATTCTAAGACAGAAGGTAAGAGTGTAAAAATAAAAAGGAAAAAAATTAATTTAAGGAAGAAAAATCTTAGAATATCATATTCCAAAAGAAAAAGAAAAAAAGGTTCTTGCAAAAAAAAAAAAGAGTATAACACTATCGAGGTGGGTGAAACTTATCTAAAGTAAAATGCTCAAATTTTCTTGAAAAAGCCATGGCTAGGCAAATTTTTGAAGTGTAAAAACTTCAAGAGAAAAACTCTAAATGTAAATACATTTGCATAAATAGACGGTGTTAATTAATGATCAAGTGCTTACGTTCTATTAAGGGGAGACATATCCTTTTGGAATTCTGTCTTCAATGACCACAAAGGGAAAAAGGAAAAAGAAAATGAGTTTATGAGGTAGGTCTATCCTATTTTGTTGGTTTTAAGAGAGGAAAGAAAAGGAAGGAAGTGGGGAAATTAATACACTAAGTAAGAATAAAAGGAAGAAGGGAGGACCTTCTATTTCTCATAATTGGGCTGTGACAGGTAAAGTAGATAGAAACATGGAAGATGAGAGGGAGTGAGACTCACGAGCCTCACTTTTATCTGAATCAGGTAAAGGAGGGATCACACACTCATAGGAAAAGTTTGGTGTAGAAATATATTCAACAGGAAAATAGGAAGGCATTGGGAAAAGAGAGTGGGGTTTCAGAAAGATGGTAGATTGGAGAGGGAAACATAAACTTTGGAAGGCATATAGTAAACAGAGGATTAAAAGAAAACTAAGTGTATGAATTGGTGATAAGGTTCTAGGATGAGAGAAGAGGCAAAGAGCATTTCATTAAATTTTGGAATACCTCTGATGGTGTCTTTTACTTCACCTTAGACAAGTACCGTGGTGATCACATCCTTATTTTGTCATCCCCTACAAATGTTCCAGCCCCATAATCAATAACTTTGAAATTCCTCTGTCTAACCATAGCCTCTTGTCATTTCCATCTTTACCTGCTTTTTCACCCCTCCTAAAACTTTTCTCATTTCTCATTTCAACCTCCAGTTAGGTAGGTAGTGCAACCTCAGACAATAGCTGTGTGACCCTGAACAAATTACTTAACCTCTCCACTTCAGGTTCCTCAACTATAAAAATAATATATAACACAATATATAGCATAATACATTTTTATATATAATGTAAGATAATATATAGCATCTACCTTCCAGGATTGTTCTGAAGATAAAATAAGACAATATTTGCAAAGTACTTAACATAGTGCCTGGTACATAGTAGGAGCTTAATATATACTTAATAGATTTCTTCCATCTTTCAGAACACACTTCTTTCTGCTTACTAAGGTCAAAACTCCAACTGTGGTCTGGAAATCTCGCTGGCCGAATCTTAACCTTCTAGTTAACCTCTTCAACATTATGCTGTCCTTTACATTCCATAATCATTGTTTTATTGCTTCTCGTTTTGTTCCAAATGCCAAATTCCTGAACTATACTCAACATCTACCTTCTCTGCTCCCACTGGAGGAAGAAACACAGGCATCCTGACTATTTCACTCCCCACAATAGATTTTTTCAGACTTTTTCCCCCTTTCTCCCACTTCCTACATTATTCTCTCTTCCTCTTACACTGGGGTAGATTAAAAAAAACCTTTCATAATGAACTTTCTCTTTTCTTCAAATAACTTTAATACCTTCAATAAATATCTTCAAATAACTTCAAATGCCTTTAGCATTATCTTCCTTTCCCTAGTTTTCATCTCTATGTTGATGGTATCAAAACCCATATATTCAGCTCATCATTTTCTTAGTCTTTTTCTCATCTTGCATCTCAAGCTCATTTTGACATTTAAAGCCCTTCTCATTATGACTATCTCTGATCACTCTGTGTTGATTACATGTTACTTCCACACTCACACTATCCAATTCACAGAAGCAAATCTTTCTGTTGGCAATAAGTGACATTCCATCTCCTGCTTCTCTGTCTTTGTACAGGCTGTCCCCTATGCCTGGAATCCTCTCCCTCCTCATCTCTGCCTCTTTGAACTCCTACCTCCTTTCAAGGATCACCTAAAGCGCCATCTCCTTCAAGAGATCTGTCATGACTCACTCAATTCTTAGTGACCACTCCTAAATCATTCTATTTATTTTGTATATTGCACAGTCTTGTTTTTGCTAAGGAGATCAAGACACTCATAGATGCCTCGTAGTTTCTGGCAGAGGTCTCCCAGTAATCACCATTCCTTGATTCCTGCTGGGGAGTTTGTCTTGGCCATATAACAAACTATCTGGACTTGACCAAAAAGCCAGTCTCTCTCATCTTGGGAAATTGTAAGAGAAGCAGAGGATCATAGCAAAAAGAGATAGCCAGAAGTAGTGCCATGCTATTAGCAGTGATAGATTCCAAGACCAGTTCCCTGAAAGTGGACTAGGCATGAAGTTTCATTGCCAAACTCCTACATGACTGGAGAATCCAAGGTGGAGAGCCTTCATTTCCTATACTTATTTACTTACTTTGTCTCTTAAGTTGGCAATGGTGACAACTGTGATTATATATTGTATTGCGAACACAGAAGAGGGAAGCAATTTAAGAATATTCAATAGAGAATTAAAACTGAACTATTTTTTTCACCAGCAACCCACTAGCCAGTATAAAAAAAGAAAATATAATTGGATCCCTCTAGGTGATGAGAGAATAAATCAGCAGGGGGCTGAACTAGACCGGTATGGGAAAAGTCCCCACTGTTTTCTTTCCCATTATTTCCAAAGACTTTGAGAAGACAACCACATCTTTTTTAGGCAGGAGGGACCAAGGAAGTAGCTGAGGAAAAAGTTATGTCCAAAGGGCAACTAGCTCTACTCATTCAAATCTGCAAGAGGCACAGATAACCCAATTACAGAATAACATTACCACAGCAGATCACTATTATAGGTATATGTCCTCTGTGAACTTGCACTCCTCCTGAATCAGGACCAGGAGTTCTAAGACTGACAGCTGAGTCCTCCATGAAGCATGCAAAGAAGTATAACCAGAGTTCTCTGAGGATGCTCAACTCAAACTTCTCATAGGGCTGTTCATCAGGTGAAAAGTAAGAATTCTGTACTGAATGTCTCAGTTCACAGATAGCCTGGGAGCTGGAAAGTGGAATCCAATGTTAAGTTGAACTCAGGAAGGTTAGTGGTTTGCTTGGTTGCTAGAAAAGATCTGTGACCTCTGATCTTTTCTGGTAACCAGCTAACTATCATAAAGCTTGGTTGACAGAATGAGCAGGCATCCTGGGAAAGAATTAGTGTTACCATTATACTTTGCATTCCTTGTACACGTTCACTATATGTGCACTTTAAATCTGAGCACCAAACTCCCATTTCTCTATCATGTTGTCCCTTCTCTAGCATGAATGAGGCTTTGGATAGGAAGAAGGATAATGATCTTCCAGGGTCTTGGAGCATAGAAAGATTATAGTCACTTGGTCAATATTTATGCCATATGTTGTGAATTCTACTCTTTAATTATTAAGTGCTACTTCTTTATCTATTCACTTTATAGTAAGAAAAAATGCCAAAAAATATCAAAAAATACCTGCTTTTGAGGAAAACCAGCTCCATTAAACCAAGTCTATATCACTAGTGCTCCCTGAAATATAGTACATTCAAAAGGTGGGGGAAATAGCCAACCAGTGGGTAAGGCTGAGAGCTCATTTCAATTGGATAGAATCACAAATATAAATACGCCTTGACAAATGATGCCCTGTACAGAAAAGTGGAATTAAGGAATAGTAATTTGCTGATTCAGATAACTATTGTAAATTTGGCATTTAATTAGTCCTAATGCCCCAGTGGTGAGTATGGGACCATCAGCACCATCTGGTGGTTAAATGAGCATTTAACTAAATTTAGCCTGGGTTTAGTAGGGGAAATTTTGAAAAAGAAAAGAAAACAGAAAGTTAGGTTAAAAAAATGATCATTTAAAACAAACAAACAAAAAAACTGTTTGACGATAAACTTCATCACCTTTTTTTTCTATATTACCCTCTTGCCCATGTCTCTAGCTCCAATATGATTCAAGGAATGGGATAGCTCTTCTAGTGGAACCTGAAACAGATCCTACTCACCCAAAGGGGAGGGGAAGAGAGGGGGGAGAGGCAGAGAGAGAGAAAGAGAGAGACAGAGACAGAGAGACAGAGAGAGACAGAGAGAGAGAGATCCTGTAGGCTTCATCTTCCTCAGTTACTCAAATGTCTTAATTTTCTTTTATCATTATCATCTTTTTTTCAACTTTTTAAAGAAATTTTAGATACTATGTTTCTTGATGCTCTATGTTTCTTTATTATCTATCACAGAGTGAACAAGTATTGAAAAACTTCCAGTATCCTAATTTTCCACCAACCTGACCTCCTACAAAGAGCCCAGTAAGCCGAATAAAATAAATTAATAATCTTAACTGACAGTCTCCTACAAAATTTAGTACCACTTCAATTCAATTTAATTAGAATCAATTTAATATAGTATTGAGAACCTACATGTGTGCCTGGTGTTGAGCTAGGTTCTTTGGGGTTACAAAAAAAAGTAAGTGACATTATTCTTATTTTCAAGGGGAAGTCAGGTCCAATTTGAACTCTGTATCTTATTTAACATGTAGTCTCTATATGTTTGCTGGTGAATGGATGAATGGATAATGATGGTGCTGATGATGGTAAAAATTCTAGGTTACAGCTGATGATTATTCACAAGAAAGCTAGCAAATTTTTCTTAATGGCAATGCCCATTTTGTGAACGAAAACTCTCCTCTTCTTTTCCTTCTCCCCCCCTCCCCACAATTTAATGTGTAACCTTACCTAGAAATCTCTTCAGGCTAATCCATACTAGCAGTTCCCTTTCCCAGGTCACTCATGTAGTGCAGAGGTGTAATTAACCTTGCAAAAGGCTAATCGCAGAATTTCTGGTAGTTAAGAAGGGTTTAGAACCCTGACTAGCGGGAGTTTATCCCGGAGGCTTGGTGAGAGCAGAAGGGCCAAATGAGCTCCATCTTTGGGCTGAAACTTGGCCTTGAATCTGTGCCTTTTCTCTTGAGATTCTGTAGCTTAGCTAATTCCTCTGAATCTCCCTGACCTTCCCTATTTCAATCATCATTTCCTTTCCTAATTTCCTGTGGGGTTTGGGAGAAGGGTGGATTTGGGTGGTAGCAATCAAACTTTGAAGACTTAGTTTTTCCCCATAGTCAAGTAGGGCTTACCCTTTATACAAATTATCTCCTGATTCATTGTGTATAACTTCCCTAACCTTAAAGGCAACAAAGCCTCCCAGGGCTGAGTGGGAGCAGGCTCTTGCTCAGTCTGCCCCATTCCTCCCCCACCTGGAGGTTGTTAGAGAAACCTTGTAGCCCTCCATCCTTTATAATCAACCCTGAAACTCAATAAACCCTGTTGTCATTTAATCAAACCTTTTGCTAAATCATTGGTTGAATGATAAAAGAGGGTTAAGGAGAGAAAGGAATAGTTTCTCTTTGGGTCCTGAGGGGAGCTGGAGGCGTCCATCTTGGAGGAAGTGGTGATCTCTAGACTTCCTCTGAGAAGCCCATCTATTTCACAGACAGGGAGGAGCCTTGAGACCTTGAGACTCTTCCTTTGTGAACCTGAGAAACTGACTAGAAAGCCCTCTAGTCAACTTCAAACCATTTCTGACTGGCCCCAACCTTTTGTCTGTAGAGGTGCCCTTCCTACCTGGAAGGGTTCAGCCTGTTTCCCTTCAGTGTCCTCTGTCTCAAGCCTGTGTACCCAGGCTGTGTCTCCCTGTTGCAGCCGCCTGCCCAACTACCTCATCCTCTCCCCTTGCCGGATCATTATACTCCATCATCTTATATTTCCCTAAACTCAGTCGTTCCCTTACATCTCTCCTACCACCTCAATTTACTACCTCCATCATTGTACCTTCCTTTCCCACCTACTGACTTAGGGACCCACAAACCCCAACCACTTGCTTTATTCCAGTAATACACTCACCATACCTAAAATGGATTCCCTCATCATATTGCCTTGCTAAAATCCTTCTTGACTTGCTAAAAGAGGGTGCCTTCTTTGAAAAGCTGTTCTTGCTTCCTCCAGTGTTTACTCTCACAAATATATCTGACATATTTCATTTGAATTTCTCCTTTGTCTGAATCATTCTATGCCTCCAAAAATTCACAGAATTTTAGTTTAGAAAGGACTTTGGCAATCATTTAGTCCAATCTGTCCTTAAAAAATAAATTCCATTATAAAGGAAATGATCATGAAAGCCCTGCCTAAATATTTTGTATCTTTATCTATGTACATGTTTTACAATTTCTTGCTGTCTCAGGACTGTCATTTTCTAGTTTTATATACATTGTGAAATTTCTCAGATTGTAGTTATAGAGGCAGAAAGAGAACCTTGAATGTTCTACTTGGTCAAGTATAGATTCAAAAGTCTCATGCATAAAACCTATTTATTGCATTTGAGAAATGCATTATGATCCCAAAATGCTTCCTTGCTTCCTTATATAGAAACATGGTTAGTTTTTTTTTTCACTTACGTGCATATTTATTCATTTCTAAGCCCTTACTTTCTGTTCTAGTAACAACTCTAAGACAGAAGGGCAAGGGCTAGGCAATAGTGCTTAAGTAACTTGCCCAGGGTCACAGAGCTAGGAAGTGTCTAAGGTTAGATTTGAACCCAAGTTCTCCTAATTCCAGGCTTGGCACTCTATCAACTGTGCCGCCCAGGGGCACCTGTTGTCTTTTAAGTACCAGCATCTCCTGGTTATGCTGTATCATTGCAAACCATGGAATACCACAATTTCCAAAGAATCAAATTTATCAGTGACCAAAAATATAATGGAGAAATGTATACTGCAACACATTCCTAGTGATAATCTGTGTACAGGAAGTAACATAATAGCACTCAGAATGTATATGATGAGAAGATGATGGGAGAGACAGTTATTCAGCAATAGGGAAGAATAACAGATAGGCAACCTAAATGTTTTTATGTAACATAAAAATAACTAAAGAAAGAATTCTAGCACATTAGGTAGAGTTTCTATAAGTGGATTTCTAAGAAGAAAATGGACAAGAAAAAAGAAGAATGAAAAGGATGGATTATGATATATACTAACAGAGAAAATACCTGTAAGTTTCCAATATGTTTAATATAACTTTTTAGATAGTGGGCAAATAATTAACGTATATTTTTAAAACTATATCGGATTAAACTAGATTCTGGTTTCTTGAAAATTCAAACATTTAATGGCATTACCATGAACATGATTGAAGCAAAGTTCATCAAGTACCCAGGGAAGCGATCTTTCCAGGTCAATTTGTCGTCATCATCCTAGAAGGAAACATAAAACATGAGGACAAACATCAGTGCACAAATCTGTGTGAGCTGCTCACTCACTCACATGTTAACAATTTTGAATTCAAATATCTTGCATATAGTTGTCATTTTACTAATTTCTCATGTTTTAAATTTTCTTTTTTATTATGGACTTAATGTGAACATCTAGTACATCTAGTCCATTACCTCTATACCAAGAATTGAGAAAATGCTTAATTTTTATATTGTGAAGTCATGTTTGGTCATTACTTTGATCAGGGTTTTGAACTCTTTTAGAAAATAATTATTTCCCTTTAAATTATTGTAGGCGTTACATAAACCATTTGGTTGGTTCTGCTCATTTCACTATGCAAAAGTTCATTGAAGTTTTCCCACATTTCTCTAAATCTATCCATTTCATCATATTGAAAATAATATTCCATTAAATTTAAATACTACAATTTGTTCTCCTATTCCCCATATGATGGGCACCCATTTTGTTTCCAATCTTTGCTAGAACAGAGAGTGTTACTATAAATATTTTTGTACATATGAATCCTCTTCCTCTGGTTTTAACCTTCATGGGATAAATTCCTATTACTAATATCACTGAATTGAAGAGTGAGCATAATTCATTATTTGATCTTTTGTTAATATAATTTACATGGCATTTTGATCTAAAATTTAACTAAGTTTATTATATTGATATTGACCAATGTATTTGGGAATTGTTTCGTCAATTATTTCAGACTTTTCTTATTTTTATAGAGTATCTTGTAGTTATACACATAAAATTCTTGTGTTTTGGTAAGTAAGCTCCCAGGTTTTCATAAATTCTGTAGTTATTTTAAATGAATTTCTTTTCCCATTTCATTTTTTTTTGGTGATATAAAAAGGCTAATTATTTTTGTGAATTTATTTTATAACTTGCTATTTTATGGGTTATCAATTGTTTTAATTAATTTCAATTCAACTTCTAAAGTTCTCAAAGTAAAATGTCATCTCAATAGCAATAATTTTCTCATATCCAGCTGCTTGTTTCTATATTGTTGACTTATTGCTATAACAATGTTTCCAGACCTGTATCAAATAAAAATGTCAACAATGAACATCATTGCTTTATCTCTATTTTTTTGGACAAGCTTCTAGTATTTCTCTATTATAGTTAATTCAATGCTAAGCCTTAGTTTTATATCATTTGCAGAATTTATTTATTCCTAAAGTTTTTTTTATTTATACCTATAAATTTATTCTTATACTTTTAAATACACACAATATAAGCAAGTGTATACTGTACTTTGTCCAAAAATTTCCCTTTATCTGTTTATAAAATCATGTGATTTATTTTTTATATGATTTATATTGTTCTTAAAATTTATATGATTTATCAGGTTAGTAGTTTTCTGAACTAATCCTGCATTACTGATGATCCGATCTGGTCATAGCATATAATCTTTTGAAATGTCACTGAATTTGCTAATATTTTATTCAATATTTTCACATAAATATTCACAAGCTGTTGGCCTTTAGTTTTCTTTCTCTGCTTTATCTCACCTTGTTTTGTATATTAGGATCAGAAAGTCTCATGAAAGGAGTTTGGTATGATGTCCTTTCTTCTATTTACAATATTATAAATAAAAAATTGGAAGGAAATGAAATCTAGCAATAGATTTCATTTCCTTCCAATTTTTTGATAGAATTCACTTTTAAATTCATCTGCTCCTGTTTTGTCCCATTTGTGAGTTCACTTGTAGTTTGTTTAATTTTTCTTTGTGTAAATACGTTATTTAAATACTCAGTGTCTTGTTCTGTTGTTTATTTTATATTTTTTGTAATAAAATAACTTCTAATAATTTCCTTTACAACTTTGTTTTGAGTTCTCCTTTTTCTTTTTTTAATATGGAAATTTGTTTTTCTCTCTTTTCTAATCAAATTAGTTAATACCTATTTTAATAGTTTTTATTCAAAAAGTGTTTCTAGTTTTGGTGGTTTATTTTTTATTTTTCAATTTTGCTAATTTCTTCCTTGAGTTTCAAGAATTTTATGTTGTATTTAATTTGAAATATTTTGGTTTTCTTGGTTTTGGAGGGTTGAGTTTATTCCCATATTATTATTAAGTTCTTTTTCTATTTTTTTTGACTAAAATGGTTAGAAATAATAATTTCCCCCTAACAATTGTTTTGGCTACATGCTAAAAATTTTGGTGTGCTGTCATATTGTTTTTAAATTTTCTCTGATGAAATTACATATTGTTTTTATGATTTTTTTCCTTTGAGCCACATATTCTTTAAAGTTATACTATATTGTTTTCATTTAAGTTTGAATACTTCCTTCAAATTACTTTTTTAAAATTGTATTTGTTACTTCATTGTATTCAGTAAATGAGGTGTTAAATATTTCTGCTTTTCTGTATTGATTTATGAATTTTTAATGCCAAGCACATGCTCAGTTTTTGTAAAGGTCTAATGCAAATCTGAGATATATACACACTTTTGATTCTCATTCAGTAATCACTAGAGATCTATCGCATCTAGTTTTTCTAAAATTCTATTCAAGGGCCTAACTTATTCTTACATTTATTTTGTTAGGTTTATTAAGGTGTAAAATGGAGCAGTTAACGTCCCTAACTACTGTGGTTTTGCTATCAATTTTTCCTTGTAACTTTTACTTTATGTATTTAGATATTATACCGTTTGATCCATATACTAAAAGTATTGGTATTATTTCTATACATATGGGTCCTTTAAGGATAATGTAGTTTTCCTGACTGTATTTTTTTTAATGGTGCCTCACATGAAATCAAGATTTTCATCCTTTTTAAACATATTTTCCTGAGATATAAAAGTTTTTACTTCAACCCTTCATTTTGAATTTCAGTGAATCATTATGTTTTAGCCATGATTCTTTTAAATAACAATATCAATATTTCTAAATTCTTCTTTTTAATCCATTGTTACCTTCCTCTTTTTTCTGAGTTTATCCCATTTGCATTCGTGGTTATGATATTTTATTGTGCTTTTTTTCCATTTTATCCTCTTCCAAAATTTGCATCCCTCCCTTACTTTACAAAGAAGAATTAGGTTGGGAAAGAAAAATAATGAAATTGACATAGTAATCTATAATTTAAGTAATATAATTCTACTTCTCTGCTACATCTTGTTTCACAGCATTCCTACAATGACTACTGTTATTGAAAGATGTACTAATTGACAAGTACTGTATTAGATACTGGGGCTGTAAAGATAAAAATAAAAGAATTCCTTGCTCTCAAGAATCTTACTTTTTTTTTCATAGAAGACAACATGTGCACATATAAATAGAATAAACACAAAATAAATATATAAAGCAGAAGTTTTGGGAAAGAGGGCATTAGCAGTGTCTGTCTTCAGGTAGAAGATACTTAAAGGGGAGCCTTTTAAAAAATAAGAATGTTCCACTTTGTACAATGGAAGGCTAAGATATATAGTTGGATAGGGATGTTGAGAAATAGTACATTGTTGATGGATATGAGGGACTGGGGAGTTAAGGCCATGGGGGGAAACTTGGGAAACTCTACATGCTTCCTGGGCTAATGCAGACAACAGGGAGGAGGAAAAGATGTGAAGGCTAAAGATTCTTGGAAGAAGTGGGATTTGAGAAGTGTTAAGTTGGAAAGTATAGTTGAGAAATCAGAAGGAAAAGGAAAAAAATGATACATTGTAGTTTCCTTTATGCACAACAAAACTCCAAAAGTCTAAGAATATCCAGAGATCTATATGAAATGGAAGTAAAAAGGACCCTGAATAGGGAGTCAGAAGACCTGGGCTTAAGACTCAGCTCTAACTTATAGTTTCTTTATCTCGAAAATGGGAATATGGCTACTTGCTATAGGAGTATTATTTCCAGGCATACTGGTATGGCTGAAAAGAGACAATGAATTTAAAGGGTTCTTATAAAACTTAAAAGCACTATATAAATGTCAATTGTTATTAGGGTGGCCAGATCCATGTGACAAAGTGTTCCAGAAATCAGCACCAGGAGTAATGAACCTAATGCATTTTTGAATCCAGATGCAGCCTATTGTGTGCATAAATTACCCTGGGTGTGGGGACTGTAATTTAAGGTGGAGATAAATAATTCAAGTTGTCAGCACTGTAAATTAACACACCTGCTGGGATCAGATGGGAAAGGGAGGGGTGGAGGCATGAAGAGGGGATTTCTGTTGTTTTCATGCATTTCTGAAAGAGATGATACTTTAAAAACAAAGTTTGTTATGAAAACTTAGCTTCTGACCTCAGAGAATCAGAGCATCACAAAGGCTGGAAAAGAACTTAGAACAATGTAGTTCAGCCCATCCGTGATTTTCAAAAATTCCCTCTGCAATATACCCCAAACAAGTAGTCTTCCAGCTTGTGCTAATTGAAGACCTCCAGTGGGAGAATCCACTATCTTTCACCGTTGTCTAGTCCACTTTTGAATAGCTTTATTAGGAAGTTTTCCCTCAAATTAAGTCTAAATATGACTCCCTCCAACTTTTATCTATTGTTCCTAGTTTTTAGGGACAAGTCTATTTCCTTTGAGAGTTGGATGGGAATTCATTGACTATTTAGTCCAACCCATACTTAAAAGAAATATTCACTATAACCTGAAAAGCGGCCATCAATTTTCTGCTTGAAGACCTCCAAAGAGAAGAAACTCATTATTCTCTCATACAATTCATTCCAGTTTTGGACAGATTTAATTTTTTCATTATACATAAAACCTAAATTTTCCTCTTTTTGTTACTTGCTTCTTGTTTCTGTTTCAAGTCTAATCCCTCTTGCTGTTAATAGTGGTTCAATTGCTTGAAGAAACTATGATTTATCATGACCCCTCATCTTCTCTTTTCCAAAATAAATATGCTCAGTTCTTTACTCATATAATATGGTCAAGGTGTCCTTATCATCCTGAATGCCCATCTGGGAATACTCTCCAGGTAACAGCATCTTGCTAAAATTGTGACCACAACAAATGGACACAAATCACTCTTAATGTGGTCTGATGATGGCTGAATGTGGGAGACTCTCCATTCCATATAGCTTGGGTGGAGAGGGGATGGCTAACTCACATTGCTGATATTTCTTGAGTTTGCTGGCTACTAGAAACCCCCCAGGTCATTTTGAGACTTGCCATTTCACTTTGCCTAGTTGAGAAATTTATTATTTGGACCTTTGCAAATGTAAGACTTTTCTCTTACCTTTTTGCATTTTGTCTTATTACAGTCAGTTAGGCTGTCAAGAGCTTTTAGAATACTGACTCATATATTATGGCACCTTATATATTAGCCATCCCTATGAGTTTTGAATCATCTATAAATATGCATCATCACTAACATTCTATCTATACCTTTATCCAAATCATTGAAAAAAAAATGTTAAGTAGCACATGGTTAAGCACAGATTTCTGGAATATTATACTGGAACCACCTCCCATACTGACACTGAATGACTACCCAATGCATTACTATTCTTTGTGTTATAGTAGGAAAAACACTGGCTCTGGAGTCAAAGAACCAGGGTTCAAATCTAGCTTTTTACTACCTGTATGACCTTGGGCAAATCATTTGACCCAAGTTTCAGTTTTCTCATCTTTAAAGTGGGTTGAACTGGATGATCTATTGAGTACCTTCTATCCCTAGATCTATGACCATATATACTTGAAGAAAATTATCATGTCCCTTTAAAATTTTTTTTTCATCTAAAGTCTATGCTACTAGTCTTCCAGGTCTCTCATCCTTTCACTCTCTCAGAAATATTTCAGCCTGGGCTGTGTCTTTCCTAAACTGTGCTTAGAACTGAATACAGATCTCCCAGAATAGCCTCACTTAGAGAACGGCAAAAGAGAACTATTATCTCTCTCACTATGCACACTGCTACCATATTAATACAGATTAGAATCACATTAGCTTTATTTATAGTCTTGTCACACTTTCTACTTACAGCATCTTTGCAGTCCACTAGGCAATTTACGATCCCTCTTTCTAATGAAAGGTCTATGTTTCATAAAAAAATATTGTCTATCTACAACTCCATGATTCTGTATTTATGAAGTTGACTTTTTAAATCCAAGTGTAAAAATTTAAGTTAGATTTTAACTGAATGTTAAATTTCATCTCATTTGATTCAGCTTGTTGTCCAACCTGTCAAGATCAATTTGTCAACTGACTTTCTTCCTATCCTTGGGTGACCTGAAAATATGAGAAGTATGCCATCTATGCCACCATCTATGGCATTAATAACAATGTTGACTAACACAGGGTCAAAGATGGTTTCGTGACAACACCAACTATATCTCTCCTCTGAGTAGGCACTGATTCATTTGTGACTCTGATGCCATCCAACTAGTTACAACTTTGGCTATCTGTATCAATACTTAGCCAATATATAATGTACAAACATTATTTGAGACCTGCCAAATTCTCTTCTTAAATCCAAAACACTATGCTTAGAGGACTTCTCTGATCTATCAACTGAATTCTCCTGTCAAAAAAAGAAAATGAAAGGACTTTGGAATTATCCATTCCTGATGAAGTCAGTCATTTTCATCAGAGCTGAAAAGAGAGAAGGCAATATAACTGCAGATAAGTGTTTTAGTCATTTTTCAGTCATGTCTAATTCTTTCTGACTCCTTTTTGGGTTTTCTTGGTGAAAATATTGCAGTGGTTTGAGACTTCCTTCTCTAGCACATTTTACAGATAATGAAACTGAGACAAACAGGATTAAGGGATTTGCCTAGGGTTACACCGATAGTAAGTATCTGAGGCCAGATTTGAACTCAGCTTTTCTAACTTGAGGCTGGCATTCTACCCACTGAACCACCTAGCTGTCCATAACTGCAGACAACTAGAGCCAAGTTCATGGTTTACCTTTATTTTTCCTCCAAAAGGTCCCCAATATGAGTAATCTTAACTACTATGACATATGAATATCAGGTGAAGGAGATGAACATATCTGGCTTCAAGAGAAAGCTCACAATGATTATGAGAACAATGTCAAAGTATCTGAAGGGATGTTATGAAGAGGAGGAATTAGCCCTACTGTGTTTTGCCCCAGAGGACAAAACCAGAAGCAAAGTGTAGAAGTTGTAAAGAGTTAAATTTGTAGGCTTCATATCAAGAAAAAGTTTAATAGTCTGAGCTCTCTAAAGTGGGCTGCTAAAGGGAGGTAAAGAATTCTCCCTCACTGGAGATCTCAAAAGAAAACTAGTTGACATCTTGTCAAATACTTAAAGGTAGAGATTCCTTCAAGTTGGACCAGGTGTGTGCTGAAATCCCTTCCAAATCTCAGGTCCTGTGATTCTGACCAAGCTTGGGAGAACTGATTAATCACATATCCAAATGAATGCCACTGAGGGAGTATATGTCATGTGAGCTCTGAATGTCATTTTAATATATTGTTGTATATGGAAAATTGTGATATGGAATTCTTTATTTTAACTGTAATATGTTTCACTGATTTCTATATGCTTATGCTAGTTAGCCACTGTTTTGCATTTATCACTGATAATTGTTTTTATGGAATATACTCCAATTTTTCATGTTATGTCTGTATTAATTCTATATGCTTATGAAATTTGTTCTTGTATGAACTATGTGTAGCATCTGCTATTTTGTATGCCATTGTTATATGTATTATATTTTATCAATTCATGAAACATTTTGATATGCAAAGTTGGCTGATGTGCTGTGATTATAAGCCCTGATGCATCAAATGTGTTGCTTAAGTTAATAGCTACTGGCATTCAGTGCCATTGTGAATATCATGTGTTAAGCACATGAGAATTTTTACTAAACCTAAATGTGTTAACTGTGCTAGCTGCATTAATTATGCTATATGTCCATTTTTTATGCCTCTATGCATACTCACTGACATTTTAATATATTCCAGTTGGTTTATGGAGACTGGAAATTATTCACCTAGGCAAGGATGGTGGTGATAGACTTAGCTCACCATTTCTTCATGTGAAAACCAAAGAATGTGGCTAAACAGGTTGGAGAGATCACCCCAGCCCTCAGGCCATACCAGAAACCATCTTGTGGCTTGACTGCTCACATGGCAGGGATACGATGATTAGTTACCAGCTAGATCCTTTTACCTCTTTCCCTCACTCACTCCCTGTCTCACTTCTTCATTTCTTCCTTTCCTTTCTTCCTTTTCCCCTTCCTTCCTTCCTTCCCTTCCTCTTTCTAGGAGTCTTGCCTAGAAGACATTTCATCTCCAATAGGTTTTTTTCTTTTCTTTTTTCTCTTTCCCTCCCTCTCTTCTATCTCCCTTCTCCCTTCCTATCTTCCTCTCTCCCTTCCTCCTCCCTTTCTTCTTTCCTTTATTCCTCCATTTCTCCCTCCCCTCCTTCCCCTCACCCTCTTTTCTCTTTCTTCCTTTCCTTTCTTCCTATTCTTTCTTCCCTTTCTCCCTCTCTTCCTCTCTTATTCCTTCCTTCCTTCAATTTCTTCTGTCCACCTTTTTTCATAAGAGAACAGAAGGGCTTTGTAATTGAAACAAGTGGGCATCCCTGGACCCCACAGTTATTTGGTGGTAGTTGAGTGAATCACCCCTTTATGGGTAATCTCCAGGTATATGTAGTCTAGCATTGGGAGATCAAATTCATTAAGATCAGAGAATGTTCACCATAAGCTTTCCTTTGAGAGGGTTCTGACAGATATTCAAACAGATTGTACAAGACGTTTAGTACAAAAGCAATGGTTAATTCTAAGAAAATTTTAAATCTATTCTGTATCCTAATGAGGTTAATGTCTTGGGGAAAAAAAGAGAAAGAAGGAAGGAAGGAAGAAAGGAAGGAAGAAAGAAGTAGAAGAAGGGAGGAAGGAAATGAGGGAGTGAGGGGAGGGAGTAAAAATAAAAGAAGAAACCTATTAGAGATGAAATGTGTTCTAGGCATGACTCCCAGAAAAAGAGATTGGAAAAGTACCCCCCCAAAAGGCAAAAAGGCTCTTATCCCTATAGTGCTCTTACTGATGCTAGAGCTGAGGCAAGGGAGGTATTCTTCTAAAATGTTATGGGGGCAGGGTTGGGGGGTAGCTTCTAAACCAAAAAAGCAGGAAAGAGGATCTCATGAGGATAGCCCTATAGGCAGACTGAAGTCAGAAGCTGGAAGCAAGGCAAAGCTTCAAAGCCACCTGCCCAGAGGGCTGTGCCTGGCAGTGCCAGTATTAGCTATGTGCCCAATGAAGGAGCATCCAATCAATTATGATTCAGCTGAGGAGCATCCAGCAGCATAGAGACTGGTAGAGATGGATCTGGTGGAGCAGTGTCCAAGAGACTAGCAGGGTACAGACCCCTTGAAAGCAGCACCATGACATCACTAAAAGACATCAATGACTTTGCAACATCCAAATTATGAGGCATCTCTATATTTGTGATTTATGTCCTGCTGCATACATTTGCTCCACTATGCATGTGCCATGGTCACTCCTACTCTCTACATGTGGACTCCTTCAGGACATACTTTGCCTACATATTTTCTCTTTGAAACATTTGTCTTAGCTACATGTGTTCCCAACATGTGTGCCTTCCTGTGCATCTGTCCTGGCTACATGTGTTCCCTATGTGTTTGCCTCTCCGTGCATATGCCTTGACCATATGAGTTGCCAATATGTGTGGTTGTCCACATGTTCCCCATGTATGCCTGTGTTTCAGACTAGTGTGTGTGCGTGCATGCGTGTGTGTGTGTGTGTGTGTGTGTGTGTGTGTGTGTTTGTGAAAGGCTGTGCCTCAGAGTTATGGAAGAAACATTTTATTGATACTTTTCTTACTCTGCCATTTCTTTAAATTCCTTTGCTTTGAACAACATTGGTGGGGGCTCGTGAGCTATAGTTTTAGCAGTGGCAGACCCATGAAGTACCTTGAACTTGGGATAGGATTCTCTGGAGGACTTGCTCTCTAATTTGGGGAGGGGAGAGACCTCAGATACCACGTCTATAAGGATCAGCTATTCTTATTATTTTCACACCATGACATCATGTAGTTTCTCTTCTGCACTAGTCCATAAAATTTAGGATAGGGCTTTGTATTTACTGCAGATAGATTTGACTGACTGGACTGAATGCAGTCTCCTGACATAAAAAATGTGCAATGAATATTATTTAGATTGAAAATAACCCAGCCATACATGCATGAAGGAAGGTAAAGCTTTGATGCCAAATCTTAAACACTCGGACTCCACGGAGGTCAAGTAGTATAATTATCTTAATATCATCTCCCAGTGCCTAGAATAAAGGTGCACTAAATGTACCACAGCATACATAAAATAACAGATGTTTGTTGAATACATACCTATTGAATAAATGAAAAGTAAAATTTTTTAAACATTTATTAATATTCATTTTTAATATGGTTACATGATTCATGCTCCTACTTTCCCCTTCACCCCCCGCTAAAAGTAAAACTTTTGAGCCAAACTATAAAGTTTGTATATAGGGCATCTTTTGCGAGTCACAAGAGAATTCTAGTTCAAATCCCAAAGCAGTGAACTAGGCTCTCATCCCATATCCTTCCCTGAGGGGCCAACACAATCACAACTACCACGTAAACACATCAACCCTCTCCTCATATATCCCTGGGAAATCTCACTCAGTCAGTCAGAGTTGACAGAACTTAATAGCTCCTGGCAAAGAGCATTGTCTCAAATATAGCAAATGGCTGGCACATGGCCCCCGGCGATGGAGCCATATGTTGGCTGGCTACCTCTCTTCAGAATAGAGACCCCTAGGAAGAAAGTGGAGCCCTAATGGACCAATGTGCCTTCCTACATATTAGCTCTCTCCAATCCTTATAAATGGAAAAATCTAAAAAAGCAAAAATAGATATGATTATGAGATAATAAGGGGAATTACATTTTGCCAAAAAGTCTTGTGGATCATGAATTATGTCAATACCGAATATATATTCAAAAAAAGATCAAGAGTCAGAACACCTGGACTTTCTGAGTCTTGCCACTTCCTAGCTTTCAGTTCCCAAGAGTCTCCATCTGTGTCATGAGAGGGTTCAGCTAGTTCATCTATGAAATCCTTTTTAGCTTAAACATTGTTAAGTTACTTTATGGTTTCTTCATCTGTAAAGTGGGGGTTCATAATATTTAAACTAACTGCAGGGAAAAATAGAGCTTTATAAGTGAGTTATTACTACAATCATGTAACTTAGCACTTTCTTATATATTGTCCAGCAAAAGTTTCAGACTTGGCTATTCTGAGAAATTTAATGACCCAAGACAATTCTGAAGGATGTATGACAGAGAATACTATCCATGTCCAGAGGAAGAAGTGATGGAGTCTGAATGCAGATGGAAGCATGCTTTTTATTTTTTAGTTTTAGTTTTCTTGTATTTTGCAGGGGAGTTTTCTTTTGCAACATGGCTAATACAGAAATATGTTTTTCATGATCACAGTAATATAAAACATTGCCCTGCATTGCTATGTTGTTGTATGTGCCTAGAATTGTTACTCTAGAACAGTGATGGGCAAACTATGGCCTGCGGGCTAGATGGGGCCCCCTGAAATGTTCTATCCAGCCCTTCGACATTATTCCTAATCTGGCGAATACAATGAGTAGGATACAATACAATGAAACTTCGAAAGAGTTGCCTTGAAACAGACTGACAGAGGAGCATTTCCTTTCCTTTGGCCCCTCTTTAAAGAGTTTGCTCATCACTGCTCTAGAATGTTACCCTAGAATGCAAGATGCTTTGGGAGTAGAAGTAATATCTTAACCATTTTTAATCCTCTCAGAGAATTTAACCTGGTCTTTGGCACATTATAGTCACTCTGTAAGTATCTATTGATTGACTTTTTTTTATAAAAATGATTTGTCATTCCTGAAGTAAATGCCAGAATCAGGATTCAAAACCAAGTCTTCTGACTCCAAATCCTATGTTCTATCTACTGGACTGTGTCATTTAATTCAGTCCTAGTTTAAATAACTTTCTTTAGCCCTCCAGGCAACCTTATTTACCTTACCTTCTCTTTCTGATTGTGGTAGAGAAGAATGGGAGAACTATACAACTGCTTATTTAATAACCTTTCGTAATCCATAGCTACTTAATTTCTACAACCAGCTTTCCGTTCTCTTGCTTAATTAGTGACCAACTCTTTTAGTCTCCTGCTCACAGCTGTCTCAAAGATTTCTCCATTTGTTTGTTAAAATCAAGCTTTAGCTATACCATGGAGTTTAGACTATTTTACTAGGAACAGCTGCAGTCCCAGATAATCATGATAGTATAAATGATACAGACTCCTCCTCCATAGAGGGAAGTATTATTTGTCAATGCTTATGTCAATTTGTCAATGTCAATATTTAATGTAAAGACTTCAAAAAGAAGGGTAAAGAATCAAGGTATTTTAGGCACAGAACTGATATTCTCGTGAAAATACTAAACAATGAGAAAAAATTTCCCAAGCTTATGGAATAGCTCTTTGTAGTTATTCAGTTATTTTTCAGTTGTTTCTGACTCACTGTGGCTCTGTTTGGGATTTTCTTGGCAATGATACTGGAGTCATTTGCTATTTCTTTTTACAGATGAGGAAACTGAGGCAAATGTGCTTAAGTGCCTTTCCCAAGTTCCCTCAATTAGTAAGTGTCTGAAGCCAGATCTAAACTCAGGAAGATGAGTCTTTCTGTCTCCAGGTCCAGCATACTATCTACTGTGCCACTTAGCTGTCCTAACTAGCTCTATCTAAATGCTAACCTACTTCCAAGAAAATTAAGATGGTACGGAATAAATTTTTGGATGTTATTCTCCATGATTGTATTCATTTTTAAGCATCTAGCTGGCTAGATGTAATTGGTTCCTTCCCTTATACCTTTAAACATGCTTAGGTCTCCCTGAAACAAAAAAAAATTCCATTGACCTTTCTCATCTCTCGAGTTACTGTCTCATGATTTTCCTTCCCTTCACTGTCACATTTCACCCATTGCCTCTACTTCTCTTGCATGCTCATTTGTAATTCCTTCCAATTCCACGTTACTGAAGCTATTATCACTAATATCACAAATTACCCCCTCCCTCCATCCTCTTTTGCCTCTCTCACATCAGGTATTCCTAACCAACTGTTCCTTTGATGATGCTCTCTTCTCTGTCTCTGTGACATTGTAAATATAGTCTTCTTACTCTCATTCACTGGCTCTACTTCCTTTTTCCATTTATTAAATGTAGATAGCCTCAATTTCAGTTTACTATCTTCTTTTTATATTCTCTGGCTTGGTGAGCAGATACACTCCAGTGGCTTCAACTAGAAGTGATTCTATTGAGATCACCACTGAATTTATATCTCCAGTTCCAGCCTCTTTCCCAAGAATAAGACCACCATTTTCAACTGCATACCAAACATTTCCCTGAAATAAAGGGCAACTTTTAAAAATAAGTCTTCAAAGGGCAATGGAAGACACATGATGGCTATGAGAAGCCTATAGTACATACCAAACTAAGAAGACGTAGGAAAATCAGTGTAAAGGTTGTCATGCAGAACTGTATCCTAGAAAAGGTAAGTTGATCACATGGCAATACCAAAGGATAACTCAATGATCGATCTGCATAGACTATGTTGTCTTGGGATATCAAGAGAAGACATAAAAGGTCAATAATATATTAGGTGACATGCCACCCAACCCCACCAGAGTGCAAAGTAACACAGAAAAGGCAGGATGAGTTATAAGTTATAACACTGAAGGAATACTCACATCTGTGAGATGGTATACTTAGAGGAGAATTGGATTACTAAACAATTCCATTTTAGTGGTTCATTAACATAAAAGACTCCACATCTTGATCTCTCTTGATATCTCTTCCCTTAAATCTTTATCCCTTCCTAACTTTGCTAATTCTCCTAGATACTCACACTCAACATCTTAGTCTTCTTTGACTTAAATATTCTGAGGGAGCTCAGAAGCTATCTAGTCCAATCTCCTCTTTTTTCTAGATGAAAAAACAGAGGCCAGGGGAGCTTAAGTGACTTATATAATATCACACAGGTAGTAAAAGTCAAAAGTGGGGTTTAAAATTCAGATTCTCTGATTCCAGAGCCAATTCTCTTTCTACTACATCATTCATAATGTCTCATATGATGAATAGTACTGATTTGAGTTGAGACCACTTACTGTATGCAGTTAGCACAAGTCAACCTAAAAATAGGATGATGAAGATGAGAAGACACTGCATGAACTTACAAAATATCTAGTTTGCCCTTTTTCCCATATGTTTTTAAAGTATTTTGACTGCTAGTCTTTCTTAACTCTATTTGTGAATGTATTACATTCTATCATAATTAGAGACTTTGGACTTTCCTCAGAAACTAAATACCAAATACTATCAATTTTTCATCTTTAACATCTCTCATATCCATCCCTTCCTGATGATTCACACTGTTGACACTCTAGTTAAATCCTTTCTCATTTCTTGCCTTTGCTGTTACATTACCTTCTTAGAGAGTTTCCCTCCCTCTAGTCTGCTCCTCCTCTTAAATAAGAGCAATATCCTAATCCTTGCTCCTATGCAAGTTAGGTTAGTTTTGCCTTAAAAAGTACAGAGACCTTGAGAAGATAAGGTGAGAAAGAGGAGCAAGACCAGATCAGACACCCACAGTAGCAACCTCTATTCTAGGAGAACAATCATGAGAGCTTTTAGGGACTAGTTTTTAAAACATCTAAAAGATACAAAGATACCAAGTGATTGAAAAAATTATAGATGGCATTGTTAACAAGAGAATATCAGCAACTATTGAACCATATGTCTACTTTTTCCATCTCAATTAAATTTTTATAAGAATGGTTTATATACGAATTGATGAAAACATTATCTTTTGGAGGATATTCTGTGAACATCTGAGGGGTCCCAGAGGTCTTTGGATGGATGTCTAAAAGTCTGTGAACTCAGAAATAAAACGACATCTTTATTTTCACTAAAAAAAAGTACTGAGACCATCCTTGCGATTTTGTAGGGCCAAAGAAACAGAGACTAAAGCTGTTGACACCACTTCCTAATCATGGGTACAAAGCAGCTACAAAAAGATCCAGGAGATCCTGGCTTGTGAATCCCAATGAGCAATTCAGACAAGAAGGCTTGGCTCAGCTGAATCAGTTTGAGGTATCCTCCTTGCTCTTCCTTTTCGAATGTTCTTCTTCTCTGACCAAGTAAATCTCCTTTTATTAACAGTTGAATGACTTAGGTTTCTCATTTTGTTCCAATAACAAACTTACTTCACTGAGGCAGACCCAGTCCAGAATATTCTCTAATTCATTTATTAATTAGGTTTATTAAAAACCCACTTATTAGATCGCTACTATGTGGACAGCACTGTACTAGTGGAGATACAAAGTGTAGATAATTGCCTGGCTTTTTTAGTTCTCACAGTATAAAAGGGAGAGAAATCTAAAATACAGAAAGTAAAATATACATGAGAAGTATAGGGGAAAAAGTGTTATGTGAAGTCTTGAGGGGAAGACTGCTACCAACGGGCAGATTAGGGAAGATATCATGAAGTCAATGGATTTGAGTTATACTTTTAAGGCATTCCAGGCATAGGGGAAAAGCATGAGCAAGTCACAGAAGTGGACAGGTACCTAATTACCACTGGTAATGAGGACTACTACCAGGGAGGTGATGTTGGCATGTGTCCATGATTTCTGAAGACCATTAACATCAAAGGGCAATGTCTTGACTTGTGTGAATAGAAACTGAGGCAGTCACACAAAATCATCCGCCTCACTCTCTCTTCCAGTCATCAAAGTCCAGTGGTAAGACAAAACTCAGGATGACTGGGGATAGCCTGGGATACAGTGAATAATCTGTGTCTCTGATGTCTGACCACGCTCTAAGAGCAATATCAGACCTATTTCAGTTACTTTATCCACTTATCTGAGCAGGGGAGATCTTCATATACTTCCTCTAACTCACCAACAGGTTTGAGGCATGTTGGTTATCCTCAACCTGGTTTAGCCCATCTGAAGATTTTACCACGGTGTGACCACTGTCCATGCTACAGCTTCTTGGAGCCACAGGTAAGAGTTGGGCAACAGGTAGACACCAAAGCTAGAAAAGCAGACTTAAAAAGATCTTGGTTATAACCACACTCTTTGTAGTGGCAAAAAACTGGAAAACGAGGATATGCCCTTCAATTGGGAAATAGCTGAACAAGTTGTGGTATCTGTTGGTGATAGAACACTATTGTGCTCAAAGGAATAATGAACTAGAGGAATTTCATGTGAACTGGAAAGAAGAGAAAAAGAAGAGAACCAGGAGAACCATACACGCAGAGACGGATACTCTGTGGTAAAATCGAAAGTAATGGACTTCTCTACTAGCAACAATACAATGATTCAGGACTATTCTGAGGGACTTATGAGAAAGAACACTACCCACATTTAGAGGAAGAACTGTGGGAGCAGAAACACAGAAGAAAAACAACTGCTTGAACACATGGGTTGATGTGGATACGATTTGGGATGTAGACTCTAAATGACCACCCCAGTGCACTATCAATAATATGGAAATAGGTCTTGATCATGACACATGTAAAACCCAATGGAAATATGCATCAGCAATGGGGGGAAGGGGTTAGAGGGGAGAAAAAGTACATGAATCATGTAAGCATGGAAAATTTTTCTAAAAAATTTAAAAAAAGAAAAAGAAAAAAGGGTTTGGAAAGCCCTCAGACAAGAGGTACCATTCCTCCTTGAACACTTCATAGCTCTCTAATCTTGGGTAAGGGGGCAGCTGGGTAGCTCAGTGGATTGAGAGCCAGGCCTAGAGATGGGAGGTCCTAGGTTCAAATGTGACCTCAGACACTTCCCAGCTGTGTGACCCTGGGCAAGTCACTTAACCACCCATTGCCTAGCCCCTACCACTCTTCTGCCTTGGAGACAATACACAGTATTGACTCCAAGATGGAAGGGAAGGGTTTAAAAAAATCTTGGGGAAATCACTTAATCCTATTTGCCTCAGTTTCCTCATCCATAAAATGGGTTAGAGACAAAAATGAAAAAACACTCCAGTGTCTTTGCCAAGAAAATCCCAAATGGAATTACAAAGAATCAGATATGACCGAACAAAATGAACCTATCAGGCTCTGTACTCAGGATGTTCTATATGTAGTCAAGGAAATGGTTATGTTGCTCAGAAGTCAAACATAGATTTAGGGATTGTCTTCATAGAAGTGACAGTTGAAGCCTCAGTCATGGAAACTATCTAAAGGAGAGGGTAAAGAGAGAGAAGAGAGGGAAACCTAGAAGAGATACTTAAGGAACATTTTTACTAATTAATGATGGGGCTAAAAAAAAAAGATGTTAGAGAGGTAGAAGTATTGATATCTCTGCAGATCCTTGTTGTATTCATTTATTGGTTTTTAGTTCATAATCTTTTCTTTTCCTCAAGGCATTCAGAATATGGCTTATGGTATTTTTCTCATTCCTCAAATTCACTTTTCATACTCTAGAACTTCTATATGTACATTAATATCTCAATACTGTCTCTACCACAGTTATGTGGATGATCCTTTTTTAACTCTCAATAATCATCTCATTATAAACACGTACAGATGTATATTTTCTGCTCTAATTTCTCTCCAGAATGCCAATCCCTCCTAACCAATCGCCTTTTGAACACCTTTACTTGGATATTCTATCAGCATCTTGCCTTCCAAAATGGAACACATTTTCACAATAATCCCAGTTG
Source organism: Gracilinanus agilis (assembly GCF_016433145.1). Lineage (NCBI taxonomy): Eukaryota > Metazoa > Chordata > Mammalia > Didelphimorphia > Didelphidae > Gracilinanus > Gracilinanus agilis. The sequence goes on from NC_058134.1 coordinate 195,853,672, forward strand.
TTTTTCTGAATTTCCTGATTTCTGTGTAGTCTGCTACCATTCCTATACTAAACATTACCCTTCTGTGACCTCAAAGGCATTTTTGACTCTTCCTTCTCCCTCATGCCCCAATTTAGTTAGCTGTCAAGCATTGCCAATTCTATTTCCATTATATTTCTCCCATAGATTCCTTTGTTTCCCCACTACCCTAGACTACTGCAATGACTTTCTAATTAGTCACTCTGCTTCTGGCCTTGCCCTTTTATAATCTATCTTTGCCACAGCTGCCAGATTAATTTAAGGCACCAGTCTGACCATGTCATTTCTCTGCTCAAAAGCTTTTAGTAGGACTCATTATATTGGGGATAAAATAAAAATTCTTTAGCCTGTAATTTAAGACCCTTTACAATGTGCCTCAAACTTTGATGTGTAGACTTTTTTCACACTATTCTCCATCCTTTCTGTGTTCCAACCTAACTGGCCTACTTGAAGTTCCTCAAACTCGATCTTCTAACTTCTTTCTTCATGCCTTTTCAATGATTGTGTCTATACCTAGAAAACACTCCCTCCTTGCCTGAAAGCTCAATTTCCTTCAAAGTTAAACTCAGGTATTATGTCTTCTATAAAGCCTTCTCTGAACCTTTTATCTCAGTTTTGGATACAGAAACCCCTTACTAGCTCTCTCACCTTCCTCTCCCTTCTGTCTAGTGTTGGAGAGTGAAGCACTTAACTCCACCTAAAGCTTTCCTTTATAGAGGGTTGGCCCTGGACTCTCTAGCAATCTCTCCACTTTCCATCTATATTTCTGCTTGGTTTGAACTCCAACAAACCTGAGGTCCATATGCTGGGTATCCCCTAATATACTGCACTTCCAAATTCTTCTTGTCTGTTGCTTTCTTCCATCAGATTGTAAACTCCTTAAGAACCATCTTTCATTTTATTTGTATCCCCAGATCTTAGTACAGGCACTTAATAAATGTTTATTGAATTTAATTGAACCCTGCCCGCCTTCCATCACAACTTGTGTTAATATTAGCTCTCTAATCAAATCACACTGCATTTATTTCTATATTGTGTTCTTTACCCCCTCTGTTAGAACATAATTTCCTTGAGAGTAGTATGCTTCGTTTTTTGACTTTGCATCCCTAGTGTTATAATATGTTTGTTGATTTAAATTAAGTTAAAGCCAAAAGAAGAATAAGGACCCATCCAGTAGTAGAAAGCTGTTGATAATATCAAAATCTTAAGAAAGATGAAGATTGATGAAGCCTGAAAGTCATTTTGGGGATGGAAGCCAAGTTACAAAACATAAGAGACTGAGGGAATGGTTGTGCCAAACAGAAATAATGAAGCCAACAAGAGGGACAGGTTTAGCTCAGTTTGGACAGGTTGATTTCAAAGATTTAAACTCCTCAGAGGGCATCTGCTTGACAGAAAAGAAAAGAAAGCATACTGGAGTTTCCCTTTAATGGAGAGGTTTTCTTTTCTTGTGAAAAGAAAAAGGAGATTCTTTTTTTTTCCTTTTGTGGAGTTTTTTCTTCTCTTTGCTTTTAGCTCTCTATAATCTGACACGTCTAGAATGTTATGGGGGGCAAAGGGCAGAGGGAGTAGAGAAGTATTTCAGAATGATGTGGGTAAGGATGGGAAAGGGAGGAGATTCTAAAAATAACTCAGCAGAATTTGGACAAGATACACAGGAGGGAAGGTGAGATGGAGGTAGGAGTTGAAACAGAACCCAGGGGAGAGAAAGCATATGTATACATACTTCTTTCCTTCCATAAACAATCAATCCCCTTAGCCCCTGACCCATCAAGGCCCCTTTTCTAAGAGTTCCACTTTTTAGCCTTAGTTAGGAAGGGTCTGCAGACACCCTGACTGTCTGGGTAATCTAAGCTGGCAGAATTTTGACATGTAGTTTCCAGGGGTGGCCTTGAAGACATTCCTGATGCTAATCTAGAAAGACTCTGGGTTTGGAACATTAGCTGCATATATTCATCTCCCATCCCCCCCTTCCCTAGGCCTCCTATCCTCTACCTCACAGATGTGACAAGCTAATTTATGCTAAGATTCTGAGGGTCTGTCTAACGAAAATGTAAGCCTAACACTTGGCAGATGGCTCCAAACCTAACCTTGTTTGAGTATAAGAGGGTAAAAGAAGGAAAGGAAAAGAGACTGAGTATTTGGAGAATGGGAGATTGCATTAGGAACCCACTACCAGTCACTTCTGTCAAAGGACAAAGATTGGTTTGCCTATAAAATACAATCCCTTCATAAAGAGAGAAATTAAAGAGATAAGAAGAAATGAGTTTAGCGATAAGAAATATCTTCATGAAGTGGGGTGGAAAGCATCATGAGGCACTGGAATTTACTAGAAGAGTTCTATGCACACACGAAGAGGGTAGGTGAAAATTTTTGAAACTTTGTCTATATCTTAGAACTCTTAAAAGTCCTTGCCAATACAAGAATTCTATCCCATCTGTATCAGCAATAAAGAGAATCTTGCCCATTCAGTTGTAGAGGTAGTATAGTTTAGTATTAATAGGCTATGAGGTAGATGAGAACATAAAGGTCTAAGACTGGTCCATCCAAATACCCATCCAGAGTTCAGTCCATGTGCTTCTATGTGGACTTGACTATCAGTCAATAATGCTTCCTCCTTTCACCTTTCCATGATTTATACCAGGCTAATCCTTGATCTAGGCTAATCTCTTACCATACTTTTCCATTGCTATGCTTAAGCTGTAAAACATTGTTGGAAAAAATCTAAAAATTAAGTTTCTGGACTTGCTAAAAATTCTGTTAGCTAACTTTAACAGAGTCCTTAAAACTAGGATGCAATCCTGATTCTTTCAATAGAATTTTTAACACATTTCCTATAGCACCCAGATAAAAACCTTCTTTCTTCTTTAGCCCCTAAATTGGTCCCCTAATTCCTTGATCTTAGAAGATGATATTATATTTTTATTACTTCACATATATGAGTATTGCATTTCTAGCCTTTTCAATGGATGGGAGAGGGGACAAGGATAGAAATTGGAACCAAAAAAATAAAATAAAATTGAATAAGTGAGAACTGAGACTATTCAACATAAATTCTCTCAACTGCCCTCCTTAAAATTCTTTTCTATTTCCTTCCAAATCTCAGAAGAGAATGTGGTCCTCTTTGCTAAATTATGGACCTCTAAACTCTTAGTCCATCAATTATCTTTTCTCCGTTTACCTATAATCTTCCTCCATCAGAAGAAGTATTAAAGAAATTATGTCAGTAGTGCTAGAGCTCAAAATAGGGTGAGATTAGTCAGGAAAGCTAAGAATAAAAAGAATTTTTGTTTGTTAAAAGCTAAATTGGAAAAAGGAGAATGTTCAAAGCAGGGCTGCAGGTTTGGAATAGATGGAAAAATGATAATTGTCAATAGATGGAAGATAGAACTGCTTGATTCTTATTGTTTCTGTTTTTCTCTGCCAAACAAAATGGCTTTTGCAATGAAGGGAACATAACTGAACAGCTAAAAAGAAACCGATACCTTAGATAGACAAGGAAAGAATAACAGTACATAGATTCTCTTAGTTAAAGACACCTGTCTTAAGTGAACTATATCCTTGGACATAATGAAGGGATTGGCACATATTATTAGTGAGTCACTGAATAATTGTCAATGGTGTCATGGAAAATCCAAGTAGGTCATGAAGGATTGGAGAATGCAGGAGGGGGAACCAACATTTTTAAGTGCTTATTTTGGTGCAAGGCATTGTGCTAAAGGCTTTATCCATACCTCTTTTGATCCTCACAAAAACCCTATGAGGTAGATGCTATTGTCTCCACTCATACATTTGAGGAATCTGAGATAAGCAGAGGGGAAATGACTTGACCAAGGCTACCCAACTAGAAAGTGTCTACTGCTAGATTTAAAAACTCTGGTCTTACTGACTCTAGGTCTAGCACTACACTTAAATGCCTTGTCCTAATTTTCCAAGAATGGAAAAAAAACAGAATCAGCAAACTATACAAATCAAGAAAATTTGACTTCATTTTGAAAATTCTAAAATAAATCAATAAAGGGATTATTGGTGAACATTCAGATAAGGAAACAGTGATTATAAACAGCCAGCCTAGCTTCATCCCATAACAACCTAATATTCTTTTCTGACAGCACAACTAAATTAGTCAATGAGGCAATTTTGTAGTTATAGACTACCTAGATTTTTAGCAAAACAATTTTATATTATTCTTGCATAAAGATGTTGGCCACCTAAAAGTACAACCAGATGGGGTCAAAATTAGTTTGATGGCCATGCTTAAAAATTGATTTAGAAGTTGTTCAAAGGATAATCTCAAAGAGTTAATGTTAATGGTTATGATGCTAACTTGGTAAGAAGTATCCAGTTGAGTGTTTGGCATTGCACTGTTAAACATTTTTTGAATGATTTGGATAAAGGCATAGATAGCAGGATTATTAAAGCTACAGAGAAAACAACACATATAGTCTCCCTTAGTCAAGAAACAATAAATACTTAGAGACAAAAAAAAAAAAAGGAAAAGACAGTGTTTAATAAATATCTAACTCACTAAAATAGCAGTAGTAATTCATCTGGGATGAAGAAAGGTCATGAGGGAGTTTGGGAGGAGAAGGAATTCCATTTCTTGTATGTTATTTCCTATTTAAAGAATTACCTTTTCTATGAAGCCTCTACTGGGTAAAGGCTTCAGTTGTCTTCTAGACCAAATCTTCATTGAGATGGTGACAAAATGCTGTCTAGTTTCTAGACCTAGCTAGACAATATCTATCATTTAGGGAAGGTGACTAAAATGGGATTATCCTATTCCTACACTATTTCCTGCTAAAAACACAAAGAAAAAGGCTAGCTCAAGAATACTGGTGGATAGTTTTAAAAAAAACCCCATGGCTGGGAGGTAGACTTCTGAGAAAGGGAAGGACAGAGCTCTTGTTTTAGTCATTATGGACAATATCAAGTTCTTTTAACCTAACATGCTCTAAGGATCTCTAGGTTAAATACTAGAATAAACTTTTGGATTATAAAAATTTGGGGGGAAAAAGAAAAAAAATTGGGGGGAAATTGCCTGCCAGCCTGAAGAGGGGAAAAAGAAGGGAGATAAGTTCAATCATATAAAGTAGGAAAACTTGTGTGGAAATTTATTACATGCAATTGGTAAAAAATAAGTAAAAAATGCAAGAAATAAAATAAAATACAAATTTGAGTGAGTAGAGTAAAGTAACATGAAGACTTTCTCTGAAGGTCAGTTAAATTATCAGTAGTTAATGATAATAACATTTATAAAGTGCTTCAAGCATGAAGGACAGCGAGGTCAGTCTTGTTATTCCTAGGTTCAGCCATTTAGTCATTTCCTTTCACCATTCCTAGATGGACAGATAGCATTCATCTCTCCTGGAGTCCTCTCCATCCCTCTGCATACAGGAGCCTAATCCAGAAGCCTGAGAGCTGTGTCTCAGCATCTATTATTCAGTGTTATAGGTGTGAGTGGGAACATGTGCTCTCCACCGCCTCCCACCTCCAGGAGGAACTCCTGAATCAGCACTTTCCAAAGTGAAAGCCCCACAGGAATCAGCACAGCAGGTGTGTTACCCAGACCTGTTCTGTGCCCTGGGCACTACAGTTTATGACATTTAAAGTCACAGTTCTTAGAAGCCTAAGAGCAGCACCACTTCACAGATACCCAGGAGGACAGCCCATCTAAGACAAGTTCATTCAAATAGCTCAAATATTTAATAGTCCGGGGCCATCTCCAAGTAGTGGAATACAAGCTCTGGCAGGATTAGGCTCAATCTCGATGAATAGTTTGGTAGCTGAGAATTCTTGAATTCATCATGAATTATCTACTTGAAGAAGTCACCACTTCATGTCCTCTTCTCTCAATGGCAACTGCCTTCTTCCTTTTAGTGCCACAAGAAAAAACAAGACAAAAATACTTCTTCAAAGAAACTTTCTTGAACTTACACAACTATGACTCCCCTCATTACATATGGTCCAGATCTGCTTGTATGTGTGTGTGTGTGTGTGTGTGTGTGTGTATGTGTATGCATTTCTGATTTCTTTTCATTTGGGGCTATCTCATATCCTCATTTAGACCATAGGTGCCAGGAAACTGGATTTCTTTCTGTATTTTTCTACTTATTTGGTGTCCTCCTCAAAATGCCTAATATACGAACACTCAGCATACATTGAATACTCACTAAACATTACACACCCCCATTGCAATAGGTCAATGATCTGCCCCTCTTTGCATTTCCTGTAGTATCTTATGTGGATCACAGCCATTGCACTTATCATTTGAGACATTATCTCATTATTTTTGTCATCATCCTGACCCTAAATCCATTAGTTTCTAATCTCCTTGAAGGCAGAAACCATCTATTTTTTTTTCATCTTTATATATCTATGTCTTAGAATTGTGCCTTGTACTTAACAAGTTTTAAATATTTGCGGGTCCATGATTGTATTGGGCCCAACATAGATCGCAATACCCCTTTCCTGTTTCCTCTAACTTATGGCTCCAAATCTAGCTGATTTGGGTCAAGTCTTTCCATACAGCTGCCATCGATCTACCCAATTTGTTGGGGGCTTTCCCTCAAGCTCAGTGATTCCCAAAGTGGGTGCCACCGCCCCCTGGTGGGTGCTGCAGCAATCCAGGAGAACGGTGATGGCCACAGGCGCATTTCTCTTTCCTATTAATTGCTATTAAAACTTTTTAAAAATTACTTTCTAGGGCGCTAAGTAATATTTTTTCTGGAAAGGGGGCTATAGACCAAAAAAGTTTGGGAACCTCTGCTCTAGCTTATCTATTAAAAGAACTGACAAATAGTAAGCCCTTTATACATGCTTGTTTAATAGACTAGCCTCAAAACCCTAGAGGCCAAGGAAGAAGAGAATTGTAATAGACTTGGTCACACATGACCAGTACCATATTGCTAAGGGACAAACAAGTTATGTATGACCATATGCCTTTGCTGATCCCTAGCCAGATGAGCCAAAAACCTCCTGGTTGACAGCATGGTACTGTGTATTGGTTTTGGAGTCAGAAACCCTAGGTTCAGATCTTGCCTCTGACACTACCTTTGAAACCAAGCACAAATCACATAACTTCCCTGAAGTTCATTTTCCTCATCCATAAAATAATATCTCAATAACTTTTAAAATGTATACTTTTTGTACTATTGTAAGAACTTCCAAATGGGTCTTCCTACTTTTGTTGTCTCCCTTCTTCAATCTATTCTTTTTATTATTATATTATTAATATATTATATTATTCTTTATGTTATTTATAGATGAAGCCATATCACACCTTTATTTGAAATGTTGAGCTGCAATCTAATGTCTACAAAGTAAATTTTTCAAACTCCTTTGATACTATAACCTGACACCAAAGTCTACCAAAGTCTTTATTGATCCTGGGAATCCCACTAAGTTCTTGTTAGCGTGCCCAATATTACTTTGTTATTATTTTATCTAAATCTTAGACTTGTTTTTCTGTGGCATGTATTGTAAAAATCTAAGGTCTTTGAGGGCAGAGGCTATTCCACAACCAAATTTTTATCACTAACACCTAGCATTATGGTTGACATATAAGTGTTTGGTAAATTCTTGTTGAACTGAACACCTTACTTAAACACTGAATATAAAATATTGCATATAGATCTCTTCTGGTTCTAAGTCCAATGTTCTTTGCACTATACCTAGATGCCTTTGTAGTTGTTTTATGTAGAGACAGGGGCATGAAGGAAGGAAACAACAAAAAAGTTCTTGACAAAAAATACAATAGAAAATATCAGGGAAAGAAAACAAACTATTTGGTTAGGTAAACAGAGTTGGGAAAGGCATTATCTCTACGTATCAGAATCTTGTGTGATTGTATAAATTAATCTGATTACAGAGAAAAGAACCTACCATCTTCTACTAGGAGAACCTAAAGAAATGGGATTTAATGACAGCAAAGGAGAGTTCCCCTTGAGGAGAATTTTATCAAGACAAGGACTGCTAAATATTAGATTTTATGGGAAATCATAGAGTATTTTTTGCCTTAGAAATCTGTAAAAAAAAAAAAAACAAAAACCAGTATAATCAGTCTTGTCTATGTTCATTTAAGTGTGGGCCTACATGGAGGCAAGTGGATGACTTAGAAACCTTGGATTTCTGAGTCCAAACTACTATAATAGAAAAATGGATTTGGATTCTGAGAAACCTGAGTTTGATCTCTTGAATCTGTGGCTCCTCTACTTACTGGTGGCATATCCCTCAACAATCCTTAATTTCTTTTTTATTAAGTTTACTCATCATTAAAATGGGAGTAAAAATACATGTACTTCTTAACACATAGGAGTGGTATAAGAAAAATATTTCTTACTCCTAAAGTGCCATCGAAATATGACACTTATAGAAGATTAATGTAAGGAACATAAAAGGGTTGTTTTTTTGTTGTTGTTATTGTTGTTCACGAGGCTCCATTTTCCTGAAACTCAAATTTTTATACAGGTAAACTGTATCTAAACATTTCCATGGCATCTTTCTCTAAGGAATTAGTTTGCAGACCTAGTCTTGTTCATTTTCCCACTCTTTATGAAGAAAGGAAATGTTAAGAGAGTTTTTTAAATTTCTCTCTTATATTTAAGAAGAAAAGGAGCAATAATGTTATTTCAGTAAGCCCCATCCCCCCTTTGGTAGCTGGTGACACAAGAGTGTGGCCAAGGGAAGTTAGTCAGTTGCAGAGACCATTGGAAAGGGCTTTTTGTCTCTGGGTCTCCTGGGGAGAGGGTGTGCTACTAGCATTCTCTCTGATTGGAGACAGAAAAATGGAATTAAGGCCTTAATAACCTTATTGATTATAACTAGGATAGATAAGGTAGATAGATAGTGGTTATATTATTAGATAATCAAAGTAGGAGAGTAGGTGAGGGCTTCCACCTAGCATAAGATCCCTCTAAGGCACGTAGATTTAGTTGTTTTGTTTTTTTTTTCCTAGAAATTTAGTTAGGATTGGGATCTGGGGTATAGTTACAAGCTATTGTAAGATAACTTTCACATTCCTCCTTCCTATTTCCTATCCATATTTTCTTAATAATAAACTAAGTGTTTTGTGTTTAACAAACTACATACTGGCTTTTGTTCAAACTCCTACCTCCCAAAATTTAACACTTCACATAAGGGATCAATAGCATTATGTCTTTTGAAAACATGAAGGAAAGAAGTCATAAAAGAAATTCCCTCAAATTCACTTAGCACAACAATGAAGGAATGGGAAAATAGAATTAAGGAATCCTGGATTAAAGTGTTATACTGCATGACTTATATTTCTTCTTTGTCCTGGGTTTAGAATTCAAAAATGATATAATTAATTTGGAGGCACATGGTAAAGCAAAATATTGCTAGACCAAAATATAACAACATTACCAGCAAAATAAATCCTCCAGTGAAATCTCATACTATGCTTCATCATGACTTGCAAGAGACCTAGACTTTTTGAAGTCTATTTTAAGCAAATAACAAGTTTATAAAATAATAGAAGTTTAAAAAGAGTCTGAGTATTTTTTTAGTCATGGATGGTCATCTCTAAATCCCGTAATTTTTCATTAGATGAGGTTTTTTCCAAAGCAATTCATGAAAATAACTAATAATCTGAGTTCTTTTTCAATTCTTTATCTTAAATATGTCTAGGTCCTTCAAAAGATAAAGAATGTGGGGGTTGGGATCTGTATCAGAAAGGGACCACTCAAATTGATTAAATCAAGGATTTTACATAAAAATTAGTAATACTTCATTTTAATTTAGAAATAATTACTTTTACTTATGTAACAACAATAATACATTGATGGTTCATTCACATACTACAAATATATAAAATAGACACAAGTCAAATGAGAATGGTAGGGAATTTGATGTTCACATGGGAAACTCTACTTTAAACATATTACTACCACATTAACATCAAGAACAATGGGAAATGTAGCATTTTTCATGGAGATAACTTAATATCATGTTGGTTCTATCTAGTTTTAAATACTAAATGGAGCCAATAATAACTTCTAAATAAAAAAATTAAAACTAAAACATTTTATTAACTACTTTAATATATATATGCATATATACATTTTATGTGTGTGTATATATATTTATACAAATCTATGCCATAGGCATAGACTTACATAGCTGCACTGAAATACCAAATTAAATGACTCTACCTCCTGGAATCTTTCTTTAATAATATAAAAATATAATTAGAACTTCATAATTATAAAAATATTAATGTGTTTCAAGAAAATACAGAGAATCCAAGCTTAAAGTTTGAATCCAGAAGTCACAGTGAACAAATGGACGAAGGTAATATCTGAGAAAAGTCAAAATGGCAGAGTAGAAGGAAGAACTATAACCTAGCTCTCCTGCCAAACCTCCTCCAAAAAGATCTAGAAAACACAAAAGACAGTTTCTGATTGGGAAAGCCAAGAAAAATCTATAAGGAATCATTTTTTCTACTCTAAGATAGAATAAAGTGACAAAGAGGTCGGGATATGGGTCTGGCCACCACTGTACCACATATGCCAGGACAAGAAACTGAAAGAGAACTGAGTTTGGACTCAAGCAAGGAAAGATTGCAAAGGATTCCTAAACTAGCAAAGAGTATAGCATAAATATTATCTGACAATTCCACAGCATGTTATTTAGTTCCTCATCAGACTGAGGGATTGATCTGAAAACTGGAGTAGTGGAAGGGGAAAAAATGCCATGAACTGACCAAGAAACAAGTTCAAAAAGGAATAGTTGTCATGTGGCTCTGATCTCAGACCCAGAGCAGGGGCTACATCCTCATTTCCAGGTCAGGGTAGAAGCCTTCAATAGAAAAACCAATGTAGGAATACCAAATGAAAAGGGAGTCAATAGTTTAGTCACTCTGAAGATGGAAAGATTACTAGAGGTCTAAGAATGACTGAGTCTAGCAATATTCTACAGAAGCTCCTAACCAGTTGACAAACCCAAACCTAGTCAAGTCAGAAACTTGAAGACCTCAGATAAGGAGAGCAGCAAGCATATTTCCCTTCTCCCTTGGCCAACAGAGAAAAAAAGAGGAATACGAAGGAGGACATATAAAAGAGGTATCAGTTAGAAATAAAATAAATTCTTAATGAGGGGGTGGAAAGAAAGGAAAAGTATAAGAGAATAATAATAATAAAATTCCCAATTAGTAATGACTAAATGTAAATGAGATTACCTCAACCATAAAATGGAAGAGTACAGCAAAATGGACTAGGAACAAGAAACCAAAAAAATGATGTTTATAAAAATCATAGTTTAAACAGAAGGATATAAAGAGAATTAAAATAAGGGTTTATAGCAGAATCTATTTTTCTTTAGCTGAATTAAAATAAAGACAGTGTAATCATGATCTCAGACAAAGTAACAAAAATAGAACAAAATTGGAAAAGATAAAAAGGGAAGCTCCATTTCACTTAAAGAATGATAAACATTAAGCTTCAATACTAAAATTATATGAACCAAATGGCATAGTAACAAAAAAATCTTAAATGAAAAGCTAAAAGAGTTAACTGGAGAAATATATAGAAAAACTCTATTAGTGAAAAAAACTCAACTTACCCTTAGAAAACTCAAACAAAAAAGAAAATAAAAGAGAAATCAATATTCTGAACATAATTTAGGGGAAAAGTTAGATATGATATTGAATAGGAATATAAAATATGGCTATGACTTCATAACTATAGAAAATCAAAAATATCAAAAGCATATTTTACTGATAGAAATTCATAAAAGACATACTCAATAAAGGGCATCTGAAGCAAAGTTCAAAATTAATTGGAAACTAAAATATTAAATTTTGAGTAGTTATGAATAGAATGGGTGGTTAAAAACAAATTATAGAAATAATTTTATTAAATATAATGAAAATGAAAAAATTTGGGGCCTACATTAAAACAGTACTTAGGTAGACATTAATATTGCTAAATACTTTCATCAATAAAATAAAGGTCTCAAATCTAACATATATAGAGAACTTTGACAAATATATAAGAATATAATGACAGATGCTGGAGGAGATATGGAAAAATAGAGACACACACATTGTTGGTGGAAGTATGAATTGATCCAACCATTTTGGAGAAAAACTGTAATTATACTTAGAGTTATAAAACAGGGTATACCTTTTGACCCAGTAATACTACCATTAGGTTTATTTCCAAAGGTGATCAAGAAAAAAGAGAAAGAAACTATATGTTCTAAAATATTTATAGCAGCTCTTTTTGTAGTGGCAAGAAAATCGCCAAACAAGTTGTAGTATATGATTTTAATGGAATACTATTGTGCCATAAAAATGATAAACAAAATGATCACAAAAAAACCTAGAAGATTTTTATATGTGAACAGAATCAGAAGAAAGTCCTACATAGTAACAATAATTTACAATGACCATATATGATTTAACTATTGTTAATGACAACTATTATTGACAAGGCAAAGATCCAGGATAATTCCAAGAGACTGATGAGGAAAAAGGACATCTACTACCATAGGAGGAACTGATGGAGTTTGAATGCAGATTGAAGCATACTATTCTTCACTTTATTTCCTCCATAAATTTTTCTCTGTGTAATATGTCTTACTTCCTAACATGACAAACAAGGAAATATGTATTATATGATAGTATATGTAAAATCTATATCATATCACCTGCCTTCTTGCTTCTTGGTGGGGGAAGAACATGAATTGTGAAATTTCAGAAAAAAATTATTTAAAATTATATCAACACGTAATCTGTAAAAATATCAAATTTTTATATTTATTAAAGACTTACTATGCTAGGCACAATGCTAAACGATCCAGATACAAAAAGAGGCACAGGACAGTCGCTGCTCTTAAATAGTTTATAATTCAATGGGGTAAGACAACAGATGAAAAAATATAAACAAAGCAATTTTGTACAGGATAAATCAGAATAACTAAAAGAGGAAAGCACTAGAATTATGAAGAGTTGGGAAAGTGTTCCTGAAGAAGGTAAGATTTTAGTTGGGACTTAAAGGAAGCCAGGGAAATCAGTAGTCAGTCAGAACAAGTGTTCCAGGAATGGGAAACAGCCAGAGAAAACACCTGGAGCCAAGAAATGGAATGCCTTGTTTGTGGAATAGCCAGAAGGCCAGTATATAGCCAGGATAGAATATGTCTTGGGGAATAAGGTGCAAGAAGACTAGAAAGGATAATTTTGAGGCACTATCTCACAGCTATCAGATTGTCTAATATGACTAAAAAGGAAAATAACAAATGTTGGAGATACGGAAAATTTAGGACACTAATATAGTGGTGGTAAAGCTATGAATTGATACAACCATTTTGGAAAACAATTTAGAACCATGCCCCAAAGTTCTATCAAACTATGCATACCTTTGGCCCAGCAACACCACTGGATGTTTATCATTTGATGAATGACTGAACAAACTGTAGTGTATGATCGTAATAGAGTAGCATTGTGTCATAAAAAACGGCAAACAAGATGATCACACACAAAAAAAATGGAAAGTCATATGAAGCGAAGCAAAGTGAAATGTGCAGAATTAAGAGAAAGTCTTACACAGTCACAAGAGCAATTTACAATGATAAACTGAAAAAGACTTAACTATTATCCACAAGGCAAAGATCAAGAACAACTCTAAGAGATATGGCAAAAAAAAAGGATATTCACTACTATGACAGTCTGAATCCAGATTGAAACAAACCAGTCTTTATTTCCTCCATTAATTTTTCTTCCGAGTAACCAAAAAGGGTTTGTTTCACAACATAATAAACATGGATATATGTATTGTATGACGTACAACTTTTATCATATTATCTGCCTTCTTGGGGAGGGGCAAGGGGAGAGAGATGGGAGGCAGGGAAATAAAATGGATTGCAAAATGGAAAAAAAAATCCATATGTTATTAGGAAAAATTTTTAATGTTAAAAAGATGACTGGAAAAGTAGGAAGGTGCTAGATTATAAGGGCTTTGAATGTCAAATAGATGAGTTTGCATTTGTTCCTCAAGGCAACAGGAAGCCAATGATGTTTTTGAGATGAGGTGACTAATGAAACCTACATTTTAGGAAAATCCCTTTAGTGGCTGAATGGAGAATGGAATGGAGTGAGGAGAAACTTGAAGTAAGCCAGGTTTGCTACTTTTCCAGGCTGCTATGGACAATCCCATTTAGTTTTATATGTTTTTTTCCTCCTATTATTCTGTGATCAGCAGAAACTGACATTGAGCATGACTAGCAATAGGTCATTTATGTTTGGTATTCCTCTCCTCATGTGTTTTCTATCACAGAAAAGACTATCATGAGAATTTTGACAATTATATAGCCTAAAAGGTCTCATAGATGCCTATTGTGATAATGACTCCTTACAATTTTATGGTAGATGACTACAAAACATGTTATTCCTTTACCTCATTTGATCTTTACAACCCTATGAGAATCAAATCCTGGCTCTGCTACCTTGAGCAGGTTGTTTGACTTCTCTCTGCCTTATTGTTATAATCGACTAAGTTGTGATAAATAAATTAAAATGCCCCTTCCACTTTAGAAAAATAATTTTATTAATATTTTTACATTAGCATCAACCTTCCCCTATCCATCAAAGCCATACCTTTTAGCCAAAAGTAAAAATTAAAAAGGAGGAAAAAAATTAAAACAAAACTTAGTTAACACATCATAGCTTGCCTTTATATAATAGCTACTATTTCTAGAATGCCTTAATGTTTATTAAATTATTTACTCATAACTATTTGATTCTTACAACAACTCTATAAAGGAAGTACCATTATTATCCCCATTTATGAATGAGGAAACTGAAGCTCAGAGGCCAAATGACTTTCACAGGATCACTGAGTTTCTGTAAAATGACAGATTTGAATTCACAGTCTTCTTGATTTCATATCCTCTCTACTCTCTACTGCCTAGATGACTAATACATTGACTAAATCTGACAGTATGAACCATGTCCCATATCCTCTTCACATCTCTTTGAAGAAGGGAGTAAGGTGAGTATTCTCTTCTCTTTTGAGGGTGAGTTTGGGGTGGTGAATTTAATTGTTAATTTAATATTTCTGAATTTTGAATTTTAACTTAATTTTTAAAAATTCATTATTTCTTCATTTGTTAACTTTTTTTAAAATTTTGAATTCCAAATTCTCTCCCTCCCTACAGGTTTTTCCCCACTCAGTGAGAAGGCAAGCAACAGAATATAATTTTATATGTGAAATCATGCAAAATATATTTCCATATTAACCAAGTCTTATAAATGCAAGAAAAATAATGTGAGAAAATTTTATTTCAAGTTGCATTCATAGTTAATCTCTCTGGTAGATAACATTTTTCATCACGAGTCCTGGGAATGGTTCAGATTATTGTACTGGTCAGAGTAAGTAAATGTCTCATAGTTGGTCATCATTACAATATGTTTTTACTGTATACAATGATCTCCTGGTCCTGCTACTTTCACTTTGCATCAGTTTGTGTAAGCCTTTCCAGGTTTTTCTGAAAGCAATTTATACATTATTTCTTATAACAAAATAGTATTCAATCATATACCACAATTTATTCAGTTATTTTCCACTTGATGGATATCTTCTCCATTCCCAATTCTTTGCCACAACAAAGAGCTGCCATGAATATTCTTAGATACATAGATCCTTTTCCTTTTTCTTTGATCTCACTGTGATACAGATATTGCAGTGGTATTACTAGGTCAAAGGGTATGCATAATATTATAACCTTTTGGGAATAGTTTCAAATTGTTCTCAAGAATGGTTGGACAAGTTTGCAAATCTACCAACAATTCATCAGTATACCTATTTTCCTATATATCCTCTTGAACATTTGTCATTTCTGATAGGTATGAGGTGGTACCTCTAAATTGTTTTAATTTTCACTGCCTCAATAATGACAAAGTTTTAGGAGTATCATCTTCATATATAGGAATGTAAACATTGGAGTACCTTAGGATTTCCCTTTCATCTTCAATTTTTATGCTTCTCTTGAGTTTTGTGTTGGAATATCAAATTTACTATTAATTTCTATCTGTTTTTCAAATAGGAATATTTAAAAGTACTCTATTTTATTAAATATCCATCTTTCCCCTTTAGGATTATGCTAGGTTTTATACGACAGGTTATTGTTCATTTAATTCTTTCTCTTTTGGTTTACAGAATTTCATATTCCAAACGTTCTGCTCTTTTAACATGGAATCTGCTAACTTTTATGCAGTTGTGACTGTGGTTTCCTCTACTATATTCAAATAGTATCTTTCTGGGTATTTGCACAATTTTCTCTTTGAATCAGAAGATCTCAATTTGGTTATGATATTCAAACATTTTGAGATCGCTTTTAGGAGGTGGTCAGTAAATTCTTTCAATTTCTGCTTTACCCTTTGGATCTAACATATTGGTTCAGTTTTCCTTGATAATTTCTTTATATATGATGTTTGGTTGTTGGTTTTTTTTTTAATCATGGTTTTCAGGAGGTCAAATAATACTTAAATTATGTTTCCTTGATCTATTTTTCAACTCAATTATTTTTCTGATGAGATATTTCATGCTTTCTTCTTCTCCCTCTCCCCCATTTTTGGACTTTATTTTACTGTTTCTTTAAGTTTTAAGGAGTCATTTGCTTTCATGTGCTCATTCATAATTTTTAAGAAAGTATTTCTTCAGTGAGCTTACTACCTCTTTTTACATTTCTCCTTTTCTGATTTTTAAGTTCTTTTCTTCAGTAAATTTTTGTGCTTTTTAAAATATTTGGCCAGTTGTGCTTTTGAAAGTATTAATTTTCTATACAAACAAAAACAATGCAACCAAGATTAGAAGGGAAACAACAAATTGGAAAATATTTTTATAACAAATTTCTCTAATAAAGGTCTTATTTCTCAAATATATAAGGTACTAAGTCAAACTTATAAGAATCCAAGTCATTCCCCAATTGATAAATAGTCAAAGGATATTAATAGGCAGTTTTCAGATAAAGATATATCAATAATCATATGAAAAAATGTTCTAAATCCTTCTTGATTGGAGAAACGAAAAAACAACTCTGAGGTAATACCTTATACCTGTCAAGTGGCCCAATATGATAGTAAAGGAAAATGATAAATGTTGGAGAAGATATGAAAAAAATTGGGACACTAATGTATTGCTGATGGAGTTGTGAAGTGATCCAATTATTCTGAAGGGCAATTTGGAATTATGTCCAAAGTGTGAAGTATACTTTTTGATCAAGCAATACCACTACTAGGTCTGTATCCCAAACAGAAAAAAAGATGGAAAAGGACCTATTTTTACAAAAAATATTTGTAGTTTCTCTCTAAGGGGATATTCCTCAATTGGGGAATGGCTAAACAAATTGTGGTATATGATAGTGATGGAATATTACTGTGCTATAAGGAATGATGAATCAAATTATTTTAGAAACAGCTGGAAAGATCTATGTGAACTGATGGAGAGTGAAATAAGCAGAACAAGGAGATTGTTATACATAGTAACTGCAATATTGTGGAACGGTCAAATGTGTGACTTTGCTACTAACAGCAATACAATGATCCAGGACTATTCTGAGGACTCTAGAAAAAGAATGTTATCTGCCTCAAGAGAAAGAACAGTTGGAGGAGAAATGCAGATGAAAACATATGATTTATCACTTGTTTATTTCAGAATATATTTTGAGGTTTTCGTTCTATAAGATTATTTGCTTGCAAAAATGAATAATATGGAAATATGTTTTGTGTGATAATACATATATAACCCAGAATGAATTGCTTATCAGCTCTGGGAGGTGGGAGGGAAGAAGGGAGGAAGATAATATAGATCATATGACTTTGGAAAACATTTGTAGGAATTTATTAAGATTAAATTTTTAAATAGTTATTTTCTTTAGCATTTTTGTGTCTCTCTTACAATGCTATTAATTTTCTCAGACTCATTTCTTTTTTGAATATTTTACTCTACCACTCATTTCTTTCTTTATCTCTTCCAGGAATTCTTATTAGACTTCGTCTATTTAGCATTTTTATTTGAAGTTTTGGCTGTAGCTGTTTTCACATTGTTGTCTTTTTTTCTAAGTTTGTGTCTTGGTCTTCCCTCCAACCATTTTCTGTTTTTGCTTGCTCTCTTACCCCTTTCTTTTGCTGCCTCTGCTGCTTCAAAATTTGATTTGAGGCTTTATTTTAAAGTTGTTTAAAGGGGAATGTTGGGAGTATTTGGCTGTGTCGCTCCTTCTACTCTGTCATCTTGGCTCCCCATACCCTTCCACTTATTAATCTTGTAAACTATGCAAAGTGTTTTACAAAGGTGTTCTGATTTAAGTCATAAAATAGCGTTCACCATTACAAGGTAAGTAGTAAATAAACAATTGTTTTTATATTATAGATTACCAGTCTAAGACTCAGAGATTAGGTTCTATTAAACAAGGCTCAAATAACTAGTTAGTTATGGAAGCAGGATTAAAACTCAGATCTTCTTTACTCCAAATCCAACAGTATAATCACTATATTATGCTGCTTCTCCAGTATTACTATCATTTTTTAGATAAGGTAACTGAGGCTCAGAATTGAGGTTATGAGTGTAGTATCACATAGCTATTCTGTTTCAGAGCTGGGACATGAAACAGTGGCTAGAAAGATGGCTTGAAAACCAGGAAATCCTGGCCTTACATACTACCTCTGACCCATATTGTTGGTGTGAGATTGGGAAAATTACTTAATTTTTTCAATACTCTAGCCCAGTGATGGGCAAACTTTTTAAAGAGGGGGTCAAAGGAAAGGAAATGCTCATCTGTCAGACTGTTTTAAGGCAACTCTTTCAAAGTTTCATTGTATTATATCCTACTCATTGTATTCGTCAGATTAGGAATAATGTCACAAGGGCCAGATAGAACATTTCAGGGGGCCACATCTGGCCCATGGGCCATAGTTTGCCCATCACTGCTCTAGAAAATTCTCAAAGGCTATAAGTCTTAAAGGTGCACTGTCAAAGGGAGACAGACATACCCACTTCCTTTTAATCTCCCTCATCATATTTGGAATTCATTTCTTATATCGGTTGAATTAGATGGTGACTAACGTTCTTTCCAGATGTCAAATTCTTTAATTATTTGAGTAATGTTTTCTACTTTACTTCACCATCTCTCTTATTAGATCTCTGATGCAAAAAAAAAATCTACCATATATACTGAGGATAACATTTTGTAAACCATAAACCAGAGTTTCATATTTTAAAATATCTGGGATTCAATATATTCTTGTTGGTGCTATTTCACATGTGCTATCTTAGATTTCTTGCATGATTTATAAAGCATTTCCACCAATACATTTTGGCTCCCTAATTTCTGTCTTCTGCCTTCCAGTTTTACTTTACTTTTTGCTTTAAAAAATTTCAAGTTTCTAGTCCCATTCTATTATGGATTTTGTGGGGGTCCTTATCTAGGTCCTAGTTTCCCACCTTATCTCTGGGATCTGCCCCCAAGACCATAACAAGCATGATAAAAAACAGGATAATTTCTACTATGTCAAGGAAAATGGTGATGAGAAATATAGAATTAAGGATGGGAGAAGAAGATGGAAAATCTCCTGCTATGGACATGAGCCACAAAAATATTCTGGCATTCTTTTCTCTGGGGGGTCAGATCAGGAAGTGAAGCTGTTTTACCTACTAAGTTCTTCTTTCCCTTCTGGCAAATAATTGTTCATGTCTTATTTGAAAATAATTGTATCCATGGCAATAAAGGAACAATAAGCTGTTTTTTCTTTTTTTTTTTTTTTTTGCTAAATGTTGACATTAGCCAGGCTTTCCTGGCTAATATCTGCCTTAGGTAGTGTGTCTTTAACTGTGACATGTTTAAGTTAGAATTCACATGAAAAAAAGAGGCAGCAAGGGGCATAGTCTACTTTAATGTGGTCCAGCATGGACAAGAGGATTTTTCTCTGGAGCTTGGTATGATACAGAAAAGGAGATTATTCCAAGGGTCCACACTGATGCCCATGAGGCTAACATAGTTCACCCCTCAGGAGGTGCTTCCTCAGGAGGTGCTTGATATAGCCCACAACAGAAATAAATCATTTGAGAAATCTTCCATTGGCTAGCCTAAATCATGAATGAATAAATTGAGACAGAGAGTGGGAAGGTGCCAAAGTTTTCACCTTTCTTCTTTCTCTAATAATAGAAAATGTGAAATCGAGACTATAGATTCTAGAACGCTAACAGGTATAACTAAATAAAATTAATTAATGGGGAGGTGGGAGCTCCCATAAGCTTTAGTATGAGAGAATGGGGAATCCACAGTTATTACCAACCATGGATCTCTTGCCATAGGAATTAGATTGAGCTCTTAGACAAGTTCCTGTTAACAGCAGTTGGCCAGCTCTATGGATGTGTGTGATCCTTAATCCATTAGCTCCTGTTCATTTAGTTACTGGTCTAACTCATCTGTCAGACAGCCCTGGCATTTCTAATAGAATATAAGTTGTGCAGCCTTGGAGTGAGGATTTTTTGATAATTAGACAATCTGAACTTTCTTCCTATTCCAGATATATGGCAGTCACCCAGAGTGACAGGGGGCTCCTCTTCATTTGGCCTCCATTGATGAGGAATGACTCTCATTGGGCAGAGCTAAAGAACTGAAGTCTAAAGCTGTTTCCTCTAATTTGCCATTGTACTCTTATTCAAAATGAACATCTAGGCTGTGGCTTAGTTTCTTCCCATTTCTAAAGAGTACAGTCAGATTCCTCTATTCCTCTTCCTAATTATAGACTGAATCTCAAGGGACCAAAGCGACTAGGGGGCCATAAAGGTCCTAAATATCTTCTCAATGACAATGAATAAATAGTTGCATTACTTGGACATGCCAAGTCCCCCCACATCAAATAGATAGTCAAAAACTTGTCAGTGAAAATTCAAGGTCTGAGTAATGTCACAGGAAAATTCCATCCAAATATACTGAGACGAAGAAGGGACAATGGCATGATTCAATGGGTAAATGAATGATTTACGAGGATTTACCAGGCAGCTAGCTATATCTAATCTTAGAGACCCTAAATATAAAGAAATTGCTAGAAATGTAATGAAAATTAATGTAGTACTTAAAGATATAAATAATGTTTTCTTTTCAGTTTCCTTCTTGTTACTGAAATGGAGTTAGTCACCCTTTCCAGGTGACAGGGGAATAAGCAAATATAAGCTTTACTAAATATTCAGATTATTCAGATTCAGCAGTAGCTTTTGGTTGAATCTTACCTTGGCTTATTCCATGATTTATTTAATTTCTGGTGCAGGCTGTGTGTGGGTTTTGAAGATGCACAAGTCAGGTGCCTGGACTATTTTAGATTTCCTTGAGTCCTGGTCACTTCCAGCCTTTGCCAGTCACCATTCACTTTTCACTCTTCTCACTCTCAGTATACTTTTTCCTCCTACTCTTTTTAAATGCTTTCTTTTTTAAAAACCCTTACCTTCTGTCTTAGAGCCAATACTATGTATTGGCTCTAAGGCAGAAGATTGGTAAGGGTAGTCAATGGGGGTCAAATGACTTGCCCAGGGTCACACAGCTGGGAAGTGACTGAGGCCAGATTTGAACCCAGGAACTCCTGTCTCCAGGCCTGGCTCTCAATCCACTGAACCACCCAGCTTTCTAAATATCTTTTTAATATCACTTTCATATCATAATATAAGATTACTATCATCATAAAATCTTCCCTTGTAACAAAGGAAAATAGCTAAGCAAAGCCAACTCATTAAAAGGCAACTGTTTGACAGAATATACAAAATTCTGCCCCTAAAATTGTCTAGTTAACTAAGAGGAAATAACTTTCATTATGTTTTCTAGGACCAAAATGTCATCACACAGTTTAATAATATTAATATAAAATAAAATAATATAAAATATAGTAATATTCCTATTACTACATTTTGATCCTGCTATTTTATCCCAAGAAACTCCTGCCCCTTTTATCTCATTATCAAGTTCCTTTAAACATCCTAGCAGGGGGCAGCTGGGTAGCTCAGTGGATTGAGAGCCAGACCTAGAGATGGGAGGTCCTGGGTTCAAATCTGGCCTCAGTCACTTCCCAGCTGCGTGACCCTGGGCAAGTCACTTGACCCCATTGCCTACCCTTACCACTCTTCTGCCTTAGAGCCAATACACAGTATTGACTCTAAGACAGAAGGTAAGGGTTTTTAAAAATTTAATTTAATTTAATTTAAAAATAAATAAACATCCTAGCAAATATGCCAGGATGTTCATCCTCCACTTGATTCAATTCCCCTTCCCATCATTAAGAATCCAAAATTCAGTACAGGGTAACCCCTGCACCCTTTTCCATTTAGAGTTCTGTAAAACCTTATACTCCCAATTATATTGACATACATTGTCACTGTAGATTCTTTGGGGTCCAGCTCCTTGAAGAACAAAAACAAAACAAAAAAAAAAGGCAAAGGATATTTTGGAATCTTATTGTCAAGATATCAGTGAAAACAAAACAAAGGATTCCCTCAAAGGTCTTTGAATGAAACAAGGCTAAAACTGAATCAAAATAAACCTTTGTATTCTTATATATTTCCTGCCATGTGTGTTATCTGTTCTAAGTCCCTCAGATCAGTCCTGGGATTTAGTTAAATTCCATTTCAGGTGATAACTATCTGCTAATCCAGATCCTTTCTATAATTTCCAGTGTGTAGGACACTATGTCCCTATCCTGTACTTCTGATGGGACTTTAAAACTTACTGCAATGACATTAGAGTTTTTCACAATGGGATATTAACAACTTGGAAAAACTGGAAGGAGGCAGATACTTTCAGGAATGAGGGAACATTAGAATGTTCCTTTGCTGGAATTTCTTACTAACTAAGCAACTGAGAGAAAGGTTGTCACAAATATTGATCCCATGTAACCCATATACAGAGAGGAAATACAATGATGCTGCTGAAAACATAGAACCTAAGGATGAAGGGATGTCTTGCCTTTCAGACCTTATGATTGTGAGTGAGGTAATCAGTGTAACATAAAAAGTACTAGACATGAAACAGACTTTCTATGGTTCTTAATCCTCTGTCACTTTTATTTCAATGACCTTGGGCAATTTTCCTAAATTCTTTATAGTCATATTACTCATCTGTATGTGTGGTCAGATTACTTGTTATTAATGTCCCCTGTGTTCTTCAGATGGAGGATGGGTAAAAGAAAAACAATTCTTAATTTGGTGCCACAAAAAAGTATTGTCAATTATTGATACTCCCACATTTAATTCTCAGAACTTTAAATATTTACAGGATTTTATTAGTTACTTTATTTTCACTTTTGTATTGACAATCACATGCATCTCTGCCCAGTAAAGAAAAAAATGAGGCACAATGCCCATAAATCTGTGCAGATGTTGGTATCCTACCAAATGTGTCATTGGTCTTGCTTATTCTAGCATGGTAAAGAACTCTCTGTGTATTCCATTACATATTTTCATTGTTTTCCCTTTAAACTCAAGTTTGGGTGCAATTATGCCCCTAAAGTATAGTGCCAATCCTTTGGGCTCTAAACATAAGCAGGAACACTCAGTGATACAGCATAGAGAGAAAATCAAGGTGTTCAATAAATTTCATGCCACAATTTCTATAACTATTTCTGCAGCAAGTTTATTGTTAATGAAATAACTTTACTCATTAAATCCATAAAAAAAATAAAAGAGTATTGCAAGCTGGTATGTCCTTTATGATCTCCAACACCTTCCACCAATGGTAGCAACTAAAATCCCATTAACCTTTCCCTTGGTTTTCAGAAGTCAGTCAAAGTAGAGAGATTTACAGCAGTACAGAACAGTAGTAAAAAGTTCTTATACTGCTAGCTGACACAGTAGAAGGTAAAATTCAGGTGAAAAATGTTTTTGTTTTAAGAATTTTATTTGCTATACAGTATTTGTAGTACTCTATATTTCATGTGTTATAAAAAGCGCATATTGTCTGAAATATATGTATTTCTTTTAAATGTTATCACAAAAAGTAAGAGAATTTTAGGAAATTACTAGCAAGAAAAAATGTTTTGCATGTTACCAATTTTATTTTGTGTACTGAACTTTTTGAGTTTTTTCATGGTTACTCTATTTGGAAAAGAGCTTATTATTATTAATAGTTTTTAATAAAGAATTATATGCATAAAAGTGTGTTTTCAATACTCTTCAGTGAAAGGTTAAAGTTTTTTGGTAGTTGCAGGAATCTGTTTCCAACAGGTTCACCGTATCAACATTAATGTTTTTTACTTTCACACCATTTTCTTTTTTTTATTTAGAATATTTTTCCATTCATTTCCATCCATTCATGATTCCCACACCCTGGTTCTAACCTCTCCCCTCCCAAAGTTGACAAGCAGTTCCACTGTGTTATACATGTATCATTGTTCAAAACCTATTCCCATGTTATTCATATTTGCTTATAGAGTGATCTTTTAACATCAAAACTCTAATCATATCCCTGTCGAACTATGTTTCACACTATTTTCAAGGAATGTTATCCCTGCAAAATATAAGAAATGACTGTAATACAATTAGACCAAAATGCACATTATTTATGTCTTCCTCATAGGATCAAGTTTTGTATCTCTAAGGACTTTCTTCTACTTAGGGGAATATTACTTCTATTCAAGGTTATCTACAATTAACTTTTAATTAATTATTTTAATTAATTAATTTATAATGTTTTTCCATATCTACAATTAATTTATAATGATAGAAACTAACGGTAGAACAAGACAGCCTTTAGAAGTTATTTACTGTAATAGACTCTCCAATGAAGTAAACCCCCAAAACCAACAAAAACACCTTTAAACTTTGTAAATTAATTTAGTGAACAGTGAATGAATAGTTCCATCCATTTACATGAAATTGCCAACTTACATATAGTTCCTAAAGTAAAAGTTCAATAAGACAGTTCTTATAAGGACAATTCTAAAGAAATTATAAGGAAAAATTCTGATGAAGAAAAAGGAATTTTTGTCTAAAATGACTGATGTGGATGCCTAAGATAGTTGCCCATAGAAACCTTTGAATTTAAAAAGATAAGTGCAATAGAAGAAAGGAAAAGTTATAGGAAATGAATGTAAAAATTTGACATATTACTACAAAAAACAATGTCAGACTTGATAAGCACAGAATGAATATATACTGATAATAAAAGGTAAGGGGAAACAATCAATTAGGGGAAAAATCAATTATTGAGACAGGATGGAAGAGTAGCAAGAAGTAGAGGTGAATTCTTCCCAATGAAACTGCTCAACAAAGATATAAAAAACACACAAGAGTAACTATATATTGGAAAATACAAGAAAAAAATAACAGTGAGTCATATTTCACCCAACTCAGCATAAGGAGATAAATGGAGAGATCTGTGGACACAGGAGACAAGTTATGGGCAGAAATATATTGCAATAAACATTTCAGTCACAAGAACTGACAGACTATTAGAGGTGTGTCCCAGAGAAAGAAAATGTGACAGACTCGTATAGGGGAGGGGTATGACTTTGTATCAGTTTTGGGAGTAGATGCCGAAGAGCAATTCTTTTGTTCACTGGTTCTGAGTCAGAGATCCAGCATAGGCTGAAAAGGAGGCTTGTCTCTAGAGGTGGTATTTGAGGGTGAAGAGTAGTTATGGGTCCTATATTATGTAATGTGCAAAAACAAATTCAGGAGCAAACAATAGTTGTGTATGCCTTTGACCCTAGGAGCATAAAGCCCAGTCTGAAGTATGTAGTGGAATAGACAGGGCATTAATGTAAATTTTTCTATTTGGCTGATAACAACTGAGTGCAACAGTTTGTTGGAACTTTCAAACAAGTACATGCTAAGAAAAATGTTCAAAAGACCCAAATTCAGCTCAGTGATTTGAAGAATTCAATTCAAGAGGATAGATACAAGACTTTTCTCTAGATCAGACCATTTAGGGAACACTGAAAGTTTAGCGATCCCCCATATGAGCTATTGCTGAGGTCCTGAAATAATACAACACTCAATATCCCTAGAAAGTAGCAGAGGACCCAAAAGAATAATTTTTTTATTCAGAAATTATTTCCCAAAAGTGCATAGAGCCTAGTATTAATACAAAGTCCAAATTCAAAAGTAACCTGGAATAAGTAAAAAAAAATCTCACCATAAACCCAAAATAACAAGTAAAACTTCAAAAAAATACAAGTAAAACCAAAATTACTAGAAGAAATGGATTGAAATATTTTTAAAGAGCAAAAAATTAAATGAAAATACTAATATAAAACTTGAGAAAACAAGTAAGAGTTAAGGAAGAAAGATTTGGAAAGAGAATTAACAGCTTGAAAAAAAAAAGAACAAAATCTTACCAAAGCAATAAACTCCCTGAAAATTATAATTAATGAAATGGAAGATAACAGTCCCATGAGTTTATAAGAAATAATAAAACAAAGTAAAAACAATCTCTTAAAAAGGAAATATGAGCTATCTAGTAGGAAAAAAACTAGTGTATAAAACAGAATGAGGAGAGATAATTTAAGAATTAATGGACTATGTGAAAACCATGAACTTAACCGTGAGCTTACGTCTCTTATTTCAAGGAATCATGAAAGAAAATTACCCAGATCTTTTAGAATAAGAGAGCAAATTAGACATAGAAGAAACCCACTAGATACCTCTGAGACATCCCCAAGGTAAAAATTTTCAGGAATATTAAAGCCAAAATACAGAGCTCACAGGTCAAGGAAAACAATAATACAAGACGTCAGAAAGACTTCAAATACTTAAGAACCACAGTCAGGATCACACAAGATTAACAGCCACTATGATAAAAAAAATCTTGGAATTCTGTCTTCAAGAAGACAAAGGAAATAGACATAACCAAGAATAACTTCTTAGCAACATTAATTATATATATTTTCCTTCTGCAAGAGAAAAAATGGACCTTTAATAAGGTTCAATAACTGAAGACTTCTAAGCATTTCTAATGAAAAAGTCAGAATTTTGAAATCTGAACAGGAAATAAGAGGAAAACAAAAATATAAATGAAAGTAAATGACAAAAGATAAAGCATAGATAAACTGCTTACATTCACATATGGGGAGATACATTTCACAAACAAAAGTAGAAAAGTAGAAATCAAATGCATCTTTTATGAATAACAATGTAAAGGATTTTACTGAAGTAATCATAAAAATTAATTGGAGATTTAATGTTGTTATTTAGTCATGTCCAACCCTTTGTGACCATATTTAGGGTTTTCTTGGCAAGATACTAAAGTGTTTTTTCCATTCCTTCTCTAGCTCATTTTACAAATAAGGAACTAAAGCAGAGTTAAGTGACTTGCCCAAAGTCAAACGGCTAGTAAGTGTTTGAGGCCAGATTCGAACCTGAGAAGAATAAAATCTTCCTGTCTCCAAGTGTGGCACTCTAACTACTGCCCCACCTAGAGATTAAATACCTTAATAAAAAATAAGTAGGCTAAAGAATAAATTATAGAAAAAATCAATAATTTCATTAAAGACAATGATGATGATGACATACATGGCAAAATATTGGGTAAAGTACTTGAGAGAGAGAGAAAGAGAGAGAATATCAAAATTTTGCTTATGAAGAGACTGAGCCAATATAATAGAAATGGCAATGCTATATAAATTAATTTGCTTATTCAGTGCCATACCAGTCAAGCTATCAAAAGATTACAGTAGAGCTAGGGGAAAAAAGATTCATTTGGAGGAACAAAACATCAAAAATATCAAGAGAATTCCTTTATTAATTAATGAGAAATGGGAAGGAAGAAGGCTTAGTAGTATCAGATTTAAAATCATACTACAAAACTATAATCATAACATAATCTGGTATAACAGTGTGGACTGAAATTTGCAGGGGAGCAGGCAGTGGAAGTTGGAATGGACCCTAAAACAGCCCAGCAGAATGTTACCAGTTTGGAATGAAAAAGGAAAGGCCATGGAGGAGGAGGAATTTTCTCAACTGTCACTTCATTCCTGACCAGACTGGGACCCTGAGGGATTGGTTCTTTGGTGGGGAGGTTTTGATTTTGGGATCAAAACCTCCTGATTTTGATTTTGATCCTGAGTGAATTGGGTTCCTCTCTATTTTTATTAGTGATTATTGGGAGATCACAACTACAAACATCAATTCCTATTATCATCATTTACCAACAAAGAAGACATTGAACAACAATTCTACAAGTTGGCTGGAGAGCCCCAACTCCTGGGATAGTGGGCTTGAATGAGGTGGGGTCCCTTCCCTGATCCTGCTTGAATCCATTGATCCTGTTACTTCCCTTTTATATAGTTTAGAAATATTTGATAAGAGATTGTAGGGGGAAGAGAGAATGGGCTACTGTGACTGAGCCTCAGAAGAAGTTCAGAGCTGCTCTCCTGGGGAGAAGACATAGCTTATAGTGAAGTTCATCCTTTCCCTCCATCCTTGATTCCCCTATACCTTTCCCCACTATACCCTGAATTTAATTTATCCTTTAATAAATCCCTGATAGTTTGATACTTAGAGTCTGGAGCAGTTACACTGAGGGGGTTGGGGGAGGTGACTGATCTTGGGACTGAGGGGCAGACCATTACCTGACTCCATCTTGAGGGGTAAAGCTACTTGAACTTGGGAGTGGGGGAGGCTTCTCTCAACAGTGCTAGCTCTAATGGTGGGATCCAACCCATTAGGGTCACAACTGAATGCCCAACACCTTCCTTCAACATCTCCACTATAGCTTTTCCAGTTTGGGAACCTCTTTGAGTTTATTCCCTCATAGGTCTTCCCCGTGGGTGGGGGTGAGGTGTTGGCTATACTGGCCCATTGAAAGCTAACAAGGGGGGAGTCTAGATACACAACCCCCCTTCCAGTAACACTCACCCTCATACACTGATACTGAGCAAAAATGGAAAGGTTGTTCAGTGGAACAGATTAGATACACAACATACAGAAACAAATAGGCATAGAAATATGGTATCTGATAATCCAAAACCTTGTGAAAGGAAAAGAAATCCCTTCTAATGATATATTCTACTTCGAAGGTACTAAGAAACTGGCATATATTTGGAAAATGTGACTAGAATGTAATTTCCCTCAAGCAAGTGATGACTTTGAAAGCTGAAGGTATGGTTGTATGTTTGTTTATGTGCATACATGAAAAAGACATATGTGGGACTCCTATTAATATTTATTCATACTTAGTGTATTAGGAGTTAATGTTTTGAAAAACATTGGACTCCAAGTCAAACACTGCAGTTTGAATCCCAATTCTGACTTTTATTATGTGTGTGACCATGGGGAAGTGCTTTAAACTCTATGATCCTTAGCCTCCTCATCTGCAAGCAAATGAATGAATGAAAATCAAATACATGTATTACCTACCTTCATGGGTTGTTGTGAGGCTCAGATGAGGCTGTGTATATAGTGTTATGCAATATACAGAAAGAGAGTGATGTAGCAGATGAAGAACTTGCCAAATTGTCAAAAATAACATTCATATCCTGCCTTTAAGACCTTAGAGAAGTCATTTAGCCTCTGAATGATTCAGGCAATTCTCTGTGAACTTAAGTTGTAAAGTAGGAACCAACCTGTAACCATTGATGGAGTTTCCTTACTGGAAGTTCCTTCCCTGGGAGTTTTCTATGTTAATGAAATCACAGAAATGGTTGAAAATAAAATAAAAGAGTTGGTAGAGTATATCAAGGCACATTCAAACACCTGTGCAAATACAACTACAAAATGTCTCTTAAATAAAGAACTCCTTTAGTAACTGGAGAGATATTCAGGGCTCATGGCTGGACAGTGCCATATGTAAAAATGACAATCCTGACTAAATTAATGCATATATTTAGTGCTATCCCAAATATAGAGGGCTATTTTACAGAGCTAGATGAAATAGCAAAATTCATTTGGAGAAACAAAAAATCTAGACTATCAAGGGAAATGATGAAAAACATAAAAATGAAAGGAAATAATAATGATGAAAACTATTTAGTATGGACTAAATAAAGGAAAAGTAAATCATTGGGATTAGAGACAATTTCTGTAATGCTGACTGACAAACCTGAAAACATAGATAAGAGCTCCCTCTTTGACAAGAATTGCTGGAAAAACTATAAAGTAATCTGGGAAAAATTAGTTTTACACCAGCATCATAAGTCATAAGCCATAATAAATTTAAAATGGGGTTACCAATTATACAAAAAAAATCAGATGATGTCTAGGTCTGGCAGCTCTTGTGGCCATTTTTAGCAATGAGTTCTTAACAAAGGATATAGTCATAAAAGATAACAGATAATTAAAATTGCATGAAATTAAAACACTTTCACAAGACAAGATGAATGTAACTAGGATATGAACAGGAAGCCATGGATTAGGAAGAAATATTTGTTTCAAATGTCATTGATAAGTGATAAGATATATAGAAAATTAATAAAAATATATAGGAACAAAACCATTTTGCTATATATGA
Source organism: Gracilinanus agilis (assembly GCF_016433145.1). Classification (NCBI taxonomy): domain Eukaryota; kingdom Metazoa; phylum Chordata; class Mammalia; order Didelphimorphia; family Didelphidae; genus Gracilinanus; species Gracilinanus agilis. The sequence continues at coordinate 195,884,137 of NC_058134.1, forward strand.
GTGATAAGAGGATAAGAATAAGGAGTTCTCAAAAGAATAGCTATTAACAACTATAGGAAGAATTGTTCCAAGTTACTAATAAAAGACATGAAAAATCAAAATATATGTAACTCACCTCACACTCAGCAAATTGTCAAAGATGGCAAAAGATAGAAATAGTCAATTTTGGAGGGTTTGTGGAAAAACAGGCACACTAAAGCATTATTGGAGGGGTCATGGATTGATTCCATCATGCTGGAAAGCAATTCAGAATTATGCTAAGAAAGTACCCTATATCCTTTGGTTAAGAGATCCCATTGTTAGGCATGTAACACAAGGAAATTAATGGTGAAAAGAAAAACTCCATGTGCTCCAAAATATTCACAGTAATATTTCTTGTTATTAAGAAGGATGCAAATAAAGTAGGTGCCCAAGGATTAGGGAATGACTAAAAAAGTTTTAGTTCCTAAATGTAATGAAATATCATCGTGCTGTGAGAAAAAAAATGAGTATGATGTATCCAGAAAAACATAAGAAATATATATTAATTGATGCAAACTGAAGTTAGCATTGCTAGGGAAATATGCAGAATGACAATAGAAATAACAACAAAAGATCAAAACAATGATAGGAAATTATAATGACCAGTTTTGGTCCCAAAGAAGGGATACAAGGTGGTACATCTCTAACTCTGCAGAGGCAGGGGACTATGGGTTTGGGAAACTTCATATAATGTCATTTTCTTATTTATTTGTTTTTCCAATTTTTTTTCCTTTTTCATTATGAGAGATAGTTCTTTGGGAAGGGAAGTGAGAAAAATATACTGGGATGTGAAAGTGGCATAAAAACAAAAAATATCAATAAAAATGTACTTTAAAATAAATGTACTAGAGAGATCATAATCTTTTGTGTTTCCAATGATCTTCAGATGAAATTCCACTAGTTTTTTTTTTTTTTATTCTAGGAAGTATTTGTACATAAGACACATCTACAGAATATACCCTTGTTGTCTGATTCTATGTATTTTTTCTTCTTAAATATAAACAGGACTAAGCAAAGCTGAGCAAAGGATAACTTTTCTTTATGTAGCTGTGCTAAAGAACAGAGACTTCTATCAAGGCCATGCTCTGGTCTTCGAGGAATTTCTTTTTAGGTGGAAGAGTTATCTTTTCTAATGATTTTAGAGACTATAAGAAATAATGCAACAGCTTGCATGTCTTGAATTCAGACAAGAAGATGGACTAAAGGAAATTTAGAGCATTCTTCTGCTCTAAAAACATTTTAACTTTTAGGCTTGTACAGAGGTGAGGAGAATTCTTCAGTTAAAATAGAATAATTATAGGCTTTTTGAAGGTTGAAGGAGAATGCAAACATTTTAACAAAGAGCAAATATCTTGGACTTCAGATAAAGATCTAAGTTTCAGGCAAATATTCCCAGCTAGGACCACAGCAAGACAATTTGACCTCACTTTTCTCTTCCCATTTCCAGTTATTGGCCACCTCTCCATACAAAATGAGTAGTTTGGGCACAATCCAAACCCAAAGTATTAATTAACATTCTGGAGGAAGAGGAAAATGGTATCTTGTGATGGTCGGGGTGGGGTATAGTAATGAGGGGGAGAAAGGGAAAAAATAAGAGCAGAAGTAAAGGAAGAAAGCCTAGTGGAACAGCCTGGTGTGGATAGGAAGGAATCTTCTAAAGGTTTTATCACTTGAAGCCATTTGATTCACACCTAATACTATTTACACAACCGGATCTATTGTTGGCCTGGTAGTTTCCTAAAAAGGTACTAATGGAGTTCTAGAAAGTGCACCATAACTATTGTTTTTTCCTCTTAAATTCTAATAGTCTTTACTCCTCTAGCCCAGCCCTGTCCAATCTGTCTTTAATTTAGGATTGTTTCTGTTATCCCAACTTGTAATTGCAATGAGGTTATTCCATCTCTCTTCTTTCTGTAAATTTAAGGTTCTGAGGTCCCTTAGCTCCTTCCAAGAGCCAAATAGTACTAGGTCAATGATTTCACATCATTCTTTGGATCTAAACACTACATTCACCAGCCTATGTTCCTTCATAAGCTAAGATGCCCTCCCATTCCCTTCACCCTCTATTTATCAAGAGCAAGGAAGCGAGAAATATTAAGTACCTACTATGTGCCATGCAGTGGGTGTGTATAATGCAAATTCAAAAGAATGAAATTCTTCTCACTTATAAGGAGTTTACAGTCAAATGAAAAGGATTAGAAAGAATCCTGGACTGAGTCAGAAGGTCAGTGTCCAGGACCCGACTCTGGGATTAACTTAATCTGATCTTGGCTTTTACTTTTCTGGAACCAGTCTCATTATCTGTAAAACGAAGGGATTGTATTAAATGATCTCTGAGTTCCCTTTCAGCTCAAAGACTCTATGACTTTATCCTGAGAGTAAAACCCAAGAACTGGACTCCCCATGGATTTGTTCCCCTCTTTCAGAAAGACAAGAGGAGTTTGTGGACCACTCGGTCTCTGTCCTCTTCTCTGGCTATTCAAATCCTACTCATCTTTAAGGACTAAATTAAGCCACATCCTGTTCTGTGAAGTATTCTCTATTGAGATCTACATGGCTTTCTCTTCTAATGAGCCAAGATTATTTTATATTTCTAGTGCATTTCCTGGAGCACTTAGATTCAGTGATGGCATACAAATTCAATAATTCTCTCTTTTCTCACTCTTTGATGAACTCATTTTCAGTTTTAGCGACTCTAATTTTTAATATCATATAACTCCAGTCGTCACTTGTTAACCATACTCTAGTTCCATGTTTCTGGATGCCTATAGAATTATAGATTTTCACAGTTGACAGAGATTTCAGAAGTTATCTGCCATTTCAGGGTCCCTGATATGGAAAATTTTCCCAACAGAAAAAATGCAAATTTCACTCACAGATTTGTAGGCCAGAGCAATGGACTTCAAACCTGAATGTCCCAAGTTCCAATCCAGCCTCAGACAATTACTAGCTGTGTGACCCTCAGCAAGTAACTACCTCTGTCTGCCTTAATTTTCTCATCTACCAAATGGGGATAAAAATAATAACACCTACCCCCAGGGCAAAATGAAATTACTATGTAATATTCATGCATGTTCAGTCATGTCTGACCCTTATTGACCTCATTTGGGGTTTTCTTGACAAAGATACTAGAGTGGTTTGCCATTTCCTTGAGATAAACCAAGGAAAACAGGGTTAAGTGACTTGCCCAGGAGCACACAGCTACTAAGTGTCTGAGGTCAGATTCAAACTCAAGAAGATGAGTTTTCCTAACTCTAGGCCTTGCACTCTATCCAATGTATCATCATCTACCTGTCTCTAAATATATGTAAAACATACTCTAAGTGCCATATAAATGCTAGCTATCAATACCATTATTGTTATGGTTTTGTTTGTTTGTTTACTGAGCCTGCAACTTCCATCTTGGTTCTGTCTTCCAGGATCAAAAAGATTATTTATTTATTTATTTAGGCTACTATCTCTTCCAGGTGATAGTCCTTCAAATGCTTAGAGACAGGAATCATGTACTTCTCTCGCTTCCATTACTTTCACCCATTTTCCCCATCTAGTCTCAATACCCATAATCCCTTCAAATAATCCCTTTTTGGCATAAAGTCAGCATGTTACAAAAGAAGGACCACTGGATTTCCTGGGGACAAACTATGTCTCATGAATATCCTTCCCAAACAATGGTGGTGCCTAGAACTGAAACATTTCTCCAACTGCAACCTGTCAGGGAAGAAAACAGTTGGACTATCACCAACTTGTTCTTGGAAGCTATACTTCTCCCATGTAACCCAAGATCATAATAGTTATTTTGGCACATCGTTCTGCTGATTCATATCAAGCTTACAGTCCACCAAACCCCCCTCATCTTTTTCGAATGAACTGCTATCCAACCATGACTTCTCTGCCTTATATTTGTGAAACTGAAGTATTGAACCCAAGTGCAAGACATTATATTCCGCCCAATGTTTGAACCTGTCTAAAGTTTTTGGATCCTGGCTCTGTGGCCAATGTGTTAGCTATTTCTTCCTAATGAAATCTACAGATTGAGTAAGTGTGCCATCTAATCTACCATGCTTTCCTCCAAGGTATCTATCAGAATGTTCGATAGCATAGGACTATGGCAGAGCCCTGGGGCACCCCACTGGGACATCTTTCAAAATTGACATTGAGCCATTAAGAACTTGAATCTAGCCATTCAACCAGGTAGGAACCCTTTTTGTTTTATTATTTGCTACCTGATATTTCTCCATATTTTCCCCCAAAATAGTATAAGACCACTTTTCAAAAGACATGCAAAAGCTCTTGAGAAAAAGAATGTGTTCATGTTAGTAAAAGGCAAAAGAAATATAATTATGAAAAGGCCTTCCTTTAATATCATCAAAAAAAACAATTTAAAAGCAAAAGCTAGTATTATCTACAGTGGTGACATACTAGAGTTTTACCAAATATCTATAGCCATTATAAACAAGGATGTCTTTTTTCTCTCACTATTATTTTATATAGTTTGAGAAGTTTTATTGCTAGAAATAGCAATAAAGCAAAAGAGATGATAAAGAAAAAAGCATAAACTCTGGGAGGGAGATAAAATTACTCCTATTTGCAAAAATTAATTTTTATTTCAATAACCTCAGACAATCAGGAAAGAAACTAATCAAGACAATTAATGACATTTTTAAAGTAGCAGGATGAAAATAAATCCATTGAAATCATTAGCATCTCCATAAAGCATTAACAAAAACTAAGAGTTGATAACAAAAAGAAAAATCAGTTAAAACAATGGCAAAGTACATAAAGTATCAGAGTTAACCTCCCAGGAAATAATAAGGACTTCTATAAATACAACTACAAAGTGATCCTTCCAGAAATACAGGAAGACAAATAAATGAGAAAAATTAACATTATTCATGGTTAGTCTATAGTAATATCAATGACAGTGACTACATTACCTAAATTAATTAGCATTTAATTATACCAATTAAACTGCTAAGGGGCTGCTTTTTAGAATTAGAAAAAAATAAAAATAAAATTCGTACAGATAAACAAAAGATCTAGAATCTCAATGGAAATAATGAAAAAAAAGCAGGAATTAAGAAGACAGCATTCTTGTACCTCAAACTATCTTATAAAGCAAAAATTACCAGTTCTATTTATTATCAGTTAAAACAGAAAAATTTATCAGTGGAATAGACTAGATTAGCATATTTAGAATTAATTGAACATAGCAGGACTGTGTTCAATAGCCTCAAGAACACAAAAACCTAATTGGGGAAGTACTCTGTACTATAAAAGAACTACCAGAGAAAATGAAAAGTAGCTTGGGCAATAATTATATACAAATAGGATCTTAAACCATATACCACAATAAGCTCCAACTACACAAACAACTTGAAGGTAAAGGTCATTTTTTTTAATTTAAGTTTACAGGAGAATGGAAGGCAGTAACCTTTACAATTATGGTAGAGGGTAATTCTTAATCTAACAATGGATAGAGGGAGCTATAAAAGATAAAAAGAATTATAATCATATAACATTAAAAAGCTTGAAGTATAAATAGGTGCCATTTAAAATTATTGTAAGCCCTGGAAGACTACATCTCCCAGGACTCCCTACTACAACTTCCCCTGACACCTCCCACTTCTTTTGTGGGAGATGTTGGAGAAAGTATAAAAGAGAGAATTTTGGCACCTTCTCTCTTTCTCTATCCTAGAGACTCTCTCTACCCTGGACCCTGCAGAATCTCTCCAGCCAGGAGGCTGGTCTCTACCCTGGCTCTCCACCCTGGAGGCTCTTGACCCTGGAGGAGTGCCTACCAGAGAAGACCTTTTTTCCCTACCTGACTTTTCCCTTTCCAAATCTAAATAAAGCCTAGCTATTCTACAATAAGTGCTACCTGATCTTTATTGAGCTCCGAAGAGCTCAAGTAAATTTCCCCTACCAGGGCTGGGGGCTACCGGCTGGGCTAGCTTCCTTCCCTTCCTCTGGCTTTCCCTTCCTTTCCCTTCCTTCTCCTACCTACCTTCCTCCAGTCACCCAATCTCACAAATAAAAATAATATAACTAGAATAAAGATAGAAATATCCAAGCAGGAAAAAGCCTTTGCACCAAATACCTCTAACAAAAGTCTGATATCAAAGATATATAGGAAATTGGGACACACATTTAAGATACTGAATAGCAGATAAGGTATAAGAATGTGAGCAAAGGTTTTATGAGAAGCATTGAAAATTATAAAAAAAAAACATATATCATACCACATCACAGTAACTTAGTTCATTAGAATATTTGTGATTGTCTACTTGCTTCATTTGTGTCTGACTCTTCATGACCCCATTTGGAGTTTTTTGGCAAAGATACTGGAATGGTTTGCCATTTCCTTCTTCAGCTCATTTGATAGATAAGGAAACAGAGACAAGGAGGGTTAAGTGACTTGCCCAGGGTCACACAGCTTGCTAAGTATCCAAGGCCAGATTTGAACTTAGAAAGATGAATCTTCCTGACTCCCAGCTCAGCACTCTATCTACTGCTCCACTTATCTGCCTGCTTCATTAAAATGTATTGTTCCTTGATTAAGACCACATGAAGGTTCAGAGAATGGAAGGAAGAAAAGGGTAGATAAAGGATTGCTTGAGACAATTGTGACCCAAAAGCATATGTAGTAACAGAGATGTGGGTTCAAAGGCCAAGAACAGGCTTAAAGCAGCAGAGACAGACAGGAAAGGGTGCTGAGCTGAGCAATTCATGAGGTTAAGGGATTTCAACTACCTATTCTGTAATTCTAGAGTGGAAAAAACCCTAGATGTCATCTCGATCAACCCATACCTGAACCACAAATCCCCTCAACAACATGCTCCCCCAAATAGTCATCTATTCTCTATTTAAGCATTTCTAATGATTGAGAACTCACTACATTCCAAACAAACCTGTTCCATTACTGGAAAGGCAATAGGAAATTTTTCTTGATAATGACCCCAAATCTATTTCCTTGTAACATCCAGTCATTGCTCCTAGTTCTTCTGGTGAGTTAAATTCTACAGTGGCTTATTCCCTGTGGTGTGGTCTTGAATTATATGCCAGTTCAATTGATGATTCATACATATAAACAAAAGATCTAGAATTGCAATGGAAATAATGAAAAAAATCAGAAACTAAGAAGACATAGTAGTCATATTTCAAACTATCTTATGAAGCAGAAATCATCAATACTATTTGTGGGCATAACATTAGCAATAGGTGAAACGCAAGGAAGCATTCTTTTGTTCCCTGTTTTAGGGAGGTTTAATGGGAAAACAAAACAAAATGTCAGGCTCAAGATCTGTTATTGTCACTTACTGATAGAATCACTTTGATCAATTTTACTTCATCTCTGTAAGCTTGAGCTCTCTCATCTATTAAGATGAAGTCTTTCTTACACTTAATCTGGAAATCTTAACCAAGAATACAAATACTCCCAAAGGATAAGTGGAGAGATTTCAGGGGATCCATAAAATTGGATGGAAAGAAAATTACTTTAGCTTTATTTCAATATAATTGGTTTCCTTGATAATCTCATGCATTTTATTTTATGCATTTAAAAGAGGAGTCCACAGACTTCACTAACCTTCTCAAAGAGTTCAAAACACAAGAAAAGGCTGAAACCTCTGGCACTCCATGATCTTTAAAGTACTTTGCAATTCTAACTTTCTCTTTTTTATGATTAATATAATAAAACTCATTTCTATAGCACTTTATGGTTTAAAGAGCATATATAACAACTCTGCAAAGCAGGTGATACAAGTATCATAATCTCCATTTTATGATAAAACTCAGTCCAAATAGTAAAGTTACTTGGGCAAAATCATTCAGCTAGCAAACATCATACTCAGATTTGAGGGTCTAAGTCTAATGTTATTTCCATTGTCAAACAGCTTCATTTCCAACTAACCCTAAATAGGTCCAGACTTCAGTCAGTAATCACAACAGAGAAGATCTTAGATTTAAAGCTGAAAATGACTAGATGTCTTACAGGCCACCCAATTCCTCCCCCATTCCCATCATTTTATAAATGAGGAAACTGAACCCCAAGAAGTTTAGTGACTTGCCAAATGTCACGCATGTAGTAGGTATTGGAGGCAGGATTTGAACCCAAGTCCTCTGATTTCAAATTCAGTCATCTTTACCCTATGTCATGTTGCTAGCTTAAAATGATAGCAGTGAAGAAAACACCTGCCTCCCAAGTATCTTTCATGCCAACATAAGTAAGATAGTTCGCTAGTATTAAAAGTCAGTCTGGCTTGTCTCACCTCTGAAATAACATCTTCATTTTAGAGATTCCGACATATCAACCTTCTACTTATGCTGGAGAAGAGAAGGATTAGAATGGGGTCTAATTCAAAGGAGAAAAGACAACTGAAGAAAGCCATGAAAAAAGAAAATATTTGGGTTCCTTGCCAAGAATTTCCATTAATCTAAGCAGATGCTGTTCTCCTAATGCCATAGAGACCATCACTTACATGATATACAGTGAGGCTACAGGAACTAAATTTTGAAAATTTCTATGTGATCTTTAATAGAAAACTTTGAAGAATGCTGAGCAGATAATCTCGAACTCAGGGTAGAGGTTGGGTAACTCATTTCCTTGAGATCTTCATTGTTAGCAAGATAAAAGTCCGAGATGGACTAGGTTAAAAGACGGCTTGATAAGAACCTTAAGAAAAGGAAAGACGTCTCTTCTATATTGATCTCCCAGATTTGTCTCTGTCTTTAACACTAAGTTGTTAATGTTGATGTTGAACTGATCTCCTTCAAGAACAGTCGGCATAGATTCAAATCCTGATTTTGTTTGTCATGAATTGGATGACTTGGGACGAGTCACTTTAAATCTCTGCGTCTCCAATTTCCTATCTGTAGAGGGGTTGGGCAGGTGATTGATCTCTAAGGTATTTTTGAGTTCTCTAATATGATCCCATTCTTGAGCCAGCAGGTAGATAAGCCTCCACCATGACTATAGACCGTTTCCTTTATAATGTGTTCTTATACTTTAAATTGAATATATTCTGGGAACTAAGTTCAATTTAACGTCTTCCTAGAGAGAGAGCTATTTCCTCTAGCTCGATTCTTAAAGGGCATAACCATTAAAAAAATTACATTTACAAGGACTCTATGATACCAAGTGCTCCTCATCCTTTCAACCAAGAATGATGGACCCAACATGAAGATCTTCACTCGGAATTAAATCACAAGCAGGTGGGTGAGGTTCATTCCCTCTAAGGCACACTATTCTGCGCTTCATCTTATCTAATATCATAGTTACATGAGAATAACTACATATAGTTGTTACACGATAGTTACATGATAGTAACAACATAGTTACAACAAATAATACCTACAATAATGTATAGTCTTGGAAGGGAGGAGAATAAATGAATTAAAGCGTATGGGACTTCCTTGAGAAAAAAGCTGTAGAGGTAAGATGAGCAGAGGGAAAGGAAGAGGGGGTTCTGAGTATCTTCAGGGAATTTAAAACACCCCAGTGTGCTGACAGCATTTCTGTCCCCTAAGCCCTGTGGCATGACTCACACTGGCAGCCGGACTGCCTTGCTAATTCCAAGTTAACCAAATTCTGCTGTTGGACCTAGCCCATGAAAAACACAAGCTCAATCCCTTTTCCACCATCAATTATCTAGGGGCCAGGCTGGAAAAGTTCAAGAACTTTCACAGCTCCTTCCTTCCCTTCAGGGCTCAGCGAGGCCCCCATCTTTCAACTGGAGCCCCAGTTCAGACCATCCCTTTTCTTTCCAGCTCTCTTTCTTTTGCCAGAGAAAGGAGTATGAGATGCTGAAATTGATGGAAACACAGTTATTTTGACTAGATTGTCCTATGGATCAGTGCCTGTTCTCTTTTAATAACTGCATTTCCCAGGGCTTGTTCCCCTTTTTTCTCTTTGTATTCCTTCCTAACCTAAGTGTTTTAGGGGAGGAATAGGGTACCTTTAGGCCTGGAGGCAAAAATATATATATACACTGACTTTGAACCATATGCCTAAAATCCCATTTGAACTTTTCCCTGGCTCTGAGGACAAATGAATCAAATGTCAGAGAATCTCATCAATATTCCTGCTAGGAATTCTTAACCAGGGATACAAGAACTTATTTTTTTTAATAGCTTGACAACTGCATTTCAGTATAATTAGTTTCTTTTGTAATTTCAGGCATTTTGTGAATTTAAAATTTTTTTTGAAATTTTTGAGATTTTTGAGTTTTGAGAAGGAATCCACAGACCAAAAAGGTCCATAATGTTAATTAGTTTTGTTCTGAGTACGTATCTTTAAAAAAAATCCTTAGGGGACAGTTGCATGGCTCAGTGGATTGAGAGCCAGGCCTAGAGATGTGAGGTCCTGGGTTCAAATGTGACCTCAGACACTTCCCAGCTGTGTGACCCTGGGCAAGTCACTTAACCCCCAGTGCCTAGCCCTTACCACTCTTCTGCCTTAGAACCAATAAAAAGTATTGATTCTAAGACAGAAGGTATGGGTTTTTAAAAAAATCTTAGCTGCTGTCTTAAAATCAATACCATCAATTCCAAGGCAGAAAAGTGAGGAGTTAGGCAATTAGGTTTAAGTGACTTGCCCAAGGTGACAGGGAGGAATTATCTGAGGCCAGATTTGAATCTAGGACATCTCAGTTCTAGGCTTGGCTTTCTATCCACTGAACCACCTTGCTGATCCATAGAAGTATATCTTAAATCAGATCAACCTCTGGGAAGTGAATGGGCAGCATGTGAGATGAGACAGGTTATAGATAAGGAAAAGTCAGCTAGATTTTTAATCAAAGATGTAGCTTCAGTGAATAAGTGAGCTGTAGGAAGGAAGGAAGGAAGGAAGGAAGGAAGG
>NC_058134.1:195895377-195952800 GCF_016433145.1 Gracilinanus agilis
GAAGGAAGGAAGGAAGGAAGGAATTTTTAAGCCTTGACTACACGCAGGGCACTGTGCTAAGTATTAGAGATTGAAATAAAAGTGTAAGAGTATCCCAGCTCTGAAGGAGCCAACAGTATAACTGAGGAGACAATGTATAATAGGGAATATGATGGTCATCTTTTAGAATTAGGAAGGCTGTGACAATGAGGGAAGCAGTGTGATAAAAAGGAAAGAATTCTGGATTCGGTTTCATGGGATCAGAGTCCAAATCCTGGCTCTGTCATGTGTGTAATCTTGGACAAGTAAATCAACAAGCATTTATTAAATGCTTACTGTGTGCAAGGCGCCATGCTGACCACTGAGCAAAAACAGGCCCAGTCTGAAGGAGTTGACATTCTAATAGGAATACGGGATTCAAACAACAATGTAAATATAAGATGCTGGGTAGATTGGAGGTAATTACAGAGGGGAGGTAATCACTGGGAGTTGGAGAGAGCAGGAAAGACCTCATGCAAAAGGGAGGCTTCCAACTGAGTGCTGAAGGAAACCAGGGAAGTCAGGAGGTGGCGACAAGGAGGGAGAGCATTCCAGGCTTGGGAAACAGCTTGGGAAAAAGTGCACAAGCGGGGAGATGAAGTGTGATGTTCAATGAATAGCAAGAAGGTCAGTGTTGCTAAATCGTAGAGTATGTGTAGGGAAGTAACATGTAAGAAGACTGACAGGCAGGAAGGAGACAATTGGACAAAAGTGTTTAAAGGGCAAACAGAAAACTTTATATTTGATCCCAGTAGTGATAGGGAGCCACTGGAGTTTAGTGAGTACAGCTGTTGGTTTGCCAACTGGCCTAGAGTTCATTCCTTTAGCCAACCAACTTAACTCTGAGGGCTCTCTGAAACTCTCTAAAATGACAAATTTAAGAAAAGGAATTTGCCTGCATGGATAGAGGGAATTCTCTCATGTGGAAATTCCCTAAAGCAATGAAATCATCACTACAGAGCCTATCTGTAGATAGATATCTTTGTTAAAAAAAATCGATATATGTTATATATGTACATGTATCAGTCTATACATAGCTACGTCTATCTGTATATATAAATATTAAATGATTGAAAAGCTAACAGGATTGACAGAATTTTAGGGTCCTCTTCTCAAGATTGCTATGGATACCAATTTTAGGGCTAATTTGCCTCAGTTCCTAAAGGACAATCCTGCTGATGTATATGAATATCACAAAGTCTAAAAGGAAAAGAAAGGGAAAAAAAATACTTTGCCTGTTTGGGAGATGAGTTGACCCTATTTGCTCTATAAATTGCTTCCAGAAGAAAAAGTTATCATAGGGACTTTCATAACTTTGCTGTTGATCATTCACCAACAGGGACATATTCTCTGTTGGAGCTAAAAAAAAAAAAAAAAGAACAGCTTACCATTTGTTCCGTTGATAAATGTTTGTTGAATTAAATTGGATGGAGTCCCACTCCCCAAACTCGATTTGATCCAAGAGATGAAATGTCCTCATAGTAGAAGAGTTTATGGTCCATTCATTGCCCAAGAACCATTTTTTCCACATAAGTAACCAGTTCAGAAGACCAAAAAAATGAATAAGCCAGGGACGGACCCAAGGACTGTTAGTCTAATGCTCTCTCTCAGCTGAGCTATTTCCCACCAAAATACTAAAGTAATAGAATAAGATGTTGATGGGTATGTAAGGTGGGGTATGATAAATACAACTTAGCCATCCCTGCAGTGAGGTGAAGAGTCTCTACATGACACTTTGGCATGGGCACCTGAAATAATGATCCAAAAGGTAAGCCTAAACTCCACTAGACATATATTCAAGGATTTTGAAGGGCTCTGGCTCTCTCAGAGAAGCCATAGGGAATGCCAAAAGGACCACCCACACCAATGCAAAATGGGGCGTGATATTATTGATGTAAACTCAAACCCAGAGAAGCTAACCTTTGCACCTACAGATAGTAGTTAGAATACTGTTCTGAGAATAAATAAGACCTCAATTCAAATCCAACCTCAGACACTCACTCGATTTGTGATCCTGGGCAAATCACTTAACTTCTGTTTGTCTCGGTTACCTCATCTGCAAAATGGGGCTTATAAGAGCACCTACCACCTTAGGGTTGTTGTGAAGATAAAATGAGATAATTATAAAAGGCTTAGCATAAGACAGTGCCTGACACATAGTAGGAACTATATAAGTTGTTGTTGATGATGATCATGATGGTGAGGTACCTAATCTTTATCTATTTCAGCAATCCTTAGGTCTCTTTTTATTATTTATTTATTTAAAATAAAATTCTTATTTTATTTTATTATTTATAATCTAAACAGGTTAGGAAGACCATTCATTCATGCTTAGATTTCATGATATAGTGGAAGGAAGGATGATGTCAAGAACTATCACTCTGAAGTTCAGTCTTTCATTAATGAGCTTTGTGAACTTGCACAAGTCACTTTCCCTCTGGGTCTCGATTTTCTTCATCTAAAAATGAGGGACTGAACCAAATGGTGTTGGCTGGGCAATTACCATCAAGTTAAGGAACTTGGCACATTATTCAAGAGGTAATGAACCACTCCTACTCTTTTCCTCCAAGAACAATGGGAGATTTTCCCACTGGCCTCTAGGTATATTCCCAGAAATCTTTTCCAAGTAGGCAGTCAGTGGCAATGCTTACTCTGGTTATTCAGGAAAGGGCAATAATTGCAATACAGGAAAAAAATCTACTCCTAATATAAAAAGACTAATAAAGAAATGCAGACATTTGCTCTGGGATGGGTCTATCACAGCTAACCTCTAATTTAAAAAAAAAAAACATGTAGGAGAAGAGGTTATGGAAATGGTCAGAACAGAGCAGGTCCAAGGCAGGCACTAGGGGTTTGATGACAACACGGTTTGTCTATTGGGATGCGAGGATTCAAATGGTGTTGTGACAGTCACACTACTCCCATGGAAACAAAATGTTAAAACAAAGTACCAAAAAGGGATTTTTCTTTCTTCTTCAGTCCCAAAACATACTTTGATCCAATTCTACAAATGTATGTTGAGCACCTACTATGTACAAAACCCTGTTCAAGATAACGGGCATAAACAGACAAATGAAAAAAGCCTCCTTCCTTGAATTTAATCCCCCAAAACATTATGTATTAAAGAATCTCCCAATGGTATGGCTACAGGAGTGGTTTGCCATTTCCTTCTCCAGCTCATTTTACAGGTAAGAAAACTGAGGCTAATAGGATAACATGACATACCCAGGGTTACACAGCTCGTAAGTGTCTGAAACCAGATTTGAACTCAGAAAAATCAGTCTTCCTGACTTCAAACCCAGTGTTCTTTTTTTCCTGTACTCTTAGCCACCCTTTAAAGAAACTTCAGACATTTTCTATCTAGTCTAATTTTCCAATTCTCAATAAACGTTCAATGATTTTCCCAGGATCTCACAGCCACTTGCATGTCTTGGCTCTGAATACATGTTCTTTCTATTTTCATATGATACTATAAGATGCTGCCTTTTATGATACCTTAGAATATTAGCAATGAAACACATCCCAGATACTATCCAGACCAACCTCATTTCAGAGATGAGAAAACCGAGGCCCAGAATGGGATTTTAGCTTCCCATTTGGTAGCAAGTTAGTAGCAGAGCCAGGATTAGAGTCCAAGTCTCCAGAATTCCATTTTAAAATTTAGCATCCCATAGGGAGGTAAGGTGGGGACTTGAATTAAGATCCTAACATGCCCCCTTAATGGAGAGGAATCTTCCTGAATAGGGAAATGGAAAGCAGGATGTGTTCTTTTAGCATTTCTAATTTAATCTGCTGTCCATCTTACATTCCTTTCACCATAGCAATGCATCTATAAACCTGGCTTTTATTCATGTTACAAAATGTTTATATTAATACTTGTTGCTATTGATGCTTTGTTGTTATAATAAATAATCTATTTTTAATAAAAAGCATAGATAGAAAAAAATGTGCTGTACAATGTTCCTTGGTTAAATAATGCTTATGGGAAGCCATTTGAATTTAGGGCAAAAGCCTGGGCATTATGCTACATTTAAGGCAACTCTCCCAAATTTCAAACATAATAGCTAAATCATCTTTGTAAACCTAAACCAAAAGAATTATGTCAAATGCCATATTATTTAATAAGAGTTTTCAACCTGAGGCCTGTGAACTTTAAAAAAAATAATAATTGGTTTCCTTTATAAACTGATGCATTGGGACAGCTAGGTCACTCAGTGGAGTGAGAGCCAGGCCTGGAAACTGGCAGTTCTGGGTTTGAATCTGGCCTCAGATACTAGTTGAATGTCCCTGGGCAAATCATTTAACCCCAATCGCCTAGTCTGACAGCTCTTCTGCCTTGGAATAAATATTGATTCCAAGATGGAAGGTACGGATTTTAAAAAATAAATCTTTGTGTTTTGTTTTATGCATTTCAAAACATTATTCAGAAAAGGGGTCCATGATACAGAAAAGATGAAGAAGTCCTGTCTTAGATTATAAGATCTTATTCAGCAAGGTCTTAATCCATGTAATTTTTGAGTGTATAAATCCTAAACACAACACTTTGTGCAAACATACTATTTATAATGGCTTTCAGAAATGATGACCATTGATGGTGGATGATGATGTTAGACTACTATTGACATAGATACCCATCAGTCAAGCCCGGTGCTCCATGCCTACTGGATTGATTACCAATTACTGACCCACCCAGAGAGTCTGCAGACACTGATAGAAGTGACAGGACACAGAATTGCCTGATGTTTCCATTCAAGAGACCACAGTCCAAACTCCCAAACAATACTCATGTTCTTTTTCTGACTCATTGCAGGTCTTGGGACTGGTCACTTCATAGCCCCACGCCTTTAAATAATCCAGATGGCAAATGGCTTATGGCAGTGTTGAGAGCATTAATTCATTCATGTTTATAAAAAAAAGCTTACTGCAATTCTTGGATGGGAACTGCTATATGCTAAGAAGTGCAAATATTTGGCCGAGTACTTTGCCAGTGCAAATTTCCTGACATGAAAGATGTAAACTAAATGCAGATGCCCAAATTCATGATGATATTTATGGAAATTGGCCTGGTAGACTGTGTGCCATTATAACAAAAATGAATTTCAGGTCAAATTTCTGTAGCCACCAAAATTCTCCCAATCTGAAATTAGACTCCCAGAAGAAGAAAATCATAGAATTTGAGTGTAATAAGAGACCTCCTGAGCCTACCTGGAAGTGTTGAGACAAGTGGCCATCCATCTTCTAGTTAAATACCTCAAATGAGGTTATCACCCAATTCATCTCTTCTCCAGACTGTTTTCTCAATTCCTTTATCTGATCATCATAGAGACAGTGTCAAGGCCCTTTACCATCCTGGTTGCACTCTTCTGGATGTTATTCAAGTTATCAGCACCCTTCCTAAACTGATAACCAAGACTAAATATATTCCCCCAAAGAGATCAGGGAAAGAGGGACAGAACTCATAGGTTCCGAAATGTTTATAGCAGTTTTAAGATTTAGCATCCTATATGGAGGTAAGGTGGGAACATCTCTTTGTGATGGCAAAGATTTGGAAAGTAAGGGAATGCCCATCAAATGGGAAATGGATGAAAACATTGCAGTTTATAATTGTGATGGAATATTACTGTGCCATAAGAAATGATGAACAGACTGATTTTTTAAAAGCTTGGAAAGAACCTCCCAAGATAATGAACAGGGAAATGAGTAGAACCACAAGATCATTATACACAGTCAAAGAATTAATGATGGAAAAAGAAACAGTGAATGTTATCTCCAGAAAGTGAACAGAACGGTGAAACATGAAAGACTTGTTTTATATGTGTATGTGTGTGTGTGTGTGTGTATGTGTGTGTGTGTGTGTGTTGAACTCCTTGGCAATATCTTTGGAGATGCAAAGAGGGTGGTGAGGGCCTGGGACATTTTGTAGATAGAATTTATTCTAAAGAAAAGTAAACTAAAAATATAGGAGATTTATGATTTCATTTACATACTATCATCTTTTTCTTTGTATATGGAAATGCTTGTTTTGTTTTGTTTTGCAAAATTTGGAATAAAAAAAGGACTGAACACAATATCCCAGATGTAGTCTTTCTAGGGCAGAGGACAATGGGACTAATAACTTCCTTATTCTTGCAAATTATGGATAAAAAGATCATAGGTTTCTCCTTGTTAGAAACGTTCAAGAGGAAGTCAAAGGAACTTTTGCTCAGCTTTGAGTTCTGTACTTCTTTCTGACTCTGTAATTCCACATTGTACAACTCATGAATAAGGGGGAAAAGTATTTAGAAAGAAGAACAGCAGCAATTTGATAAGTACCATCTGAAAAATGAGGTTAGTTTGGCACACTGATCTTGTTGATCAAGGATGGCTCAATGAAGTAAGACAATTTGATTTGTTCCATCTTATTTTGTGAAAAGTCAATGCTTTTAAAAAAAGACCTCACCTTTTGTCTTAGAATCAATACTAAATATTGGTCCAAGACAGAAGACCGGAAAGGGCTAGGCATTTGGGGTTAAACGCTTACCCAGGATCACATAGCTAGGAAGTATCTGAGTCCAGACTTGAACTCAAGGTCTCCCATCTCCAGGCCTGGATCTCTATCTACTGAGCCACATAGTTGCCCCCAAAACTCGATGCTTTAATCTTGCACCTAAGCAAAGCTTCTGATAAATAACATTATGAGAATGACATGTTTATACAGTACATTAAAAGTGAAGGGCTTGTGTGGTGGCTAGGTGGCTCAATGGAGTGAGAATCGGGTCCAGAGACAGAAGGTCCTAGGTTCAAATCCTGCCCCAGATACTTCCTAGCTATGTGACCCTGGGCAAGACACTTCACCCCAAATTGATTCTAAGCTGGAAGGTAAAGATTAAAAAAAAAGTGAAGGGGGATTGCATTAGATTATCTCTAAGATTCCTTCTCACTTTAAATTTTATGAATAAAGATAGATTTTCAAAGTGCTTTTATCACTAAATTATATATAATAAATGTTTGAGGCCAGATTTGAACTGAGGAAGATGAGTCTTCCTGGCTCCAGGTGTTAGATTTTCCTTTAAAAAAAAACAAGAAAAAAAATGTCTTTGCTATCAAAGAGCTTACTATCAAGGAACCCCTTTTAAGGGGCATTTAGGGCCTGGAGCCAGGAAGACTCATCTTCCTCAGTTCAAATCTGGCCTCAAACACTTGCTGTATATAATACAGTGCCTAATATAGTCACATATAATATAGTATATTTTTATCTTTATGGAGGAGCAGAGGTCAAGTGATAGCTAGTAAGTGTCTGAGGCTGGAATGAAACTCAAGGTCTCTTAACTCCAGGGCCAGATTCTATTGACCATGTGAGTTAGGCACATCATTATTTGTACATTTTTGGGGAGGGGAAGGGGAATTTGTAAATCAGTTAATATATAGAGAACTTCTAGAGTAGTGAACTCCATTTACCAAATTAAATAAACACCTGTTCTTCCAAAGATAGTTAGAATGTTGCCTGGGACATACAGAATAGAGGTGACTTTTACCAGATCACACAGTCATTATGCCACAGGTATGACTGGAACCCAGATCCTTATGACTAAGCTCACTCACTATCCATTATGCCAAGTTTCTACTAGCAACATGTTAAAGAGGTGGGCTTTTTTGGCAATGTGGAAACTGGAATAATCAAAAGAGCTACACGATTCCTTGTCCAAGGTACATGAAATCCTCTTATGTAAATCCAAATGAATTACTTATTATGTAAATTATAAATGGATTATGATCACTTAAAGTCAAAGAGAGATTCCCTAATGGTGGTGAGATCTAGAACAGAGGTTCTTAATCTGGGATCCAAGGATTCCCAAGGGATCTGTGAATAGATTCCTAGGTGGGAAATAAATTGCATCTTTATTTTTACAAACCTTTGGTTTCTTTTGTAATTACATGTATTTGACTTTGTGCAGTTTAAAGAGTGCTTGGGTTTCATTGGATGGCCAAAAGAGTCCATGACAAATGGTTAAGAACCCCTCTTCTAGAGGCCCTTGTCTACAGTTAAATTGAGTGTATCAAATGATATATGTGGAATACCCTAGAATAACTCAGGAGATCTCTAACCACTCAAAAAGGACCAGCCTGATAATCTACACAGGAGAAAAGAAATGAAGAGTGTCCATTGTAAAAATCATGGCTCCCAGTTAGATGGGGAAGGAAACTGAGTTCATCCATCAGTACATGCATCTTTGACAATCAATTTATAGATACATGAATTGTGTCCAGAATTGTAGAAGAGAAAATGAACATACTGTATTACATTTGGGGCAATGTACTCTATTTACAATAATCCCAAACAGCTCTGAGACAAAAAATCAATCTAATAATGTAAGCTCAGTGATGGAACATATTTATCATAAATTATGAACAAAGAATCAAAATAAAAGGTTATCTAAATAAAGAGTAGTGGAGAGATATAGGCTGGGTTTCAGCAGGTAACCAACCAACATAGGGTGGCTTGATAGATTGATCTTGGGTTCAAATCTGACCTCAGACACTTACTAGCTGTGTGACCCTGGACAAGTACTTAACCTCCATTACCTAACCCTTACCATTCTTCTGCCTTGGAACTAATATAACAGTATTGATTCTAAGACAGAAGGTGAAGGCTTAAAAAAATAGCTACCAACATACTGCCAATGATGATTCATCTACAAGAAACAAAATAAAAGATGTTATTGAAGAAATATGTACTTGGAAAAAATCATGTATAAGACTAAGCAAGAGAGACAGCCAGGGTGCTGCCCTGCCACCCTTGGAAGCTTAAATGAGCTAGAGGAAGCCTTCAGTGCATTTGGTAGGTCCTCTCAGGCAGATTTATGGAAAGACACTGACAAGAATCATACTGGATTGGAAGGCATGAATGGTTTGCCATCTCTTCCACTCCATGGAGTAGCCTCAACTGACATGTCTCCATATAAGGAATTGAGGTCACTGTAGTCATAGTAGATTGGAAATACTGACTTGGGAATAAGGAGTTGAGCTCTGCTCTGGGCTATGCCACTAATGAGCTGGGTGACTTTGGGCAAGTGAATTACCACCTCTGAATCCGAGTTCCTATTCCTGTAAGACCAGAGAGTGTAGACTGGGTGATTTTTTTAGGCCTCTTAAAGCCCTAAGATAATGTGAAGCTAATTCTTTTAAAATGGCTAATTTCTACACATTCTCTTTCTACTAACTTCACAAACATGCTAGACTTATTCTCTTAAAGCACAAATCTGCTTCTATCATTTCTCTGATTAAAATCCTCCAGTGGCTCTGCACTGTATACCAAATAAAAGTCAAATTTTGCCTCATATTTAAGGCCTCACATACATCATCCCACTCCCACCCACCCTACCCTACACCCTGGGAAAAGCTAATCATCAGGAAATTCATGATCATGGAGACTGAATCATTGGCTTTGGCCCTCACGCTTCATCAACATTCTCAGTAGCCTCTGCCCCTCTTTTTAGAGGGCTAGAGGGTGAAATAAAAACTTCCTCCCAAACTCCCCATTTAAAGAGAGTTCAGACTCTATCCTCCTCCTCCTTGGTCCCCTCTGCTATTTGCTTCTCCCTCCTTCACCTGTGTTTTCAGCTTTCTTTTATGTATTGTGTTCCCCCATTAGACTGTAAGCTCCTTGATAGCAACGACTTTTTTTCTTATTTGTATCCCTTTTAAGGGGCATCTATAGGGCTTGGAGCTGGGAAGACACATATTGCAGAGTTCAAATCTGGCCTCAAACACTTACTAACTGTGTGACCTTGGGCAAGTCACTTAACCCTCTTTGCTTCCATTCCCTCATTTGTGAGATGAGCTGGAGAAAGAAATGGCAAATGCCTCCAGTATCTTTGCCCAAAATAAAAGCCCAAATGGGGTCACCAAGAGTCCATAAAGTGAATGAACAACAGTGTCATTGTAGCCACTAATGAACTGTCAATCCCATAAAAACAGAGATGGTGTGTGAGGTGAATTTTCATCTCTATTCCCCAGACCATGTAGAGTGCTAATGCTTAGAGTAGGCACTGAATATCTATTGAAGTCAATATGAAAAATGTCTCACTAAGGAAGATGGCATGGATTAACTGCTTCCATTTCAAAATGACACATAAGAGGAACACAGTAATTTCTTTTGCTGTTCCTTCATGCGAACCAAACATTTGGCAGTTTTTAGCATTAAAATCTCTTTTCTGTCAGATATATGCTTAATTCATCCCCCAAAAAAACTATAGCAGAAAGATCACAAGTGCCAAAAAATAATTTTAAATTAAATGTGGTCCTGAACACTTCCCAAGAAAACCTTTCATTATGAAGGCAGTGTAAACTGGTGTGGCAAAACAGAATCATCCCTGAGCTTGAAAACAGAAGAGTTCATTTCAAGCATGACCTATCTTTTTCATGTGCTGTGTGACTTTCAGGAAAAGTCACTTCTTTCTCTCTGAGGTGATTTCCTCTTTTCCCAGTCAGGTGATTCCTCATAATCATAAAAGGAAGTAGGGAAAGTGGTGTTGGGCAAGGACTTAGAGAGTGTGGTTGTTTTTTTAATTAAATCAGTGTTAAGTTGGGCAAAAATTTAACCAGACTCATATTAGTTATCTATTATTTAGTTCAAACTCATTTTATAGGTAAGGAAACTGAAGCCCAAATTGTAATGTATAGAAATGGCAGTCATTTTCTGTAGGTTCAAAAAGCAGTTAGCCCCTTTAGAACACAGAACCTGGCAAGGCAGCCCTGGGCATGGGCCAATCTGGCAGTTGAGAAAGGAGTATAAATTGGGGTGCACCAACTCCTCAACCTCACTTCTTCTTCTTTGGTTTGGGAGGCAGGAGGTTATCTGTTGTCTGGGCCCTTGGAGGAGGGAGATTGGTATAGGCAGGCAGGCAAGGTTTAAACTACATTAAACTACACTGCTAGTTATAACAATCATCTTAGTATTGATAAGGCCTCTGAGCCCTAATTATTAAATAAGATCATCTCTTAAACCAAGAAGAATCAACAACAGCTTCTGAGCTAGGGGAGACTCTCAAAGACCCCCGGACTCAGTATGTAGGCCAAATTTATATTTAGATAGTAGCATAAGTTATTATACTTATTATTAGGCAAGATTAAATAGGGTTCACCTACTTCCCTCTCTCCCATCTCCCAGTTTACCTTTCTGTTAATTCATCCAAATAAACCTAATTTTCAAGCCTCTGATAGTCTTATTTAAGAGTTGATAACTTACCTTATTGAAGACAACATCATATATAGATAATCAGATCTGAAGTCAGATCGAGGAAACTAGCCTATCTGATCCAATTACATCTAGATCAAGCTTGTGTTAAACCAATAAATATTGCTAAGGTCCCAGGAAGTCAAGACCTACTTCCTAGTTACCTCTAAGCCAGCGGACATCTTGGAGCTCTATTACTCTTCAGTGAAGCCTTGCCAGGCTGTTGTGGAAGCAAACTCCCCATATCTTAGCTAAACAACAGTGCTTCTCTGAATTATTAAATAACAGGACCTTAACCCCACCTTTTCATAACAAGATGGGTTGCATAATCTATCCAAAATTACTTTCATATGTATTATATGTATACATAATCTTATCTGTGAGCATGTTGTTCCCCTCCAGTCAATAAAACATAAGTTCCTTGAGGGCAGGGACCATTTCTTGCTTTATATTTTTATTCTCAGTGCTAAGCCCAAGGCAAGACACACAGTAGGTATTTTAAAATGCCTTTGAGTGATCTGATAACATCTGATAATAGAGATAAAAAGTGGCTTTACTCTGAGGATTTGGTGAATGATGGAAATAATTTTCCAAGGCTTTTGTGGACCATCCAAATCATATCCTTTGCCTCCAAAAGAGAAAAAAAATGGAGAATCCCTCTGTTATCTTTCTCAGGGCTTTCCTCTCTTTCTCTTCTGTGATGGTCTCTTAGCTTCCTGTTGTTGCTGTCTTCCTTCTTGTCAAAGGGAGCAGAGTCATGCATAATGCATTTCCCATGTGTGTTTGCAGCTTGTGCCAGAGGCATCTGCTGTAAATGTTTTAGCTACTTTAACTTTAGATGAGTTCTCTTTTGAAATAATTGTCCCCAGGGTGGTGTGCTGCAACAGTAAATTAACACGCATCTCATCTGAAGTTCTCCTCTTGGCAAATGTTCTCGTACTTTCAATGCTTCTTATAAAACATTCATTGAGTATAATACAACAAGCAAGACCAGGGAGTACCTGGAGGACAGGTCTTTTATGGATATAGGCTAAATGCTTGGGTGAAAACTAATTCTATGATGTAAATTCCAAGGATAAGTTAAACAGATTGTTATTTTAGAAATCCCTTTAATGCTGGTAAGTGATCCAAGCAAAGGTTACATTAGTATTCACACTTGCCACACAGCAGCCTTTTACCTCATGAGCAATGCTTCCTCTGAATTAACTACTTCTATAGAAATAAAAAAAAGTATTAGAACTAGATGATACCATAAAAATCATCTCAGCAAACCCATGCATTGTACAAATGAGGAAACTCAGACTAAAAGAGGTTAAGTCACTTGTTGGTCAGTCAGCAACTTAAACCTAGATCTTTTGACTCCATATTCAGTTCTGTTTCCACTTGACTGTATTTGCAACCAAAGAGTCACCCCAATGATGACTTCTTTTTCCTTCATTTAAAGAGACATTTATCAAGTTCCTACAATGTGCAAGGAACTAGAGCTACAAAGTCAACATCACTACTTGTAGACTTTTACCATCTACCCAAACACTGATGCTTTAGAAGTTTCAGCCTTTCTATCTGATTTACAGCTTAAAGTTATTTTATATATTGGCTCCCATAATTAGAATATGAGCTCTCTGAGGGCAGGGACTAATTTTTTTATATTTGTATCCTAAGCATCTGGCACACTACTTGGCACACTTAATAAATGTCTTTTTCATTTGCTCATTCCATTAAAATTCATTTAAAAAGAAATGAAAAAAACAGTCCCTCCTTGTAGGATATTGCTATTGCATTCTACTTTAGAGAAACAATAGCTAAATAGACAAATATATATATATATACACATATATATATATTACTGTGAAATGGCACAAGGAAAAGCTTCAAAGTTATATAACAAATTCACAGAATTGACAGTATGACTAAAATTATGATAATTAGTGCTTTATGTGGGGATGACAAGACATCCCTGTGTTATTTTATCAACTTGAATTCTATTGTCACATGTCTGTTGATTCTACCTTCCTAACATCTTTCACGGATGTTCTCTTTTCTCCTCTGACACTGACATCACCTTGGTGCAGGCTCTTATTACTTCCCACTTGATTACAACAATAACCAGTCACTTCAAGCTTCACCCCACTCTACTCTATCTTCCACCCAGGTGTCAAAGTGATCTTTGCAAAGGGCAGGTCTGACCATGTCAACCTCTAACTCGATAAACCCCAGTGATTCCCTATAACCTCTNTATATATATATATATATATATATATATAAAGCAGTTTAAAGAGGGGAGGATGAAGGGGAAAAGGAGAGGGAGGGCAAGGGGTTAGGGGAGATGAAAGAGAGAGAGAGAGAGAAAAGAGAGAGGGGTAGAGAGACAAATAGAGACAGACAGAGAGACAGACAGAGAGAGGGGGTGAGGGTGGGTAGGAGATAGAGGGAGAGAGACAGAGAGAGAGAAAGAGAGAGAGAAAGAGAGAGGGGGAGAGAGAGACAGAGACAGAGAGACAGAGAGACAGAGAGATAGCACAAGCACACAAACAAGTCTGAGGATCAGGAAAGGCTCCCAGTAGGACTTGCCATCCCAACTAATCCTTGAAAGAAGCTAAAGAGTCTAAGAGACAGAAGTAAGAGATGAAACACTGAGTTTGGGTAAAAATATATAACCCAGTTTGACAGAAATAAAGAGTATGCAAAGGGGAGCAATGTATTTGTAAGAGATATAGATGCTGAGGGCTTCAGTTTATAAACTGGTTAACTTGGAAGAGAACATGTGCAAGACAAAGAGGAACCTTTGAAGAAAAGGTAGTCTTAGAGAAAAGGCCTTGTGTTTCCTATCAAACATTTTTAATTTGATGTGCTTATAGAACATTAGAAGGAGATAGCCCACAAGCAATTGGTGATGGAGGATTAATCAAGAGGAGGATTTGAACTGAGTGTGCATTTTTAAGAGTTATTTTCTTAAAGATGATACTTGAAGGCCATGTGAGCTATCAAGATATACAAATTATACAAATAGAAAATAGGGGAAACAGCTCTGACTGGGAACACTCACTGTAAAGGAAAAGGAGATGGGCAATTAGCTTGGCAATGAGATTCCAAAGAAGTGTTCAGCCAATAGGGAAGAGAACCAGGAAAGAATAGCAATAAAGAAACCAAGAGAGTGAATAGTACCAAAAGTTATAGAGAAGTTAAGAAGGACAAGGACTAAGAAAAAGTTAACACAATTTAGGGTTGCTGTTAAGTCCAGTCATCAGTTCAATTCATGTGGTCATTCTGAAGCTTGGTTGCAAAGGTTTGACAAATGAATGGGTAGTAAGAAAGCAAGACAGCAAGTATAGGCAAACGTTTCTGGCAGATTGACAATGAAAAGAGGCAAAGAGGAATTTCTGAGATGATAGTTTTAAAAGATGGGCAGAATTCAGATGAGCAGGTTAATTTTTTAAAAAACATGGAAGGGCCAAGATGATGTGACTATATGGATCCTTAACATTTCCATCTTTTATCATACTTGCCAATTTTATGAATTAGACATTATATAAGGTCATATATGGCAAGATGGCTGTGGGAACAAAAGCTAGATTGTCCAGCTCCTATATATCTGTACTTCAATTAAACCAAGAAGTTTGCATTAGACTGAATAATAGTAAAAAAAAATCCTTGGAGAAAATATAATAAATGACTTCTTCCACCCCAGAAATGCACAAGATGTCAGCCAGAAGTGAATAAATTATGGTATATGTTGGTGATGGAATATGATTTTACTGAAAAGAATAAAGAAATGGAAGTCCACGTGAACTGGAACAACCTCCAGGAAGTGATGCAGAATGAAAGGAGCAGAACAGGAGAACATTGTACACAGAGACTGATATACTATGGCACAATCAAATGTAGTAGACTTCTCTACCAGCAGCAGTGCAATGACCCAGGACATTTCAAAGGAACTTGTGAGAAAGAATGCTTATTCTCATTCAGAGAGAACTGTGGGAGCAGAAACGCATTAGAAAAATATATGCTTAATCACAGTGTGATAGGGATGTGATTAGGGTTTCAATGCTAAAAGATCACTCTACTGCAAATATGAATAACATAGAAATAGTTTTGAATAATGATAGCTGTATAACCCAGTGTAATTGCTTGTTGGTTTTGGGAGGGGGAAGGAGAGAGAAGGGAAGGGGGGATTATGAATCATGTAACCATGGAAAAATATTCTAAACAAAAATTTTAAAAAATAAAAATAGATAAAAAAGATGCCAGCCAGAAACCAGAGGGCAGAGGGCAACAGGGAAAGGGAACATCAGCAAAACCAGCACCAGCATTGAATAACCTCCTCATATAACCAGAGATAGCCAGGGACCTATATAACCTGCGAGTCTCTGTGTTACAGGAAACAAGAATAGACACCCTCTCAAGAAATCCCTAGAGTAGTCAGAAAAACCAAGAGTAGGCACCTTAAAAACCCTAGTGAACGGTATTGGGCAGAAACTATAGGGCTAATAGAATATCCTAGGCCAAGGGGTTCAGTTCTTCTTCCCACACTGTTCTGAGTTCCTATGGGAAGCCCAGAGAATCTACCTCAGTGAACATCAAAGAACCAGGGGAAGGCTAGCCCTAAGAACTAGAGTTCAACCCAAGAATCCAGGGTGAGACTAAACAGGGCCAGTCACCCCACCTAAAACAGCAAGAGGCAGATCCCGGCTCTAGTATAGACCCCAATTCATGACCAAAGTTAGAGAGATATGTAAATCAATGAATAAACTAAAGAGTATAAAAGATCACTGTAGATCTAGAAGTTCCCCGGAAGAAGGTATGAGAAACTCTAAAATAAATACAAGTAGGAATTTAAATGAAATATACTTTATTTAAAAGGCAAGTGGCATGTAATAGGAAAAAAATTATAGAAGATTCTATGAAAGCAGCTACTTATTAGGTCAAATATAAGTAAGCCAAATAAAATAAATGGTTCATTTATTCCAGGACTAGGAGAGTGTAAAACACTGTGAAAATACAAAGAATTTAGTCAAAGAACCTTGCCCCTCACCACTTAAATGAAAGAAGACAAGCCTCTCTAGGGCTCAGTTTTCTCATCTGTAAAATGAGAAGGATAGACTTGAACTTCTCTAAAATCCTGTCTGGATATAAATCAATGATTCTTTGTAGAGAGTAGACAGTGAGAAATTCAAGGAGAGGGAATGGAAAAGGAGGGCCAGAAAGTGATGAGGGAGAGAGGGAAGGAGGAATGAGGGGAGAAATAGAGAAACAGAGATAAAGAGAGACACAGAGAGGAAGGAGAGGAGAGGAGAAGGGAGGGGATGGGATGAGAAGGAGCAGAATAAAAGTATTTGGAATGAATAGGATGGGCATTAAGATAATGCCATTTCAGTAATACTTTTTGATGATGATGTTGTTGCTAGAGGTAGTGGTGGTAAAAGTGATGATTATTTTTCTCACAAATAAATTTATTATTTTTAAGCAACACAACTCTGAGGAAGCAGAAGGATTCCCTGTCTTATACTGAAGTCCTTTTGAAGGGAGTATCTGCTCTGGTTTCAAAAAATACCACATTCTTTTGCCTTTGGCTTTGCATAATTTTGCATGTTAAAATAAAGAGGTCCTAACTCTTAAGTATGTAAAATGAAATAAAATTAATTCATGACAAATCTGAATTCATAAACAAGATGCAGCAAAGGCGCATGTGAAAAACAAAACAGATTTTTTTAAGCTCATCAATTCACTCACAGTCCATATTGGTGAGGAACAGAAACACAAAGTAAAGGGTTGGATACAGAAGAAGAGAATAGAGGAGGCATACACTATCTATAGTATCTTCTTGAATATCTGTAAGGCACCAATGAAGTCCAAAAAACAGCACAAATGGGGAAACATAGCACCATGCTATATGTGAATTTTCGAGGATTTCTGGTAAGCCATAGGATGCTAGACATTGTGAGAGCAGCTTAGGCAGCGGAAGTTGTAGCTTACTACTGTGGGGGCCTAAGAGCCATTTTGTAGCGTATTCCTTGAAATTCCTATTGAACATGGAAGCTCAAAAATTTGAGATAACCAAGATGAACAACGCGTAGGTTATCTCTCTTCCTTCTGCTAACATACTCTATCCATCTTTCATAGAGTAAAATAATTCGTTGAGAGCAAGACATTGACCAAAATCTGACTTATGACTGCTTCATACAAGTCTTGGTGGCAGTGACAAAAAGAAACGTCCTACTCTCATTTCATTTTACCTTATCAACGAGGAAGGAACACATCCAGCTCTAACATTCTAGCCTTGGATTCATCATGCACTTCCAGGAATGGCAAGAACACAGCAGGGAGAAACTAAAACTAAGAAGGATTAGTGAATCTCAGCAACTTACCTCATCATCACTCTCAGTTTTATCTGTTTCCATTTTCTGGACAAGGGACTTATTCTCTTTCAGCATCTTTTCCCGAACCTTAGTTTCATACTCAGGTCGAGAGTGTTCCTAAAATCCAAAATAAGAGCAAAAGAGAAAGGTGGTCAGGAAGATTAAGGGAGGAGAGTTCTTAGCCTCTGGAAAATAGCCAAGCATCACAAATACATTAAAACTATGGTTTGGGATGAGCAAGATAAGCCATCAACTGTCACGGATCAATCACAAGGAGTGGAGACCAAAACACAACAGAGAACAAGGGAAGAAGGAAAACACAGACATCTGTCGCCACACTGAAAACCAAACCTGAGCATTCTCCTTGGTGTAGTGCAGATGTTGAGAAAAGAAAGAGGATACATTAGCAGGTCAGCTGTTTCAAAAGAAAGCCACATGCTTTGTATCACAAACAGTTTAACTGAAAACATAATAGCAAAGCATCCCGACCGAATCAGCTCCTACCCAAAACATGAAGATTTAGTCATCTCTGAACTGAGCTAGGAGACCAGCTGGATCCCCACTGCTTGCAAGTCAAGCAGGTACAGTACAGCTGTTTGAGCTCCATCACTCTACTCCCCCAAATGGCTGATGACAAAGATCAAAAAATAAAATTGTCATTTGGCTGAACCTTTGCAGTCATTGTGATTTACTCGCTGAGAAATATATAATAACTACCCAAGGAATACCACTGGATTGTGGTAAAACATGCAAAACAAGGAAGTGAGCTTCCCTGGAGTCAGGGAACCCAAATAGTCAAGATAACAGCAAGATCAACAAATTGAGATGTGAGGGCTTACTGGATCCTAAATCAAATGAAGGGCCAATTATCCCTCCCATTCCTTGAGCCCACTCCTGATCTGCTGAGAGATCTAGTTATTAGACCATGTCTCTCCACCAAATCCCTAGTAATCATTGTCCAAAACTATTTTCATAAGGCTATCTAGTCAGTCATCTTGTAAGCTAAAAAGGAAGATTCCCACAAAGATGACAAAGGACTTAGAAATTAAAAAAATGGACCCTTTCTAGTCCTATGATCCCAAGATACTAGACATGTTTTTCTTTGGGCAAGACTGCAAGAAATGGAATAATAGCAGCTCTCCTCAGAGGTATCACTGAAATTCAACATCTAATTGGAAGGGGAGGGAAGAGGATGGATGTCTGGAAAAAGTATGATAGAATAGCAAAGTATGGGAAGTGAGATGTGAACATCTGGGTTCCAACTTGGCTCAGGCCCTTACTATTTGCATGATCAAGATGTATTCAGCCTCTTGGGAATCTATAGCTTCCTCATTTATAAAATTAGATGGTTATATTCACTAATTTCTAAATTCCTTTCTAATTCTAAATCTATGGTCATATAATTGTAAGTATATTCTTCCAAAGATCCATTCTTTTTTTTTTTTAATCTCCATCTCCTGAAACTCAACCCACTCCAACTCAATTCTAGAAATGTTCATCCTTTCCTTTCCATTCCCACTGCCATCTCTTGACTCTAATCATTGAATCTAGAAGTAGAAAGGATTTTGGAGATCATCATAACTAATTCCCTTATTTTACAAATGTCAAGAGAGGTTAAATAACTTAAATAAGAGCATCTAAGTAGCAATCGCTCTGTTTTGCACTTCAAATACACTATTGTGTATTGTAGCTATTTTGTGCTGATGTCTTACTCTCTCATGGCAATTTTAAGTTCATGACAACAAGAATTTTATCCTCTCTAAACCTTGTATCTTCTGCATGCAATATTAGGCTGCTTTTTAAACATCTGTGTTGTTGTAAGTACCATAGCTGGTATTCAAATTTAGATCTAATAACCTGAAATCCAGGGCCCTTTCTATTCTAACTTAATACTACCATTAACTTCGTCTTAATCCAGATTGGATCATTTGCTTCTTGTATATAAACCTGCTAATAATGTGGCCAAATTATGCAGAAAGTATCCCCTCCTTTCTTCAACTCTTCATTCAGATTATTCATCCTTCTCCTAAAAGTTCCTTTGCTCATCTTTACAACCCTAGACTCCACTCTTCCAAGAAGTCCTCCTTGACTTAGGCTACCCTATTTTTTTGCTTTTAGCATATATGCGCATTTTGGCAAAACTACTACATTCTAAATTCCTTTAGAGATCTGAGACCTTTCATATCTTTATTTTCTTCCTAAATAATAAGTGAAGCCAACACCTACACATATTGAACACTCCCTCCATAGTATGTGACTGAAACAACCTTAGAGAAAACCCCATAAAGAGAGGGTTCTCACTGGTCATATCTGCCCAGTTTATGTTTCTTTTCAACTCTGGCCAGACTTCAATTAGTCAAAGATTTCCAGCAGTAAAATACTTTCAGAGACATCATCTAGGATAATAACAACAGCTTTCCTCTCTATAATGCTTTAAGATAGCATAGCTTGTGTTCTAAGTATTAGCATCTCCACTTTGGACATAAAGAACCTGGGGCTTAAGGACTAATTTGCTATTAAATTAGTGTCCCAGCAAAGATTGAGGTTCAAAAGTTGACTCTTCTGTAACTAGCTGTGGGACCTTGGGTAAATCATTTTCTCTTTGAATCTCGGTTGCCATATCTGTAAAATGATTGATTGATCTAAATGATCTTTTAGTCTGGAATTGTGGTTTTGGATTGCAGTTCCAATATTGGATGGCACTTTTATACTCTAGGCCAGTGATGGGCAAACTACAGCCCGCAGGCCGAATGAGTCCCCTGAAATGTTCTATCCTCTACATTATTCCTAATCTGACAAATACAATGAGTAGGATACAATACAATGAAACTTCAAAAGAGTTGCCTTAAAAACAGACTGACAGATGAGCATTTACTTTCCTTTGGCCCTTTCTTTAAAAAGTTTGCCCGTCACTGCTTTAGGCAAAGGCCCAGAGAAAGATTTCCTCACATTTAAAATGAGGGAATTGGACTAGATGACTTCAAAGGACGCTTAACGATTTCCCACGCATTCTTTGAACAAGAGGCAACTGGATCATTTAGGAAACCAAAAAATAAGTGATATATGTAGCTAGGGATTTCTTTGTCTCAGCTCACAACGAAGTCAGTGGAGAGTACAGAAAACCCATTTTTCATTTCAGGGTTCTATGCATCACACAACGCTCACCATTTTTCTGTCAGTGCATAGAGGAAAAAAGTATTCTCTACTCATGCGGCAGCTGCTTCAACATTTATAGCTGACCTTTATGAGTGTCCCGAATGATTCTGAATCTCCCTTGCCCACCCTCATCACATGCCATCTGAGGCTGCACTTCACTGGCTCTTTTCTCTGTGACCAACATGCCCAAATATTAAAAAATGGTACCTGTGGCTAAAGGAGCTGTGGAAAAACAAAACAAATTGGACTTGTTGGGTTGTACTCCTGGTTATAGGCAGAGAGAAAGTCATCTTGGCAGAATGGAAAGATGACTAGATTTAGAGTCAGAGGAGGTATTGGGGTTTGAATTCTGGCTCTACCACTTATTACACGTACCTTCATGCTTTCTATTTATCACGAACACCCAATGAAACACTAGTTGTCTCATCACACCCTGAAGCAATTTTCATTATTATTTAACATTATTTGTTCTGGAAAACTTGTCCTTAAGAGAATCCACCCTTAACATTTTTGTCCTTATCCTAGTTTCCCACAGCCAGAGTGAATGGCCAGAACTTTTGTTATTCTTTCCATCAGTGTTAAGGAAGATTTGACAACTAGTTCCCTCCTTCCACCCCTATCCCGTTCCCCAAATGGTGCCAGTGGTTTGACAGAAGATACGTAGACATACATATAAAAAGTTCAAGGACAGTAAATACCAAAGACTTGGAGAGACCACTTATGACCAGGTGGAGAGACTAGAATTCCTGGTCCTCGGTGAAATAAAAATTATAAAATATTATTAGTAAAATTGTTATTTTTTTTTAAAAAAGGATTTGTATCTCTGTTAGTCAAGACTTATCTGATCATTGCAAGACTTTATCCTGATTGGAAGGGTGAGAGTTGGCAGATAGAAGCTCCAATTTAGGAATAAAGGCCCCGTGCTTGCCAGTGATGCAATCTTATTTCATAGAAGATATTGAGGCAGCTGGATGAATATCTAGTTCAATATGATGGGCACTACATGGGCATCTCTCAGAAAAGCAAGAAAAGAGCAGACAACAGCAAGCACCATTTTCTCTCCCCAGTCCCACATCTTTAAGACAGAAGAAATTCCCAGAGGAAGGAAAAAAAAACCAAGAACAGACTGTTGCTCAAGAGAACTCACTTCTTCTTCTTCTATGCCAGTCAGGTCCCAGAAGTAGCCTAGTCTCATCTGTAGACGCTTCCAGTTTTCAAGAAACATGGTGGCTTATGATGAAAGAGAGAGAGAGAGAGAGAGAGAGAGAGAGAGAGAGAGAGAGAGAGAGAGAGAGAGAGAGAGAGAGAGATGAACTCTCAGTTAAGCTTTTCAAGAATATATTTCTTTCTGTCCTTGGAGCCCCACCGCCACTTCAACATTTAGTTCATCCCTTTACTTCTAAGCAAAACCAAATCCAAAGCAAATATTCCACATCTTCATGAACCAAGAGATACACAAAGAACCTCCACTCTTCTCCCAAAGCTTACATGCACTCATACACATTCACATACACACATAAATAAAAAAAAGTTTATCCTTAAATTATATAACTTATGAATGAAAGGGAAAAGATCACTCATGGAGAAGTAAAAACAGTAATAATGAAAGAGGGGAGATTCTAAAGATGTCAAAGAAGTTTATGAAGTACCTACATATTAATTTTTACATGCTTCCTTTTTACTTATTTCATAAAAATTCTAAGTCTGAACTAATTCCATATGCCTAGAAATTCTTTTGGTCTTGTTCTCATGTTATTCAAGAAACCTTCCATACAACTATAGGATCTGAGAGTTAGAAGAAATCTTAGAAATCATCTAATTCAATTACCTCACTTCTCTGAGGTACAAAACTTCCAAATTAGGAATTCATATACTACTCATTTCTCTTCATGAAGCTAATGATAATCTAAGCCGACTTTGCACCAGAACAGTGGATATTTATTGGTATGTCCAGGAATGACTAGCACAGTGCTATAATAAACAGTTAATTAATGCTCTATCTATTGATCAATTTGTCTGTCTATGTCTCTATCCATCCTCCTATCCATTTGTCCTTGTAAGTCAGGGATATGATATGGAAACAATAAGAATTAAGGCAATCATAAGGAAGGGCATAGTTTATAGGATTAGGGAAGTTAAAAATTGTCATACCACATGTTAAGTATTATATTCAATCCTGGGAAATGCATTTTGGAAATAATATTTGATGTCTTTTGTAGACAGATTGAAGATTAATTATATATTAGTGGTTCACTGCATAAAGTGCTAGGTCTAAAATCAGGAAGACCTGAGTTCAAATCTGGCTTCCTAAACTTACAAGCTATGTGACCATGAGTAAGTCACTTAAATTCTTTTTGCCTCAGTTTCTTCAACTATAAAATGGGGATAACAAGACATGTCTTGCAGGGTTGTTGTAAAGTACTTAGCATAGTGCCTGGCACAAACTACATGTAAAGTACTTAGCATAGTGCCTGGCACAAACTACATGCGATCGATATATATATATATATAAATGCGATATATATTATATATATAAATGTTTATTTCTTTCCTGTAAATATTCAACTTTCAAGCACCTAATTTTTGGTTTCTCTATACAAATATTTAATTTGAAAAATTTACCTCAAGTGCTAGACACTCAATAAATGATTAGTAGACTGGCTTGAATTAAATTGAAGTTAACTAAATAATTCTCATGTGTAAATTATAGGAAAAAATTAACTAATTAATATCCAAAGAAGACAGCTTGGAGAGGTATTCATCTTCTTGTTCCCAGACTTAGTAAAGGGAGACAAATCTCTAACCTACCTCTCAACCACCAAAAAATATTCTTTGGGACATAGGAGGCAGGAGAGAAACATAACATATAGAAATTGTGCTTACTACCCATTAAGAATGAAAATCCCTTTACCAATTCTTACAGAGCACCACTCACCCCACAGGGCCATGAAGACAGAGAAAAAGACTGTGGCAGGGTTGTCAAATAGGTGACTGGCCCGTGCTGTGCCACATGCAGTACTGAGGTTCCAATAGTCACAGGATTTATCACAGAGCGGGCACATTGTGAAGGCATTCTGCTGGTCACACATCTCTTTGCTGTAGGGGATAAAGAGAGGCAATTGGTTCAAAACTAGTTCATGAGTGATTACACTTCATTAGTTTGTACAACCCAATTCTGTAACTTTTAACAAATATCTCAATCGTCAGCTGACCTTGAAGAGCTTACACATCTTTATGAGTATTGGAGCTGAGTGTCCCAACTTGAGAGTAGCATTTTTATATTATAGTCTCCAAAGAAATTGTAGGGGTTGAGATGCTGTAATTAACAATATTATGGATCTGAGCCTTCTATAGGTCAATTAAATTGACTTTCTTGGGTGACCACAGACTAGATATCCAACAGATGCCTCATAAATGTATGTATGCCATCACGGGGTAAACAGGGAAAAGGAATATGGATAGATTGATGCAAACTTTCTAGTTTGTGTAAATCTTTTGAAAAAAAAAGTAATTTAAAGCCTCACTGATTTGCATTTTAACAAGCACTAAAAGAACGGTATTTTCTAAAAATATATTGAACTTTTCATGTATTCTACTTGTCTTGTAGTTTTTAACAGAACCAATCAAAGCATATAAGATTTTGATGAAGTGGCTTCAAATAGGAGAATCTGGAACAAAATTCAGGAATTCTAAGATGTTTCAGGAATTCATCTCACACCAAATCCACATCTGGTGAACCTATAACCCTTTTACTCAATACCCACATTGTCCCAGTGAAGACAGTTCTATCCCAGGAAATGGCACTAAATCATTCAAGCTCCATCCCACCAGTGACATTCCTGCTTCCATTGTTTGGAGCTTTAGGATTCTCAGGATGTCAAGATTCTTGGGTATTCTTGACTTTGCCACTGATTTGTCATAGTACCATGAGTCAATCCTATCCCTAGCTGGTTACTCAAGAAGAAAGGAAACAAGAACTACTACAGTGAAGAAAAAAGAAGTTGGAACTTCTATTATTTCTCCTAATAAGGGTGTGTAAAAAGAAGTACATACAAACATAGCAGAAGGGGAGTGTGAAGTGGACATCACATTGACATTATTCATCTGAACTAGACAAAGGTGGATTAAACACACATACTTACATATACTTATACACAAATAGTCTTTCTTGAATAGAAACCATCCATATAATTGACCATATCAACAATCAAAACAACAAAAGTCATATGATTATCTCAATGGATGCAGAAAAAACCTTTGACAAAATACAACATCCATTCCTGTTGAAAACACTAGAATGTGTAGGAATAGAAGGACCTTTCCTAAAAATAATAAATACTATATATCTTAAACCATCAACGACCATCATATGCAATGGAGACAAGTTAGAAGCCTTCCGAATAAGATCAGGAGTGAAGTAAAAAATGCCTTTTATCACCCCTAATATTTAATGTGTTCTAGAAATTCTAGTGATAGCAACTAAGAAATTGAAGGGATTAAAACAGGCAATGAGAAACTATCACTCTTTGCACATGATATGATGGCATACTTAAAGAACCCCAGAAAATCAACTAAAAGACTAGTAGCAATAATTAACAAGGCCAGCAAAATAGCAGGGTACAAGATAAACCCACATAAATCATCAGCATTTATATATATATATATATATATGTGTGTGTGTGTGTGTGTGTGTGTGTGTGTGTGTGTGTGTGTGTGTGTGGTGTGTGTGTGTGTATCCAACATAATTCAGCAGCTGGAGTTATAAAGAGAAACTCCATTTAAAATCATTCTAGACAATATAAAATATTTAGGAATCTATCTGCTAAGACAAACACGGGAATTATAGGAACACAACTACAAAACACTTTCCACACAATTAAAACTAGATCTAAACAATTGGAAAAATATTAATTGGTCCTGGGTAGAATGTGCTAGTATAAAAATTACAATCCTACCCAAATTAATCTACTTATTCAGTGCCATGCTTATCAAACTACCAAAAAAATTTGTAGAATAGAAAAAAATATAACAAAGTTCATCTGGAAGAACAAAAGATCAAGAGTATCAAGGGAAATAATGGGAAAAATGTGAAGGATGGGGACATAGCAGTAACAGATCTTAAACTGTACCATAAAGCAGTAGTCATCAAAAACAATATGGCATTGGCTAAGAGACAGAAGGGTGGATCAATGGAATAGACTAGGGGTAAATTACCCCCAGAAAGCTAGTGTTTGATAAACCCAAAGACCCCAGCTTTTGGGTCAAGAACTCACAATTTGACAAAACCTGCTGGGAAAATTGGAAAACAGTATGGGAGAGATTAGGTTTGGATCAACATCTCACACCTTATACCAAGATAAATCCAGAATGGGTAAATGACTTAACTATAAAGAAAGAAACTATAAGCAAATTAGGTCAACATAGAATAGTATACCTGTCAAATCTGTGGGAAAGGAAGGAACTTAAGACCAAGCAAGAAATAGAGAATATTGCAAAAGGTAAAATGAATGACTTTGATTATATCAAATTAAAAAGGTTTTGTACAAACAAAACCAATGCAAACAAAATTAGAAGGAAAGCAACAAATTGGAAGAACATTTTATAACAAAATTCTCTGGAAAGGTTCAATTTCTCAAATATTTAAGGAACTAAGCCAAATTTACAAAAAAAAAAAATCAAGCCATTCCCCAATCCACAAATGGTCAAGGGACATGAATAGACAGTTTTCACATGATGAAATCAAAACTATCAATAAGCACATGAAAAAGGGTTATAAATCCTTCCTGATTAGATAAATGCAAATTAAAATAACTATGAGGTACCACCTTATACCTAGTAGACTGGCCAATATGGTAGCAAAAGAAAGTGATAAATGTTGGAGGGGATGTGGCAAAATTGGGACATTAATACACTGCTGGTGGATTGTGAATTGGTCCAACCATTCTGGAGGGCAATTTGGAACTATGCACAAAGAGCTTTAAAAGAATGTCTGCCCTTTGACCCAAAAATACCACTGCTGGGTTTGTACCCCAAAGGGATAAGGAAAAAAACCTTGTACAAAAATATTTATAGCCATGTTCTTTGTGGTAGCAAAAAAATTGGAAAATGAGGAGGTGTCCAGCTATTGAGGAATGGTTGAAAAAATTGTAGTATGTCTTGGAGATGGAGTACTATTGTGCTAAAATGAATAATGACCTGGTTCCATGTGAACTACGATTGAGGCACAATTGAATGTAATGGACTTTTCTACTAGCAGCAATGCAATAACTGAAGACAATTCAGAGTAACTTGTGAGAAAGAATGCTGGCCGCATCCAGAGAAAGAAATGTGGAAACAGAAATGCATTAGAAAAATATGTGATCGATCACATAATGTGATAGGGATATGATTGGGGTTTTGATGTTAAAGGACCGCGTTACTGCAGATATGAATAACAAGGAAATAGGTTTTGAACAATGATACATGTATAATTCAGTGGAAATGCTTATCGGATTTGGGAGGAGGGAGAAAGGAACTGGGGTTGGGGGATCATGAATCATGTAACCATGGGAAAATATTCTAAATTTTAAAAAAAGAAGAAATATATTAAACTCAACAGTGAAACAAATGGCAACAGAGAACAACATTATGATGGAGAATAACTTTTAAGAGGCAAGAATGAGAAGCAAAATAAACTTCAGTTTTGGAGGGCAGATTCTAAAGGAGAAATTAAAAAGAAAAATAATAAAAGATAAAAACTAGTAATCTGAGTTTGGGTAAGGGGAAAAATAGAGTGGCAGTAGAACAGAAACAGATTGTTTCTATTATGAACCACTGGAAGGAATTGCTTTCTCTTTTACCCTCTCCTTGATAAATAATTGAGGCAAAATGCTAAGAGAGGAAGCAGTGTAAGAGGATATATGGAGGAACATATAAAATTAACAAACATAACAGGGATTATGAATCACATTAATTCACTCTTAACAGAGAAAAGATTAGCAGAATAAGTTAGAAAGAAGAATACAACAGTTTGCTGTTTACAAAAAATACACTTGGGGCAAAAATTGCAAAGTGAAAATAAGGAAATAGAGAAAAATGTATTATAAATGAACATCAAAAAGTAGGGGCAGCAATCATAATCTCAGATAATAGTAAAAATAAATATGATCAAAACAAGGAAGGAAATTATTTTATCCTTAAAGTCATGATGGCCAAAGAAATAGTATTAATACTATACAAACAGATATACATATATATATATATGTATTTATGGAAATGTATAAACATAAGCAGAGATATACGTATACATCAATACCAAATATAAATACTACATTGAAATGAGAGACATAATGAAATACTACATTGAAATGAGAGACATAATGAAACTGAATGATATAGAATCTGAAATACATAAAAAATTAATCAAATTACAGAAAGAACTAGATAGCAATGCTATAATAGTTGGAGAACTCAATCTATCCATTTGAGAATTAGATAAATCTAAAAAAAAAAAGATAAGGAGGGATCTGAATAGAATTTGGAAAAGTTAAGTATCAAGGCTTTTTAATGATGACTAAATAGGAACAGAAAATGATATACAATTTATCAGCAAAACATGAGGCCTTTAGAAAAATTAACTATGTTCAAGGACATAGAAATCTCATAAATAAGTAGAAATATTAAACACATACTTTATTAAGTGCAACACAATAAAAATTAAAATCAATAAAGGGTCTTTAAAGAAAGGTTACTGATATAAATGGGTATAAATAACATTTGAGAATCAATGGATCAAAGAAAAATCATAAAAATAAGAGCTAATTTCATTTAAAAAATGAAAATAATGAGATAACATATTAAAACTTTTGGTGCAGTCCTGAGGGGAAATAAAACAAAGAAAAAACATCACAGAAATAGATATACAGGTAAACACTAGATGAGCAACATTTTTTAAAAAAACTGACAAAACATAAAAGTTGAAATCCCAAAAAAACAAAGAAGCAATTAACAAAATTTAAGTTAAAAAATTAAATTGATAAATAAAACTGGAACTATTTTAATAGAAACAAACCTAATCTGAATTTTAAAAAGAAGAGAAAACATAATTTCTAAATTTCTACTATAAGTAAAAAAAAACTTACAATAAATAAAGAAATAAAAGGAAAATTATTAGAAACTATTTGGTCTAATTATTTGCCAACAAATCTGATAGATGAAATAGATCAATAATTTAAAAAGATTAATATATCTGGATTAATAGAGCACAAAATAAAGAATT
The DNA here is from genome assembly GCF_016433145.1 of Gracilinanus agilis. Lineage (NCBI taxonomy): Eukaryota > Metazoa > Chordata > Mammalia > Didelphimorphia > Didelphidae > Gracilinanus > Gracilinanus agilis. The sequence goes on from NC_058134.1 coordinate 195,924,380, forward strand.
TCAAACCAATATCAGAAAATGTACCTAAACAAGCTATAAAATAACTTCAAAAAGAAAAATATTGGGACCACACAATTCATTGATATGGAATCAATCAATCTTTTAAAGAATAATTAATTCCAATAATTGTCCTCAAAAATAGGAAGAAAGCCTACCAATTATCTTCTATGATTCAAATATAATTGTGATACCTATGCCAGAGAGACAAAACAAAAAAAAAATAAAAATTATAGTTAAATATTTCCTAACGAATATTGATGCAAAAATGTAATAAACCATTTTCAAAGCTGACCCAACAAAAGAACAAAATGTTTATGTACTCTTTGATAAATTTAAACTTATTCCTAAAAACAAAGCTGGTTCAATATTAAGGAAACCCTAATTTTAATAAAAGCCCGTGATCATATTAAAAGATACAAAACATTTTTGACAAAATGTAATATCTATTTAAAAAAAACATAAAAATGAATGAACCTTTCCACAATACACAGGTTTCTCTCTAAATCCATGATTTGCAATTATGCGTAATGGAGAAATGCTTAAGACCTTTCTAGTAAGATCAAGAGTTGAAAAAGGAGGCCCATTATTATCACTATTATTGATACGATACCAGAAAGGCTAATTATAGCAATAAGAAAAAAAAACTAGTAGAAGAAATAAAAAAGACAAAGTAAAAACAAAAATTTTTATTTTGTAGATAACATGTTTACCTACTTAGAAAAGCTAAAAAAAACCTAAAATTAATTGAAATAACTTCAGCTTTTCTGCAGATTACCAATAAAACTTAGCAGAGTGATAGAAGAAAAAATTATATTCAAATAATTGCAAATTTTATAGAATATTTTGGAGTCCAAGACAGACAGAAAATCAAGAGAAAATTGAGCCATTAATTTTTCATGATTAGTCAGGGTCAATATAATTTAAATGATTAGTGTCTATGTTAATTTAATCAATCAGTGCCATACAGAGTTAGAAAAAATGCTAACAAAATTCATTTGAAGATGAAAGATACTTCACCGTATTATACTGCAAAATACCATAAAGTAATAATGTTCAAAACCATTTGGTACTAGGTAAAAAAAGAAAAAGAAAAAGAAAAAGCCAGTCATTGTAATAGATCAGCTACAAAGTATACAAAAGTCAAACACAGTAACATAGTGTTCAACAAATCCAAAAACCTATAAAAACTGATGCAAAAGCTCAATGCTTAACAGAAACTACTAGAAAAACTGGAAAGCAGAATGGCAAAAATTAAATTCAGGCAACATTCCAAATTATCTGTCACAATGAACTCCAAATAAATATATTACTTAAAAGAACAAATTTCTTAAAATTACAGGAGTAGAGAAGGAGATATCTTTTACAATTATGGTTAGGAGAAAGTTTTCTTCACCAAGGATAGGGTAGAGAGAGGAATAAAAAGAACAATATTCCATAAAACTGAAAATCAAGCATTATCAATAAAGATACAATTAAAATGAAAAGAATTAAGTTGTAAAAGAAAATCTATAGAGCATGTTTCTCTGAAAAGGATCTAATATCCAAGAATAATAAGTAATTGACTCAAATATATAAGAATAAGAACCATTTACCAATAAGTAAAAGGATACAAAAAAGTAGTTTTCAATGGAAGAAATCAAAATTATCAGCAGTCAGATGAAACAATGTTCCAATTATTAATGAGAAAATGCAAAGTAAAATGCTTTGGTTGTATCACACACTCACTCAATTGACAAAGATACCAAAAAGAAGAAAAAGGAAAGTGACAGTTATTGGAAGGTATGTCAGAAGTTAGGAACACTAATGTTCTGAAAATTGTTCTGGCTATTCTAGAAATCAATTTGAATCCATACACAAAATGTAAACTGCATACCCTTGACTCAACAATACCACTACTAGCTTTATACACCAGAGATAAAGGTAAAAGGACGCATGTTACCAAAAAAAATTGTATCAGTATTTCTTATCATGGTGATGAATTTGAGATAAAGGGAGATGTTCATCAATTAGAGAATGGCTGAACAAATTATGGTAAAATAATAGAATATTACTACAGCTTAAGAAATTACAAAATAGATAATTTCAGAGAATATTGGGAAGATGTGTGTGAACTGATGCAAAGTGAAATAAGCAGAACCAGAAAGACAATCTATGAAGCAATAACAATCCTAAAAAGAAAGAATTAACAACTCTGATCAAAGAAACAAATAATTGGCTATAGAGGACCTATGATGAAGAACATTAGCCATACTACCTGACAAAGGGGTGATGGACTCAAGATGCAGAAAGAGATGTGCATTTTCAGGCATAGTCACTATTTGAATTTGTTTTGTTTGGCAATGATTAAAGGGACTTTTTTTTCTTTTCTCGCTAAATAAAGATTGGAAGTTAGAGGGAAGCCAACAACAGCAAAGTAAAAAGTGAAGAAACAAAAAGAGGGGAAAAGAGCTGGGGCATTGAAATGTTTCTAAAGGCAGAGAAAAGAACACAGGACTTCCAAAGGGAAGTACCAGCATGCAGGATATCATTGAAAGTAATTTGTTGAATTGATTATTTTCCTTTTTAAAAAATAAGATGCATGGAATAAAGATTAATCTTTTATATTCCATTTTATATATAGAAATGCTCTTTTTTTGGTGATTAAATTCACAATGAAACATTATTTATTTATTTTTGTTCAGCCTTTTTACAATTCTGTCCAATTCTTCAATACCCTATTTGGGGTTTTCTTTGCAAAGATACTGGAGTGGTTTGCCATTTCCTTCTCCATTATTATTTATTTAAAAAGCAAAAATAATTCCAAAGAATTAATAGTCTCCTTCCTCCTTATCCCAAAACCATCTTCCAAAACATTCCACAATAAAATGAATGAAATCATCTATTTTTACTATCCTAAATTAGTTGACAGGCAATAAAAACCAGTGTTCTTAAATTTAGAGGTCCACTATAGTGCAACTATAGATTCTATGAAAATAAAATTTTGACTTTGCTCCAGAAGTAGTAGAAGAAAAGAAAGCTTGGAACTCTAAATTACAACTATGCTTTCTATATAAAAGGGCAGTAGAGGGTGCTACTGAGCTGGACCAGTAAAAAAGAACATGTAAGATTGCTGCCTGAATTGATAAGTTGTTTCTCAGTTTGCAGATGCAGAATTTGGGTGAAAAAGTAAAACCAGTCCAAGGAGATGCCCACATATTCCTTTTTCCTTTTCTTAGAAAGTTGATATTAATAAGAGACTAAAAATTTATTGACAAGTGAATCTGCCAACTAAGAACCAACTTTCAGTCTATGATGATGTTTATTAAGTATTTCCTCATATGTAAAGGGAAAGTACTAAACTTGACTAACTAAGGTCCCTCCCAACTCTGACATTCTGATTCAAACAATTCCCAAGTGTGAAAAGATCATCTGTTAACAAAATGGAAACCAAAAGACTATGTCTAGAAATTTTGACATCTTTGCACTGTCAAATTTTGAGGATTTCTTGTCTCATTAAAAAATTGGTTTGCAACCAAAATGGTAAATGACAAGGTCCTCATAAGTTCAAGTATTCATTTTTCATCCCCAACTGTTTTTACAGTGGCTGTAGAAAAGCCAATCAATTCAGACTCTGAGGTCAGATGACTGTAGGGGCTATTAATTTTCAGCAGGGAGTGTGGTCCCCAAAAGGAAATCTTTCTTCATGCAGATGTTTTACCTAAGTTTATTCTGATAAAGTATTTTGAGTTAAGTAGCTTCTCATAGTACACATATACTCTTCAGGGTTCCCCTTGCACTGGTTAAGGCAAAGAATAAGATCCTTCTTTTTTCCTTAGATTTACATATGAAAAACAGGAAGAATGATATGAACCCACTTTGTAGAATTGTCTTTGGGAAATAAGTATTGAATCACTGAATGAAAAGTACTTTGTATACAAAATAACAATAATATCTGTTATTAGTAAAATATAATATTTTGCCCTGCCTTTGATCATGTGCACATAAAGAAAGCAACTGCCCCACAGGTAACCCCAAAAAATAATACAAATTTTATTTTTAATGTGATATTGAAATTCATTATGGGGAGAGCTTTTTGTTATTTATTTTGCAGCAAACAGTTCTCATGATGCTCTGCCACTGTATAATATTTCAATGACATGACAATACCTTTATACAATCTCCTCTCAAGCTTACTGAGTATCAAAGGAAACTAGCCTAGAAGTAACATTTCCCCCAGATAATACACAGAATTGATGATCTTCATGAATAAGGCAAAAGAGCTTAATATACCTATGAGCCCAAAGATATCTTTCTCTATCATCTAACTGAAAAATAAATACAATAAAGCTAACAAATGGTATTTATTAATAACCAGATTTCTGAAACTGAACTACAAAGTCAATTAATGAATTATTCATCTTAAACCACAATACTGCTTACACAGGCAAAGGGAGGTGAACACTGATATAATTATCCACATGTTTAAAGCACTAGAATTTGTTATTAAGGAGAAAAGAGAGGATTTGAGAATTTTAATCCAGCTTGTTTTACAGTTTAGAATCATCAAATAATTTCTTTATCCTCTAGTTGCCTTTGCACACAGAAATACAGGTGCTTAGCAGATGTTTGTCAATAATCCTTCATGAGTTGTGCTACAAGTGTAGAATACACATTAGATATCGAGGATATTCATGCTATTGCTACCTCACAAATCAACTCAAAAACTACTGAGAATTTATTATGGTCATATGTGTAACATCTTATCACTCGGACCTTCCCTTTGTGCCAGGTCCTGTTCTGATCCTGGACAAATGGCAGCCCAAAATGAAGACTTCAAGCTAGTAAATAAGATGTTGACTATAATGGACATGGTTTTTTAACATAGATGTTCATAACAAACATAAGCTGAAAATTTCTGGCTTCAGTGGTCACTTTTACATACCTTCCCTTCTGGAAAACTATAGCATAATTTCCATGTCCTAATATAAACCAGCATACAGCTACCCCACCCATCATGCCCTATTGGTGGCCGACTTTTTTCCCTCAAAATTACACGAAACTGGATTTTCAATCAAGCTAAGTTTCAGAATTTTGAGGACCAACATTGGAACTCATCAACACAAGGTCATTGTTTCTGATGTGCCATTTAATACATCTTAGTTCTAGATAGAAAAATATTGGGATTTTTAAGCCAGCACTTAGCTGGTTGACCTAAGAAAAGATAATATTCTTTCTTATTATTTCTTCATATCTGTTACTATTTGGGATGTTTCCCAAACTCTTAGCCAAGTACATTATACATAAGACCATTGTGTAAGAGACAACTTGCAGGAAAATATCGCAGGAAAATATCTAATCCTCCTTTCAGATATGAATTCCTCATATTTTCCCTAAAACATCTTGAGGCCCTTGCCATCATATGTTCATATTATTTACATAATAATTTACATAGATCCCATAAGCTCTCATTCCTTTGCTTCATAATGAACTGAATAATTTAAAAAGTGACTCCTTTCTGGTCCACCAACATACATTCTTCCCCTTCTTTAAATCATAGTTAAAGGCCATTTCCTTTATGAAGTTTTCTTTGATTGTTGCCATCCGTACTCAAACCATTCAAAATAATCCCAGATTTGCCACTAAACCCCAATGTAATTCTTAACTAGAATAGAATGTCTTTGGATATTTATGTAGATTACATATTTATTTGGTTTCTCTGACCTACTAAATTATAATTTCCATATACACAGTCTTCAACTATATGCCTTGAATAACCAGCGTGCTGAAACACTTGCTACTGCTGTTAAATACCTACTCTTTCCTAAAGGTTCATTACCTTCACAACCTTTGAAATCCATTATAATCTGAATTTAACAGCTTTTCTTCTCAAACCCTTCCATCGTTTTCCAGCTATCCCCATTCTCTTGTCTGTCTACCAGTTCCCTTCTCAATGATTATTCTCTTAAGTCTAATTTTTCTAACAGACTACTAAACCCTTCTACTTCAGAGACTTATGTTCCTTTTCAAGATACAATCATAGAATTCCAGTGTTAAAAATGTCCTCATAAGCCATTTATTTCAACTCCTTGAACAGATTCTGAGTTCCTTCTAAAAATATCCCACATAGATAGTCAACCAGCCTCCATTTGAAGGTATGTATTTTGGAAAATATGTTATCTCATGAGGCAGATCACTTCATCTAAAAATTTTTATTATACATGTAATTATGATTTAAAAAGACAAATATTCAAATAAACATGGAAAAAAAACAATCACAATCACATAAAATATCTCACTTTTGACAAATCATAAACAAAATAACAGACAACAAACAAGCACTACTTTTGCTCTGTGTCCCCAAGTCAACTTTTAGTTCTTATTTTTAATATGTCTTTAGATTTATAATTACTCTTTTAAGGTATAAGAACATACCATCTAGTTATTCTTTAATCATTTAACATGTCAGTTGTTTCAATGAGGGCTTCTTATCTCTATCATCAATAGATGAAACCAAAAAAAAAAGTTTGTACAGCTATGAGTATTTTTGGATACTTTTTTCCCCATCATAGGACACTTTTAGGATTTAAAGTTAGTAGTAAAATAGTAAAGTCAAAAAGATATGATCTGTTTTATTGCCATAATGTTCTACAGAATGTTTGCACTAGTGTAGAATCCAACCAACAATGTATTAAACTATTTTATGCAACCTTGCCCACATTCAATTTTATAATTTTGACATTCTAATGGGGAAATGGTACTATTTTGCTTTAGTCTTATTCTACTTTTCTCTAATATTAGGGAATTTGGACTTCTTTTCATATGGTTATTAAGAGTTCAGGTTCCCTCCTTTAAAAATTACTTATTTACCTCCACTGACCATTACGCCAGCATGGTAAATATATTTGTTCTTTGCAGCTATAAATAAGTTCCCTGTGGATTCATTCTGGAGAGCAGATCTATTATATTTGACATATGTACTCCAAGTATTTCCTTTTTCAAATCTATTCCTTTTCTCATAATTTTGAAGATATTGCTATTTATTTATAAAATTCATTTATTTTTAAGTAATCAAACCTTTCTGGTCCATATCTAGTGATTTCTTCCATTTGTTTGATTAACAAAAAAATGTCCTTTCTATTATTAGGCAAATATATTCCTTTTACAAGTTTTTTATTATTAGAAAATTTAGTCAATTTTCACTGTTTTAAAATTGTGAGATTTTCTTTTCTTTAATTATTCTATTAGAAGGGAATACATACTTTTATAGGCATACCACTTATGCAAAATACATTTCAAAATTGGTGTAAAATATATAATCAGAGTAGTGGATTATTCTGAATTTTTGGCCCATCATTCTTAATTTGATAGATGCTATATTCTAATTTCTCTGATCATACTTTGACTTCATTGAGAAGTATATTGGGGTCTTGACTAATTTTCTTTGATAATTAATTCTTTATCACTTCTTGAATCTTATATTATTTTTCCTTATTGTTAAAAAAATCTAGGACATAACTACAATATGTCTAGGACTGTTGAACCTTAGATTCTTTCTCATTGTCATCAACAATTTTTTATATAATATTATCATTTGTCTTCAAAAATACATCTGGCCTGGCAAACTGTGTCCAATGGTCTATGTATGCTTAGTACTTTTATTTGTTTTGCTAATTTTGAAAATTTTTCTTTTAGCATAATCTGGCATGTCATGATGAGATTCTTTTGTTTTTCTAAAATTTCTAGCATGTCAATAACCTTGAGATTGTGGGATCTGAAGCTATCATGAATGTGTATCATTTGATATCTTCTTTTCTTTTTTCTATTCTTTTTGATAATTCTATGATTTTTCTGAGCCCACATTCTTTTCAGCAGATGGACATTGCTAAAATTTGGTTTTCTGCTATAAAACAACTGTCATTTGTTAAGGTGGTTTTTTTTTTTAGGTCTCCTACTTTAGTTTACATGCTATTTCCTTCATAATCTCCTCCTGATCTTTTAAAGTTACTTTTTATTCTAACTTCAGTTTTCCCAACAATTTAACTTTCTCCTGATTTTTATCACATGATTTTCCTAGAAGTGTTACTGATCTTTCATCTGTTGTCCAAAGGCTCAAGCTTTGGGTTTTCGTGAACAAGTGTATTCAACATTTGGTGCTCCTCAAAAGTCTCTCTCTTTGACTTGTTTTGTTCACACAGAATTTCTTCTGGAATCCTAAGAATATAGTTCATGACTATTTCTGCACAAATGAGGATAAAAGGGCCCCAGTTCTCATGCAAGACTCATAGTAACAATGAATACCAGATCCAAGAGTTTTTATTTCATCCCACAGAAAGAATGCAGAAAAGCACCAACAAATGAAAGTAGCCCAGAATCATCAAGATACTTTCCTCCTTTCCAATGAGTCCTACTTTCCACTCTAGGGACATATATCCGCCTTTCACATACTAACCTAAGAGAAGAGAAAAAAGTTGGAGTTGTTAGGGAGGCAAGCCCCTTCCCATCATCTGTAGGAGCAGCGCCAGAGCTACATGCTCAGTTCTTGGTCCATGAATCATATATACTCAATTCTTTACAAGGCAAAGATTAATTACGACTCCTACTTTAAAGGAACTCCCACCTTAAAATTCATACTCAAGAAACTCCATGGGCTTCCTCTCTCCAGAAATGTCATCTTTCAGGTCAAAAAGCTCTGCCACTTTCTCTGTTTGGCTCTCAATAACTAATATCTCTGGAGCAGAAAGGGAAAGTGCTATGAGAAAGGGGTGTCTTCATCTCCACACCCATTCCCCTGCCCTCCACCCCAAGGATTTAACTAGCTGATCTCTTGCTTCTGGTAGATGTTCAACTCTCCTTGCTTACTATTAGGACCTCAGGTTCTCTCTGGTTTATACACACATTTCACATACTATATTTACAATAGCTTGACCTAATCAAATTCTACCTGAGATAATTCACTACACAGGAATATTGGCTACTATCAATGGGGCAGCTGGTTTAGTAAATAGATGGCTTACTTTGAAGGCAAGAAGAATTGTATTCAAGTTCTACTTTCAACATGTTTTTAACTGTGTGACACTGGGCAACCAAACAGTGGCAGGCAAATAGTAAGTTCTTTATAAATCCTCAATGACAAAGTGAAAACCTCTAGGACTCTAAGTTACACAGATGGTCCTAAGTTGCATTCCTAGAGGAAGTTTTCTTGCTTGGGATTTTCTATACCAATGAAATCACAGGTTTAGTCTATATCCTTTTTGTACAAAGAACAATCAGAACCTTCTATATAAAATCAAAGTCAAAAATTAAGGCCCATTCTCAATATGACCAATATTTAATGGAGATATTGTCATCTATCAAGAGAACATATATAAATAGTAAGTTAATCTTTTTGGTGAGGAAATAGTTCAATGGATCTTGTGTTGCTCGTTTTCCTACATATATTGTTTCAAGTCCTTCAGGTTTTTCCCCCACCCCAGTTTTTCTTCAAAAAATATTCATACTTCATTTTGCCTACTTTCTTTTTATTGATTTTATTGTTTTTTTTAATAATCATTTCTCTTTTTTTGGTGTTTTACTTCATTTACATATATAGTCATGGAATTTGAGAGATGTTCAAGACCTTAGAGATTGTTCAATCTTATACACTCTATTGAAGTAAGATTATCTACTTTCATTCTAAAATTATCTTTTTCCCATGGCTTGAAATATTCTGACTCTCTCCTCTCTTCCAATAAATTATATAATTCTCTGCCCATGAAGAAATAAGTGATGATTAGGTAACTTCAATTCATCCTCTCCCTCATAGCTATATTTTGTGATAGAATGTTCCAATTCAATCATTGAAGAAAAGTCTGGATCCAACAGTTCTGTTCTCTGTTGGTGAATGTGACATTTTGATTCTAATAAAGCATAGAAATAACTTCTTAAATAATTGACATGCCTCTACTCAACCAGCTTTTAAAAAAAACTTTCATGCAATATTACTTTACTTAAAGGAGTACATGATTTTATCCTAAGAAAATTATTAAGGTTGCCACCAGAATCTCTCATTTCTTCAGTGCTGTGTTGAAAGGGATAAAACTATCTCTTAAATCGGCAGTCATTATTCCTTTGACGGAAAGATGACATCACTTTTTTTCCCAAAAACGTTTTCTATTTTAAGGTTGGCAACAGAGGACACATCTTTCAAATGGCATCTCTCTGGATTAGAAATCAAATTTTGCTTCAATTAACTGCTTATTGTTTTGGAAATGAGTTAAGGAAGAGTCCCTATCTGTGCAGTGACCAGGTTTCTGAATAAATAGTTCAAAAGAATTTTGGAAATGTTATCAAGAGGAATCCTAAATTCTTAAGTTTACTCTCTACTCTCAAGGCCCAGACTTTGGGACCCTTTGGTCCTTCCTAGCATGGGCCATGAGAACCTGGAACTTGGTCATATAATGGTCCCTCTTCACTCAACAAGGGAAAGTTACCTCATGTCAGTCCCATACCTTTCAACACAGAGGAAGCCACGTTTGAGACTGATAATAGTCTTTCAAATATTTGTAGCTTCACTAATAAATTCAGATAAATTTATCACCAGATACATAGAGGTCTCAGCTGAAAAGATATCTACAGTGAGAGGGATGGTCAACCAACCTTGTAACCCAGCAGAGAGGCACTCTTTTGTGTCTGGCAATTGATTAATCATAAGGAGGGTAAATGAATACCTACACTAGGACAAAGCAAACCAGAGATGGTATATTATCTAGTAGTGTGCCCTTCCATGGAGCATGATGTCTTTTCTATGTTTATTCTAAAATTACCGTTTTTCCTGAGGCATGAAATATTCTTACTCTCTCTTTCTTCCTATAAATTATTTAATCCTCTGCCCAAGGTAACTCTAAGTTTATACTTTGGACATATTGCCTATAGGCAAATAATTGGTTTTCCTTGGCTAATAGAATAGGGCTTGATAAAATTCAGAGATGAGTCTTAGTAGTTTGAATAGGACCTATATTGTGAACTAAAGTAAGTCCAAGTATTTCAGTCAGAATCCTTTAATCAAAACATGACAGAAAGTCTGGATTCAACAAATATCCTGACCTCTCCTATATATATTTTGGTTCACTTATAAACCTATCTATGCACATATGTATAAATGTATGTATGCACATATTATATGAGTGTGTGTATAGCACATACATGTGAATAAGTGCATGTGTGGTACATGCATTTTAATGCATGATAGTGTATATGTAACATATATGTGTGATTATGTGTGTATATATGTGCATTCATATGTATAGTATTTCAATCTTCAGATTCTAAAATGAGTATTCTCCCCAGATTTGGAGACAAAATAAAATATAACCCTTTGATGATAAAACTAAGAGGAATCAAAATTAAATGGCTGAGATTAGTCACCTTCAAAACCTAATTAACTTCTAAGATAATTTTAGAATGGTCACCAAGATATCTCCATTTTAAAAAATAATCAGATCTCTGGCCTCTCATTAGAAAAACACAAATCCAAATTTTACTAATGGAAGACAAAGCAAATCAAATACAGAGTTGCTGAGCACAGGACTGACTTCATAGAAAACACCATGTCTTAGACTCAAGATATGGAAGCATTTTGCTGAAATGTCAATGCCCTTATTCATCTAAAGTAGACCAACAAGGGCACCATACTACTGGGATAATGGGAAAGTACTGGGCTTGGAATCAAAGGAAGTATGGGTTCATGTCTCAGCTTTAATACTCATATGCATCTCTAGGCAAATCATTTTGCCTTCTCAGATTCCTAGTTTTATATTCATTAAATTTAATATGATAATCAATATCAACTGCATTTATTAGACTCTCCAACAATTCTGTCTTACTTTACTTTAATTGTATTTGTCACAACTCTAAACAGCAACAGGATCAGGATGCAACTGTTCAAGAGATGCTCATATGCCCAATATAGCTGCATTTCAATGTGAAGTATTCCACTGAGATCTATCAAAATGGCTTTAAATGATCAACATCTTCCCATCCTTCATTCACTCTATTTCTTCCCTCCCAACTTAAATCCACAAGCTCCTGGGGCAGGGGTCGGCAACCATTTTGGCCGTGAGAGCCATAAACACCACATTTTTTAAAATGTAATTTCGTGAGAGCTGTACAGTGCTCACAGTGCTGCTCCTGTAACAGTGCCTGAAAAAAATTGACTTTATGGCTCCTGCAGAAAGAGCCATATATGGCCCTCAAAAGAGCCAGATAAAGCATGAGCTATACGTTGCCGACCCCTGTCCTAGGGAATAAAGATACTTTTACAACCAACTCCACAAAATTGTTATAAAGAAAATACTTTCTAAACTTTAGATGCTCCCTAAATGTGAATTATTACAGTAAAGGCAAGATGAATTATTGACATATAAAAGACAATTCAATATTCTCTTAAGCATACTTACCTAGGAATATCATCTTCTATTGTTGCACAGCCATAGAGAAAGACTATCACCCCAATTAGTGAAGATGGAATGAGGAATGCAGTATATAAACCCAACCAAGCAAAATACAGGCCAATTTTTTCTCCAAAATACTTCCTGAAAAAGAAAAGAAATCAATATTAAGAGTCTAATCATTTGCCTTGTTTCTAGACATATAGTGGAAGGAATGAACAAAATACAGGTTAAATATTTAGAATTATTTTTTCCAAAAGTAAATCAATATTTCACTAGAAATATACATAATTATTTTTATTTTAGATGTTCACATTTCACATGAAAATAAAGAAGAAATACTAGCCACCAGAATCTCAGAGCAGCAGGGTTGGAAGGAATCTCATTGATCATCTATTTCAATCATATCTGAAAAAAAAATTCCTACACCATATGTAATCATCCAGCATTTGCTCCAAGACTTATAATAAGTAGAATTTACTATCTCCTGAGATAGCCCATTCCTCTTTCAAATAATTCTAATTGTTTAGAAATTTTCCCCATATATCAAATCAAAATCTGCCTCCAAAAATTTTGCTTCTTGTTCCTAAGCTTGCCAAATAGGAAAAATCCAATTCTTCTTCCGCACAATTACCTTTTAAGTATTTAAAATTTTATTCTCTCCATTGAATCTTCTCTTCTCTAGGCTAAAAATCTCTTATTCCTTCAACCAATACTCATACATAATGGAATAAAAGGCTCCTTTTTCATTTGATTGTCCTTCTTTGGATTCTCCTGTTCATCAATGTCCTTTATAAACTGGCACCTAGGTATAAATAAAATATTGCAAATATGGCCTGACTAGGGCAGAATACAGAAACACACACACACACACACACACACACACACATCCTCCTTTGTTAACAAATATTTGTTAAATGAATGAGGGAATGATTTTGGGGGGAAAGAGATCCAAAAAGGTAACATATAGTCCCTACCCCTCAAGGGATTTTTAATTTAAAAGAGGTGATTAAGATATATACATAAATAATCATCATCCAAATGAGAATATGGTACATTTAGAAGGGAACTTTTTGAAAAGTATTTTGAGATCCCAAAGGAAGATTGCTTTCAAAGGTCACTTCTTTTATTAACTTATTTTTAAAAAATTTATGAAGCATTAACAATAAGATCAGAAGATGGCTTCTGCCTAAGAATTTTTAAAAGGTTTTATGGAAGAGATGATGCCATAATCTGGTTCTTCAATAATAAGAATTTGAGAGGTAGAGATGTAGGGGAAGGAATTCCAAATATACAAAATTTGTTAGAACAAAAGCATGGAAGAGAGGAAATATATGGAGTAGAGTACTCCAGTTTTGTTTAGACTTTTCAGTCATGTCTGAATCTCCATATGAGGTTGTCTTAGCAGAAATCCTGGAGTTTCCAATTTCCTTCTCCAGCTCATCTTACAGATGAGGAAACTGAAGTAACCGGGGTGTGGGAAGCCAATAAGAGAAACAGAGTCTCAAATAGATAAAAATCTGAGACTCCTCTTTTGACCCCTTTTGTGATCCTTGTGATTTCTTGTTGAAAAGTATTGTGGCCTTATTGAAAAGCTTTAAATTCCTAGCAAACCAACAGTTAAGAGGTTACATTCTTCCCCTTTGGTCAGAAATGCAGCCAAGGCTGAAACCTTAGTTTAGCAGGGGCATTTGCCCCTGAGAAAAGTATTCTCAGACTTAGCTTGCTGATAATCACGCAGCTGAAGGTCCAGCCTGGTTCTTATCTTCACCTTGAAGTTTCTGAGTTTCTGTGTGTTGTCTAAACTCATTGCAATTTCTATGGAGCTGTAAAACTCTCTCTGTGCTTGTGGGTGAAAGGGAGTTTGAATTTTCACATATAATATACTTGTGACTCAATGGCACTTTGGAGAAGCAGCTATGTGTTAACAGTCAAGATCATCTCCCGTGTCCCATTATTTTCTTATCAACTAAGTCATCTTTATGTCCTTATCAGATGATGTGGAGATGATAGATAGATCTCAACACCAGGGTTAAGTGACTTCGCTAGGGTTTCACAGCTAGTAAATGTCTGAGGCCAGATTTGAACTCACAAAGATGAGTCTTCCTGATTTCAGGCTAGACCCTCTATCCACTGTACCACCTAGGTGCCCACTGCAAGCCACTCACTTCAATTTTAAATGGAGTCTAAACCAAATGAAGAGGAGTAGTATGAAATCAGAAATACATCAGAACTAGTTTCTAAAACCCTTTATTGCAAGTCTGATAATTTGAGACTTTGGCCAGTAAGTCAATGAAAGTTCTTAGTCAAAAGAACAATATGATAAAAGTGGTATATTAGAATTATTACTTTTAAGATGAGGACGAGAAGGAGAAAAGGACAAAACAGGGAAGGAGGAAAGAAAGGAAGAAAAGAAAAGAGAAAACATGGAAGAAGGAATATCAAGAAAAGAAGAAAGAGGAGGAAGAAAAGGAAATAGCAATAGTAAGAGCATGGATAATCCATAGAGTGAATATTCAGTTCTTACATCATTGAGAAGTCACAACACAGCATGTGAAATTATGACAACAACCAATTATTTCAACCTGAACTCATTTCTTTTCACTCCCACCCCAATTCTTCTCTCCAAAGTAAAATTAAAGAGGATTGATGTACCTAAGCACATGCTTAAATAGTAAAAGAGAAATTGAGTGTGGAATTAATCAGTGTGGCGAATTTAGGACCATTCTTAAAGCCCATCTAGACCAAATCAATTCTCAATCACCCAAATTTCATATTCCCTAGAGTGCTATACAATTTACAATTACCTCTGACTGCCTTCAGTTGAAAAACTCACATATGATAGAAAATATGGAAAGATAATAAAATCCTAATAAGGTATGTCTCAATATTTCTAGAAACTTAGAGCCCATACTGCTTGGTTTACCTGAAATGACACATAAGGAAGGCTTTAAAAAGTTAAAAGGAGGAGGAATTAGGATAAGAAACTAGACCAAATTTAACAAATTTAAGCAAGTGAAAATCACCTTCCCTCCATTTTTCTGGGCAACCTTCTAACACACCACAAAGACCTTTTGCTATTTCTGTAGCTCCCCCATGCAACACCCAACATGTCCTACTCTACAAAAGTAAGACATTTCCTTCATTCTTGTCCTTTACCAAAACTTTTCTTTCTTGTGTCTCATTTTCTCAAGGCTTTGCTCTATGTTAAATAACTTAATGTGATAAACTAATCCTTGTTAAATGAGTTAATGTCTATTATGATTTGTTAGTCTCTCCTAAGTAACATAACTGCTTTTTAACAAAAAGCAGGATCAAATTTACTGAACTCTGGGTGCCCAAAGCACTTTGGTGGGGGAACAATTCGTGTTAATATATCACTTTAAGGTTCACAGAGCATTTAATCCAAATGGCTGCCTCTCAAAAGAAGTTTGGAAATCCAAAACTTCAGGAGAAGCCAAGGAAAGAGGCAAAAATCTCCATACTAGATTAGATGGATATTAAATTAGTCCAACATGATGTGTTTTCAAAAGTGTGGACACCCTGATCCAGCGTCATTTGCCTTTCTTCATGTTTGTAAATTGGCCATAAATTTAATGATTGGGTGAGTCAACATGGTTTAGCGGAAAGAATACCAGCAGGGAAAGTAAGATTCTGGTCCTTGTTTTGCAACTGACAGATTAACTGTTTCACCCTTAATAAGGGATTTAATCACTTTAATGTCCCCTTCATTTTCCCTCTCTGTCAAGTAACCCCTCCCATCCTACTTCACAGGATTTAGTGCAAAGATAAATGAGTTCAAGGTTGTCTATGGGCTTAGGAAACATAAGTGCTATATGAATAAAAGAGATGATCATTTTTCTGATATCTCCCCTGCTATCAAAGCTAAAGTAACAAAATGCAATTGTCTGTAATTCTTCTCTTTTTCTCATTAGTTTTTAGAAAGTCTGTCACCAAACAGTTGAATGATTTTCCTTAAGTGCTTAAAAAAAATAATACTTTATGATCCTAAGAGAATTTCAGTTTAAGCACCCAAAAATTCCATTCAAATGAGGAGCACAGCAGAGCAGAAAGACCAATGGAATGGAAATTGGAAGAGATAAGTAGAAATCTCAGCTTTATTACTTGCTACTCAGATGACCTTAAGCAACTCCTTTAATCTCTTTTAGTCTCAGTTTCCTCAATTATAAAATAAAGAAATTGGACTAGATCTTGAAGGTGCTTTACAGATATTCAAAGTACATTTGTAAATGTAAATTTTTAAGTCAATACTGCCTTGGAAGAGAGGCATTTTAACAGTCATTTTGTATACTATATTTGCCAAAGTTGGAGAGAGATTGTACTAGATACTGATGGAAATGTTAAAAGAACCACTTTCCTGATTTGCCAAGGAGCTAACCCCCAGCTTTGAAAAAGACTAAAAGGATATTCCCAGAAAGAACTAAGTTTAATTTGTGTGTTGTGACTGTCATTTTGAGAGAAGTAAAGGGTGGAACTATATTTCCACAGATTTAAGAAAAAAGTGAATCAATGGTGGTGATAGAAAGAAGCAACCCTAGACTATAATCTTTCTCCTGTGATAAATATTTTAATTCCTTAAACAGATATTCATAATACTTATTACACTGTTAAAATTGTACAACCCATATTTATATCTATTCAAGCCTAAAAGTCTAAGGTTTTGAAGGAAAGAAAACATGTGAGAAATCCAGCTTCCCCAGGGTTGTTATTTGGGGGGAGAGGGAGGGGAGGTTGTAAACTGAGATGGAAACTCACAACTAATTGGTTAATGAAACAATCTGTTTATTTCCATTAATTTACCCAAAAGAAGTCAGAACATACACCATAATTTCATCAGAAATCATGAATGAAATTTTTAAGGAAAATAATCAGTAGAAGTTAAAAAAAAAAAAGTTGAACATAATGAGAAATCCTTTGATAATTTCTCATAGCTTATTTGTGCCTTGGATGCTAAGAAATTGTTCTAAGTTCATTCTTAATATACTTCTCTGAAACAGTGTGGTAGGATACACCCTGAATAGTTACAATATTTCTTCAAGCAATCAACTAAGTGATAACATTAGAATCATGTTTGAGAATCTCAACAACTTTAATAAAGGTACTTGTTAGATAATATATTTTTATAAATTTTACATATATAGTACATGTCTTAAATTGGACTAGGTACTCTGTCCTCATAACTTGTTGGATTTATGAGTATAAGCAAAAGGACATCATGAAAATGCTAATAGTAACTCTAAATATTAGCAGAAAACAAGTCTACAAATGACATGTTATTGACATGTTAATATATAAATTGTAGTTATGTAAAAATATATGTAGTTATCAATGTTATTACTAGAAATATATTACAGAATAATATAGATATGTTAGTACAAAATTAAATATTATATATTACTATAAATCAATATTATATATATAATATGGCATCTATTATTATAGATAATATATAAATATTTTATAAATTATATATCACTATTAATTACATAAATTTGGTTATTGAGTACAAATAAAGTTAACGTATAATTTAATGCTACATTGCTTCAGTGCATGGGGAGGATAGACTAAAAAAATGGTTGGAGTATACAGGTCATAATCGAGAAATAAAAAAGGTATAAAAGACTTGAAGAACATAGAAAATCCCATGTTTATATCTCATGAATTCTTTTTTTTATAAGAAAAAGAAAACGCTGAAAATGGAAAGCACCAAATAACAACACATACACAC
Organism: Gracilinanus agilis; assembly: GCF_016433145.1. Lineage (NCBI taxonomy): Eukaryota > Metazoa > Chordata > Mammalia > Didelphimorphia > Didelphidae > Gracilinanus > Gracilinanus agilis. The sequence goes on from NC_058134.1 coordinate 195,942,533, forward strand.
ACACACACACATATACACACGCACGCACGCAAGCACACACACACACACACACACACAAGTAGGTGAACCATTATCTTAATAGAAAATAACTGATTGCTAATGTGAGAGTCATTTCCAAATCAAATTTTTGTAGTCAGAAAATTCACATAGAGAAAAAGATCAAAATAAATATTTTTAAAAACAGAAGATAATCTCAAGAATGGAGAAGATATACTGTATAATTAAAATAGTTTCCACTCTACCAAGGTAAAAATTAACTCTTTTCACCAAACTTAGAAAGAAAACTAAGCTTTGGAAGAACTGAGCCACTAGAAGAGGATGATTTCTCTTTCCTACAGTCTTGTACCCTCAGACAAATCATCTACTCAGTCAAGCCAAGTAGACATCAGGCATTTATTAAGACCTTATATAAGAGGTCCCTTAAACATTCTATCCACTGATAATGCAAAGACAAGCAAAACTAGTCCCTACCTACAAGGAGTTTTCATGCAAATGGGGAAGAAAAATGTAAATAACTATGTGCATACTAAATATATACAGAATATATGTAAGATAATGTCAGAAAGAAAGAAATAACAGGAGGGAGTGGGGAAATGGAAGGAAGGGGATAGAAAAGACATTTTATTGAAGGTACCATTTGAATTATTATTGAAGCTAGGAAGTTAAGAGATATAAGTAGGGGGCAGCTGGGTAGCTCAGTGGATTGAGAGCCAGGCCTAGAGATAGGGAGGTCCTAAGTCCAAATCTTGCCTCAGACACTTCCCAGCTGTGTAACCCTGGGCAAGTCACTTGACCCCCATTGCCTACCCTTTACCACTCTTCTGCCTTGGAGCCAATACACAGTATTGACTCCAAAACGGAAGGAAAAGGGGTCAAGAGAAAAGATGAGTTCTATTTTGGAAATGTTGAATTTGAGATGCCTACGTTCAATTTGAGCTATCCAAGAGTCAACTGTTGATTCAGGAGAGAACTGAGGGCTGGGTATGTAAATCATAAATCTCAGAATGATCTTCATGGAGATAAATCAACTCAGGAAAGCTATTGAGATCATCTAGGGTGAAAGTATAGCAGGAAAAGAGAAGAGGACCCAGGACAGAGGCCTGGAGAACACCAATTAGGAACCAGCAGAGGCTTCTAAGAAGGAGCTGTTGGGTAGATAGAACCAGTAGAAAGCCAAACTAAAGACAGTATTCAGGAGATTATCCAAAGTGTCTAAACAACCAAGAAGGATAAAGACTTGGGAACAAGTCAGTAGATATAGTAATGAAGAAATCATTGGTAACTTTAGAGAGGGTACTTTCTGTGGAATGATGAGGTAGGAAGCCACATTATGGAGAGTAGATAATAGATTGAGAGGAAAGGATATGGAGGTATCAAGTGGAGCCAGCTTTGTCAAGAAGTTAGAAATGAAAGAGAGGCTAGATTTAGGATAATAGCAGGAATAGCAGGATCAATTAAGGATCAGTCAATTTTTTTCAGGATACGGGAGGCATAAATGTCCTTAAAAGACAAAAGCTGAGTTTTCCATAATGGTCATATGGAGAGATTGGCAATAAGAGGAGAAATGGGGATTATACTGGGGATAATTTGTTGGATAACACTGGAGGGGATGAGATCAAGGATGTATGCAAAGGTCTTGGAAATGAAAAGGGCTACCTCTTTGTCTAGCCCAGAGTAAATTAATAGAAAGTGGGAGAAGATATAAGTTAGTAAATGAACATTTCTTAAGTGCTTCCTCTGTTACAAATACTAAACTTAAACACTGAGGATTCAGAGAAAGGCAAAAAAAACAACTCTCTACTTTCAAGGTACAGCCATCATAATGGAGGAGACTATATGTAAATAATCACAAATAGGCAAGACAAAAAAAAAAAAAAAAGAGTAGATAGAAGATAACCTCAAAGGAAAACCACTAGCACAGCAGGAGTAAGGGGAGGGGCAAGAGTAAGAAGGGACCTGACCTAAAAGGGATCTCCTAGAAAAGATGGAATTTGCAATGTCTTAAAGTAAGCCATAGAAACTAAGAGATAGAGGCAAGGAACACTTTCCAGGGATGGGGTACACCTATGTAGAGACAGATTTGGGAGATGGAACATAAAGCTGTTCTGTGAAGCTGGTTTGTAAAATGAGGTGATACTATTCATTTATGCAGGGAAAAAAAATAATAAGATGAGAAAAGCATGAAAGCTCCAGGCTAAGGGGGGGCTTTAAATGCTAAACAATGGACTTTGTATTGGGTGCTGAGTTAACAAGAAACCACTGGAGTTTATTTCATGATTGAATGAAATTGTGCAACCTGCCCTTTAGAAAAAATCAGTTTCGTATCTGAATGTGAAGAGACTCCTTTCCTCCCAATCTGTTATAAATCCTCTGTAATGTGACTAACTACCTCATCATTCAACAAAAGGTGCCCTCACCAAAGTCAACAATGAGGGGCAGCTGGGTGGCTCAGTGGATTGAGAGCCAGGTCAAGAGATCGGAGGTCCTAGGATCAAATCTGACTTCAGACACTCCCTGGCTATGTGACCCTGGGCAAGTCACTTAACCCCCGTTGCCTAGCCCTTACCACTCTTCTGCCTTGGAACCAATACATAGTATTGATTCTAAGATGGAAGGTAAAGGTTTAAAATAAAAACACAAAACAAAGTCAACAATGATCTCTTAATTACTATTTCTATTGGTTTGGTCCCCAGTCTTTATACTTCTTGATCACTCTATATCAAGACACTCATGAGAGAGCAATTAAGAGGCTATTATTGGGGCAGCTATGTGGCTCAGTGGATAAAGCCTGACCTGGGAATCAGGAAGACATGGGTTTATGGTCTCAGCTAATTCCTAGCTGTATGATCCTGGGCAAGTCACTTAAGCCCCATTGCCTAGCCCTTACCTCTCTTCTGACTTGGAATCATTATGTAGTACCAATTCTGAGATAGAAGATGAGGCTTTTTAAAAAATGCCTTTGCAGTTGTCCAGGCAAGAGTGATAGGAGCCTGTACTAGGACAGTGACTGTGTGAATAGAGAGAAGGGAATGTATAGGAGAGACTTGGGGAAAGCATAAAGGACAAGATGTGACAATAGACTGAATAATTGGGGTGTGAATGAGGAGTTGAAAGATATAAGCTCATTCGGAATAGACTTTCAGATTTTGTACTTGAATCTCTAGCATCAAGCACAATGTCTGGCACATAGTGGACTTAAAAAGGATTTGTTATTGATTGATTGAGCCTGAGATTGTAAGACTGGGTGACTTATTGGCCATACTCCTGAATAAATAGAGGAACTAGAAATTGGGTTATTTGATGGAACATCAATATATATTTTGGAAAAAATGAAGAAAATATGTGAGTCCTCTAGAATGAGGATAGGATATGAGGAAGAAAAAAATATGTTGAGCCAAGCAGTGAACTCATGGACTCCATGAAGTTCATGGATATGAACTGGGGACATTCTGTTCTGGGGATTGATAGAAAATAGCCACTTAGCCCACACCAGCATACTCAAGGATTAATAACAGATAAGCACCTAGCTAGGTGGAACAGTGTATAGAGTGCCATGCCTGGAGTCAAGAAGATGAATCATCCTGAGTTCAAGTCTGGCCACAGATACTTATTAACTGGGTGACCCTGGGCAAATTAATTTTTTGTTTGCCTCAATTTCCTCATCTGTAAAATGAGCTACAGAAGGAAATGTCAAACCATTCCAGTATCCTTGCCAAGAATATCCCAAATGGGGTCATAAAGAGACAGACACAGCTGAAAAATGACTTCAACAACACTAACAACCACAAAGACAGGAACCTGGAGTAGACAGAGGCTTAGCCCTGATCACCAAGAGTTGAGTACAGAAAGGAAAAGGGAGTCCAGTAATGACATCCAGCAGATGCTTCACCCAGGGCAAGCAATGAAATAACACCAAGAGAAGAGAAAAGATATTTAAGACTCTATGGAATTAGGAATATGATTTGCTTTAGCCACTTATGGATACAGACAATATGCCAGTGGTCCATAGAACATACCTTGTTACTCTTCCCTTAGAAATCTTTTAGGGGGGGGCAGCTGGGTAGCTCAGTGGATTGAGAGCCAGGCCCAGAGACAGGAGGTCCTAAGTTCAAAGCTGGCCTCAGACACTTCCCAGCTGTGCGACCCTGCGCAAGTCACTTGACCCCCATTGCCTACCCTTATCACTCTTCTGTCTTGGAGCCAATATGCAGTATTTCCTCCAAAATGGAAGGTAAGGATTAAAAAAAAATAAATATTTTTGAATGCCTAAACTGGAGGAAATATTACTTTGTGAAATAGCTAAGTACCTACCCAAAATCAAGAAGGCTAACACTCTTAATCTATCTTGTGGGAACATTGCTACTATCACACTGGCCTCAGTGGGAAAAAATGTATTACACAGTATAAGCCGACTCAACATCAGGATATACATTTTTACATTGGTGACATACCTCATAATTTAGGAAGCTAAGACTTGATAGTGGTTATGTTAAATGGGTCTTACTTCAGAGCTAGTGGACTAGACAATCAATTGATGATTTCTACTTGAGATAGTAAATTTTAAAAAAGCACTAGGTTTAGAGTCAGAAGAACTGGGTTCAAATATTACCTTTACCATTTGTTGCCTGTATAACCTTGGACAAACCATCTCACAAAATGATGGAGTTAAGACTACATGACTTCTAAGTTCTCTTTTAGTTCTCAAGCTTATGATCCTTCTATTAGTGCCTGTAGCCTTATAATTGTAAATTACTCTTGTTTAATCATTTCCAGCACCCTATCATTCAAATCCAAGCTCTGATCAGCTAACAAAGCCAGCAAACATTTGATCTCCTTGCCAGGGAAAAAGATATGATGGCCAAGGACAACACCAGGTTTGAATATAAATTCATTTGCAAAATCTTATAGAGGAGGTTAGGGAATATCGTGAGCAATATCACCTCATAAAACAGTGAGAAACAATAAAGAGAAAAACAAGTTTATAGAAAACTTGGCAAGCAACCCAATTAAACCACATATTTAAGGATGAAATTGAAAAAAGAATAAAAAACAAAAGAAAAATGGAAAAGATCTGTGAAGACATATATTTACAACAATCATTCCCTTACTCCCTATGCCTCACTTCTCCTAAACTTATTCTTTATCCTCACTGTGACCTCAGGTCCCTACACCTCTCAGTAGTCTCTGAAGCCATCAACTCTGCACTGGCTTCACTTTTCCTCCCTCCATAATCTTGATTCTACAGCTAACCTGTTCAACATTAGAAGACCTTTACTCTGGAATTTTCTTCTTCCACTCCCTGACTCATCCTATAACCTTTCCTACTTTTGCTAAACCCAAACTTTTCATTGTCCATAGGATCAACCTCCCCCATTTTTATTCACTTGCAGCCCAATATTGCAGGAGGAAGTCATACAACTTGGACTAGTGCATCACATTTTTATCTAATCTCAACTGATCATCATTGGGAAAAGGCAATCATATTTCTCCCTAATTGATTCTCTTGAAACCCTTATCTGCTATACTATTTACTGATTCAAAGGCAGAAGAGCAGTGATTAGCCTAGGGCCACACAGCTAGGAAGTGTTTGAGATCAAATTTGAAGTCAAGATTTCCCATCTCTAGGCTCCCCATCCACTCAGCCTTCCAACTGCCCCCTCCCTTAACTGATTCCTTATTACATTTTCTACTGTGGCTGTTCTAAAGCTTCTTTTCTCTCTTTTCAGATTATCTCCTTCCCTAATCCCCTTAAGAAAGTCTTTCTTCCCTAGCAGTACCAGATCTTAAATTGTACTGGTCATCAAAACAATATGGAACTTGCTAAGAGACAGAAAGGAGGATCAATGGAAAGAATTGGGATAAATGTCCTCAGCAAGATAATATATGATAAACCCAAAGATCCCAGCTTTTGGGACAAATACTCAATGTTCAACAAAAACTGCTGTAAAAATTGGAAAACAGTATGGGAGAGATTACGTCTAGATCAGCATTTCACACCCTATAGCAAGATAAATTCAGAATGGGTGAATGACTTAAATATAAAGAAGGAAAATAGAAATTAATTAGGTGAACATAGAATAGTATACCTGTCAGATCTATGAGAAAGGAAAGAATTTAAGACCAGGCAAGAAATAGAGAATATGACAAAATGTAAAATGAATAATTTTGATTACATTAAATTAAAAAGGGTTTTCTACAAACAAAACCAATGCAACCAAAATTAGAAGGAAAGCAACAAATAGGGAAAAAAATCTTTATAACAAAAACCTCTGACAAAGGTCTAATTTCTCAAATATATAAGGAACTAAATCAATTGTACAAAAAATCAAGCCACTTCCCAATTAATAAATGGTACAGGGCAAGAATAAGCAGTTTTCAGATAAAGAAATCAAAACTATAAATAAGCACATGAAAAAGTGTTCTAAATCTCTTATAATTAACTAAATACAAATCAAAACAACTCTGAGGTGCTACCTCACACATAGCAGATTGGCCAACATGATAGCAAAGGAAAATGATAAATGTTGGAGGGGATGGGCAAAATCAGGACACTAATGCATTGCTAGTGGAGTTGTGAATTGATCCAACCATTATGGAAGGCAATCTGGAACTAATTCCAAAGAGCTTTAAATGACTACCTACCCTTTGATCCAGCCATACCACTGCTGGGTTTGTACCTCAAAGAGATAATAAGGAAAAAGACTTGTACAAAAATATTTATAGCCGCACTCTTTGTAGTAGCAAAAAATTGGAAAATGAAAGGATGCCCTTCAATTAGGGAATGGCTGAAAAAATTACAGTATCTGTTGGTGATGGAATACTATTGTGCCAAAAGGAATGATGAATTGGAGGAATTCCATGTAAACTGGAATGATCTCCAGGAATTGATGCAGAGTGAAAGGAGCAGAACCAGGGGAACATTATACACAGAGACTGATACACTATGGTACAATCGAATGTAATGGACTTCTCTACTAGCAGCAATGCAATGACACAGGACAATTCTGAGGGACTTATGAGAAAGAATGCTATCCAGAGAAAGAAACATGGGAGTAGAAACCCAGAAAAAAAGTACTTGCTTGATCACATGGTTCAATGAGGATATGATTAGGGATATAAACTCTAAATGATCACTCCATTGCAAATATTAATAATATGGAAATAGGTCTTGATCAATGATACATGTAAAACCAAGATGAATAGCTCATTGGCTGGGGAATGAAGGAGAGGAGGGAAAGAATATGAATCATGGAACCATGGGAAAGTATTCTAAATTAATTAATATAATTAAATGTTTGTTTTTTTAAAAGAAAGACCTTCCTCAAAATGTTTTACATGATTGTACATGTAAAATCTATTTCAGATTGCTTACTATCTCAGGGAGGGAAGAGAGAGGGAGATAATTTGAGGGAGATAATTTGGAACTCAAAATGAATATAAAAAGTTGTTTTTACACGTAATTAGGGAGAAATAAAATATTATTTAAAATAGAAAGACCTTCTTCCTCCCCTACTTTGCTAAGGAAATAAAAGTCATTCACCATGAACAAACTATTATAAAGGAGAAAAGGATAGAAGATGATATGAGGGCTTCAGGGATATAGCATAGAAGACAAGAGGAAATCTATCTGATTATGTTATCGCCCAATCAACAATAGTGTCACTTTATCACTTCTAGGCTCATATGCAAATTCTTATATACTTAAAGCCCTTCACAATCTAGTTCCAACTTACCTTCCAAAGCTTAATTATTATACATAAATTCCATTTATGCATTCTGTGATCCAATCAAACCAAATGACCTCTTTGCTATCCCTCACACATGAAACCATATCCTATCTTCTTGCCTGAAATGTACCTCTCCTCATGTCTGCCTCTTAGAAACCCTGGTTCCCCACAAGGTTTAGTTAAGTTATTAGTTTTTACATGAAATATTTCCTGAACCCCCAAACTTCTACTATCCTCTTCAACAAATTATCTTAGATGTATTTTATATTTTTACATGTATTTATATGCATTTAAGACAGCTAGATTGCACATTAGATAGAGTGCTAGGCCTGGAGTTAAGAAGACCTATTTCAAATCTAACTTCAGACCCTTGCTAGCTGAATGACTATGGGCTAATCACTTAATCCCGTTCTCCTGGAGAAGAAAATGGCAAACTTTGAAGGAAGTGCCAAATCATTCCACACTACCTGCCAATTTTGTGGCCATTTAAAAGTAATGGAGAAGACTTCCAGGAAGATGGAGGCGTAGATGGAGTGAATCTTAAAACCTCCGCACCCTTACACACCAAGAGAGAAAACAATGAGCTTCAAGAAGAAAAGGACCAAATCTAATAATGGGACAGAGCAGGGGGAACACTACTGTAGCATAACTAAAGAGGCAAGCCAAGAAAAAGGCTTCAATTCTTGAACTGTTGGGTCTGAGGGTATAGAAGGGGAATACCAGGATCCCAGGACACCTCCCCCACGTGCAGTGCAGAGTCTCCAGCAGCCGGGAAATCTCAGGGCCAATGGCTACACTGGTTGGGAGAGAGGGCCTTGCTGACATTGGACTCAGGGAATCAAACACAGGCACTAGAGAAGTGACTGGAGGAGAAAACCAGAGAAACACAGCAAAAACGCCCAGAAGATGGTGGCTTAGAGAGAGCCAAACCCCAGAGCACAGACAGCTTGGCTTCCTCATACTGAGATAGAGAATGCAGGGCTTCAAGAGGAAAGAAAACCAGATCAAACACAGCAGACAGAACAGGGGGAGCCCCCTGCTGGAGAGCTCAGTTCATGGAAAAGCTCCTTCTTATCACCCCAGGTTTTTTGTTTTTGTTTTTGTTTTTGTTTTTCTGTTTGTATGTTTTTCCCTCCCCTCAAGGTTTTAGCCTCAGGGTATATAAAGGACTAAGATTAATCCAATCAATAGAGGATTTATCCCAACAATTTGAACAGACAAGAAGTCTTCAGAGGACAGAAAAAGTAACTACAAACCTCCATTACCAGCTGGATCTTTCATCAAAGATCATTGAATACATCTGCTCAAACTAGCAGAACAAGGAAAGGAAAAAACATGTGTAAGCAACAGAAAAAGAGAAAAGAAATGACAATTGATAGCTTCTTTCAAGGAAGTGAAAAGAGAGCAAATGAAACAGAAATAGAAGAAGAAGAAGTAGTTCCATCAAACTGGACACAGGCTTTGGAAGATCTCAAAATTCAATTAACTCAAGAATTTAAAACTCAATTAACTCAAGAACTTCAGGAACTCAAAAAGCAATCAAGAGAGTCTGAAGACAATTTGAAAAAGGAAATACATGAGCTAAAACAAGAAAATAAAGTATTAAAAGCCAGAACTGGCCAGCTTGAAAATGAAGCAAAGAAGGCAAAAGATGATCTACAAAGAAAATCAGACCAGAAAGAGAAGGATGACCGAAAAGCCAGGATGAAATTCAGTCTTTAAAAAACAGAACTCAACAACTAGAAGCAAATGACTTCAAAAGGCAGCAAGAATATATTAAACAAAATTTAAAAAATGAAAAATTTGAGAATGTGACACACCTCATTGACTCAACCAAAGATCTGGAGAACAGAGCTAGAAGGGATAACTTAAGAATTATTGGTTTACCAGAACATCATGATAAAAGAAAAAGTTTAGACAGCATTTTACAAGAAATTATCAGAGAAAATTGCCCAGAAATTCTTGAACAAGAGGGAAAAGTGGAAATTGACAGGATCCACAGATCACCTCCTACATTTAATCCACAACTGACAACTTCCAGGAATATTATAGCCAAATTCAGACCAAGGAAAAATATTACAAGCTGCTAAAAAGAAGTCATTCAGGTATCAGTGAACCACAGTTAGGATAACACAGGTTCTGGCTGCATCTACATTGAAGGACCAAAAGGCATGGAACACAATACTGCAGAAAGCAAGAGAAGAATCAACTATCCAGCAAAACTAACTATATTATTGCAGGGGAAAGTATGGTCATTCAATAAAATTGAGGATTTCCAAACATTCATCAAGAAAAACTAGACTTAAACAGAGAGTTTGCTGCCCAAACTCAGAACTCAAGAGAATCAACATAAGGTAATTAAGAGAATAGGGGAAGGAGAACAAAATTATTTTCTTTAAGGGTCACAAGTTCAATCAATTTATATCCCAAGAAGAAAAGAAGGTATTGGCAAATATCAAAAATTATTATTACCAACAGGGTAACTAGAAGAAGTTTACATAGAGGGAACAGGGACAACCTGTATAGGATGAAATGTCAAGA
>NC_058134.1:195953123-196066104 GCF_016433145.1 Gracilinanus agilis
AATAATAATACACTGTAAGGGTAAAGAGGTTAGAGAGAGGGAATATTCAATACTTAAGTGCATTGAAATCAACTTAGAGAAGAACAATCAGATCCATGGGGCAGAAAATTGATTTGCGCCCTATAGAGAAGTAGAAAGTAAACAAAAGGACTGGTGGTGAGGGAAGCAATACTAGAGAAGGAAAGGGCTTGGGGGGAGGGGGGGAGTGCTGCATGGCTTTAAAGAACAATAAGAGGGGAATAAGAATGGAGGGGGAGAAAGGGAAGTACAACAAGGGAGGGGATTATAGGAACTGATTAAAAAAAACACTGGTATAGAAAGAAACAGTGAAAGAAGAAAGGACCGGACTAGGAGAGAGAATCAAAATGTCTGGCAATGCACAGTTGATAATCATAACTCTGAATGTGAATAGGATGAACTCGCCCATAAAACAGAAGCAAATAGCAGAGTGAATTAGAAACCAAAACCCAACCATATGTTGTCTACAAGAAACACACATGAAACAGACATACATACATAGAGTGAAAATGAGAGGATGGAGCAAAATCTTTTGTGCTTCAAATGAGAAAAAGAAGGCAGGGGTGGCTATCATGATCTCTGACAGAGCCAAAGTAAAAATAGATAAGGTTAAAAGAGATAGGGAAGGTAACTACATCCTAATAAAAGGCACTATAAACAATGAAGAAATATCAGTACTTAATATGTATGCACCAAAAGTTATAGCTTCCAAATTTCTAAAGGAGAAACTAGTGGAGCTCAAGGAGGAAATAGATAGCAAAACCATACTAGTGGGGGACCTCAACCTTCCCCTATTTGATCTAGATAAATCAAACCAAAAAATAAATAAGAAAGAGATAAGAGAGGTGAATGAAACCCTAGAAAAATTAGAGTTAATAGATATATGGAGAAAAAATAAATAGAGACAAAAAGGAATACACCTTCTTTTCAGCAGCACATGGAACATTCACAAAGATAGACTATGTAATAGGGCACAGAAACATGGCGAACAAATGCAAAAAAGCAGAGATAATAAATGTAACCTTCTCAGAACATAATGCAATAAAAATAGTTATTATTAAGAATACATGGAGAGGCAAACCAAAAACTAATTGGAAATTAAATAATATGATTCTCCAAAATAATTTAGTGAAAGTACATATCACAGAAACAATTAATAATTTCATTGAAGACAATGACAATGATGAGACATCTTACCCAAACCTATGGGATGAAGCCAAATCAGTTCTAAGGGGAAAATTTATATCACTGAGTGCATAAATTAACAAATTAGGGAGGGCAGAGGTTAATGAATTGGGCATGCAACTTAAAAAACTAAAAAATAAACAAATTAAAAATCCTCAGATGAAAACTAAATTAGAAATATTAAAAATCAAAGGAGAAATTAATAAAATCAAAAGTAAAAGAACTATTGAATTAATAAATAAGACTAGAACCTGGGATTTTGAAAAAACAGATAAAATAGGCAAAGTGCTGGTTAATCTAATTTAAAAAAGGAAAGAAGAAAACCAAATTAATAGTATCAAAGATGAAAAGGGAGACTTCACCTCTAATGAAGGGGAAATTAAGGCAATCATTAAAAACTATTTTGCCCAATTATATGGTAATAAATTTAGCAATCTAGGTGATATGGATGAATATTTGCAAAAATATAAATTGCCTAGATTAACAGCAGAAGAAATAGAATACCTAAATAGTTACATATGGGAAAAAGAAATTGAACAGGCCACTAAAGAACTCCCTAAGAAAAAATTGCCAGGCCTGATGGATTCACAAGGGAATTCTATCAAACCTTCAAAGAACAATTAATCCCAATACTATACAAATTATTTGATATAATAAGCAAAGAAGGAGCCCTACCAAATTCCTTTTATGACACAAATATGGTACTGATGCCAAAGCCAGGTAGATCAAAAACAGAGAAAGAAAACCACAGACCAATCTCCCTAATGAACATAGATGCAAAAATCTTAAACAGAATACTAGCAAAGAGACTCCAGCAAGTGATTAAGAGGATCATCCACCATGACCAGGTGGGATTTTTACCAGGAATGCAAGAATGGTTCAACATTAGGAAAAGCATCCACATAATTGACCATATCAACAAGCTAACAAAAATCACATGATTATCTCAATAGATGCTGAAAAAGCCTTTGACAAAATATAGCACCCATTCCTATTGAAAACACTGGAAAGTATAGGAATAGAAGGACCTTTCCTAAAAATAATAAATAGTATATACCTAAAACCATCAACAAGCATCATATGCAATGGAGATAAATTAGAAGCCTTTCTAATAAGATCAGGAGTAAAACAAGGATGCCCACTATCACTTCTATTATTTAACATTGTACTAGAAACACTAGCAGTAGCAATAAGAGAAGAAAAAGAAATTGGAGGTATCAAAATAGGCAATGAGGAAACTAAGCTATCACTCTTTGTAGATGATATGATGGTCTACTTAAGAAATCCTAAAGAATCAACTAAGAAGCTTGTAGAAATAATCAACAACTTTAGCAAAGTTGCAGGATACAAAAATAAATGCACATAAATCATCAGCATTTCTATATATTTCCAACACATCACAGCAGCAAGAGGTAGAAAAAGAAACACCATTTAAAATCACGCTAGACAATATAAAATACTTAGGAATCTATCTACCAAAACAAACACAGGAATTATACAAACATAACTACAAAACACTTTCCAAACAATTAAAACTAGATCTAAACAATTGGAAAAACATTGATTGCTCATGGGTAGGACAAGCTAACATAATAAAAATGACCCTTCTACCCAAATTAATTTACTTATTTAGTGCCATACCTATCAAACTACCAAAAACATTTTTACTGCATTAGAAAAAAATATAAGAAAGTTTATTTGGAAGAACAAAAGATCAAGAATATCAAGGGAAATAATAAAAAAAAAACCGTGAAGGATGGTGGCTTAGCAGTACCAGATATTAAGCTATACTACAAAGCAGCAGTCATCAAAACAATATGGTACTGGCTAAGAGACAGAAGGGAAGATCAGTGGAATAGACTTGGGGCAAATGACATCAGCAAAACAGTGTATGATAAACCCAAAGAGCCCAACTTTTGGGACAAAAATCCACTATTTGACAAAAAACTTCTGGGAAAATTGGAAAACAATATGGGAGAGATTAGGTTTGGATCAACATCTCACACCCTACACCAAGATAAATTCAAAATGGGTGAATGACTTGAATATAAAGAAGGAAACTGTAAGTAAATTAGGTGAACACAGAATAGTATACTTGTCAGATCTCTAGGAAAGGAAATATTTTAAAACCAAGCAAGAGTTAGAGAAAATTACAAAATGTAAAATACATAATTTGATTATAATAAATTACAAAGGTTTTGTACAAACAAAGCAATGCAACCAAAACCAGAAGGGAAACAACAAACTGGGAAAAAAATCTTTATAACAAAAAATTCTGACAGAGGTCTAATTACTCAAATATACAAGGAGCTAAATCAATTGTATAAAAAATCAACAATTATCAAAATTTGGAAATAGTCTTGATCAATGACACATGTTAAACCCAGTGGAAATGGGCATCGGCCATGGGGTGGGGAGGTCAGGGGGTGAAGGGGAAAGTAAGAGCGTGAATCATGTAATGATGTTAACTTTTCTAAAAAATAAATATTATTAAATGTTAAAAAAATCAAGCCATTCACCAATTGATAAATGGGCAAGGGACATGAATAGGCAATTTTTAGATAAAGAAATCAAAAGTATCAATAAGCACATGAGAAAGTGTTCTAAATCTCTAATAATTAGAGAAATGCAAATGAAAGCAACTCTGAGGTACCACCTGACACCTAGCAGATTGGCTAAAATTATAGCAGGGGCGAGCAATGAATGTTGGAGGAGATGTGGCAAAATCGGGACGTAAATGCACTGCTGGTGTAGTTGTGAACTGATCCAACCATTCTGGAGGGCAATTTGGAACTATGCCCAAAGAGTGATAGAAGAATGCCTGCCCTTTGATCCAGCCATACCATTGCTGGGATTGTACCCCAAAGAGATCATAGATAAACAGACTTGCAGAAAAATATTTATAGCTGTGCTCTTTGTGGTGGCAAAAAACTGGAAAGCAAGGGTATGCCCTTCAATTGGGGAATGGCTGAACAAATTGTAGTATATGTTGGTGATGGAATACTATTGTGCTCAAAGGAATCATAATGAACTGGAGGAATTCAATGTGAACTGGAAAGACCTCTAGGAATTGATGCAGAGTGAAAGGAGCAGAGCCAGAAGAACATTTTACACAGAGACTGATACACTGTGGTAAAATTGAAGGTAATGGACGTCTGTACTAGCAGCAATGCAATTGCCCAAGACAATTCTGAGGGATTTATGGAAAAGAACTCTACCCACATTCAGAGGAAGAACTACAGGAGTGGAAACACAGAAGAAAAACAACTGCTTGAACACGTGGTTTGATGAGAACATGATTGGGGATGTAGACCTGAAAAGACCATACCAATGTAACTATCAATAATATGTAAGTCTTGACTGACCACACAGGTGAAAACCAATGGAAATGCGAGTTAGCTACGGGGGGGGGGGGGGGGGAAAGCAGGGTTGAGGGGTGAAGGGTAAAGTAAAAACATGAATTATATGAACATGGAAAATTTTTCTAAAAATAAAAAATAAAAAAATAAAAGTAATGGAGAAAATGCTGGTGGGCATAAATAAGTTGGAATATATTACTGGTACCAAATTTCTGCCTTCAAACAGCTTAAAACATCTGACCCTGAAAAGGAGATGGGTCAGTGCTATCATATAAGGATAAGGAATCACAAGTGGACAGACCATTGTTCACCTGTTATCCTACATGATACATCATTACTCTTAGTAAGATTTACATATTGGAGGAAGTACACATATGAATAAAGTAAAAAATATATTGAGGTAGTAAAGTATTTTGCCAGCATTTAGCAAAGTCATTCAAATATGATCAATGAATTATTTTATTGAATTCCTCTCCTAAAGTTCTATTTTGATGCCTACTATGTCATGATTATGATTCATTTCTCAAACTCTATGCCCAAGGAACACAAGCTCTTTCAGGTCTGATCAAGTTGGTAAGACTCCAAATGTGTATCCAAAAATGGATGAGCCCAAATTTAGATTAAGGTCAAAGGTATAACTGTTAGGTGATTATGAGTTTGTTTTTCCATAGCCAATTCAAAATTGGCATCAAGGATGCATCAGTAGAATGTGTACCCAGTAGCCATGAAATAGCAGATATTCAAGATCGATTTTCTCCATGAAAGCAGAAACCTCTGTGAGCATCTCTATTCACAGTCCTCTTTCTACTTCATCCCAAACTCAAAGCACTTAGTCTCTATACTGCACATTGACTTCTTATCTCATTTATACTTTTTCCTCGATTGTTTACTTGTGTTACCTTTTAACTGAAGTATCATTGACTTTTTATGAATGAAAGTTCATCAAAAGATGGGCCTATAGGCTAAAATGGTTTTCCTTTAAGAAAGAATAAAAGATATCCTCAGAAAATAATAGGTCTGGAGTTCTAGGGGAATCCAGAGACCTTTCTTTCTTTTTCTTCCCTAAAAAACTCTTACCTTCCGCCTTGGAGTCATTACTGTGCATTGGCTCCAAGGCAGAAGAGTGGTAAGGGCTAGGCAATGGGGCTTAAGTGATCTTGCCTAGGGTCACACAGCTGGGAAGTGTCTGAGGCCAGATTTGAACCTAGGACCTCCTGTCTCTAGGCCTGGCTCTCAATCCAATGAGCTACTCAGCTGCCCCCCAGAGACCTTTCTAAATAGAGACAATGACCTTAAGTTTTTAGGAGACAATAAAATGACTTCCTAACTAAGTGCTACCAACTGTTCAATCATGCAAGGGTAGAGAGGAGAAGCATTTCAATTTATCAGTAACTGTTTCCTTCTAAATTTGTTCTCAAATTTCATTATTGCACTTTATGGTCCATGAGAGCCTCACTGCATTCTAATCCAGAACCTGAATCATTACACTGACCTTAGACCAGACCCAGAACTTTGTCAAAGATGACAAGAATAGAGGTAGGAATCTGGGTCTAGTCCTGGCAGTGAGAGCTGAAGGAGTTGCCAGAGAGTGGGATGGTAACCTGCTTGGAAGTTCCATAGAAGGAAATTTAAGTACCAGTCTTTGAGACTCCCTAGCTTTGCAGCAAGCTTTTATATGATATTTCAATTGATCAACAAGCATTTATAAAATGCCTACTATGCTAAGGCTTTAGGAAAAACTGAAATAGTCTCTGTGCTTAAGGGGCTTACATTCTATTGCTCAGATAACATATTTATGATTGTACAGTGATCCCTCACCTATCACGGGAGTTCCATTCCAGAGAATAGATGAAAATCCGCAAAGTACTGGGAGAGCAAACAGACTGAAGCTACAGTCACTGAGCCAATCCGTGCCCAGAATACAGAACACAGTGCTGTGGTTGGTCACCCTTCATTCCATTAACCACTAGTGTGCTGTATACAATCTCATAATGGCAAATTTGCACAAGCAGTGGTGACATACTGCATTTCCACCGTGTACAGTAGGGTATTCATCTGCAAAATCTCATGATATAGTAAAAACTCCATGATACAATGGATTTTTTTAAAACCTGTGATACAGTGAAGCTGCAATAACTGAACCCTGATATAGCGAGGAAAAAAAATCTTATGCCAAATAAATGAAAGGTAGTATTCAGGAGGAAGTCATTAACATCTGGTGCAGGTGGTCATGGGAGATCAGGAACTGATTTATGTGGTTATTGGCCTCCTCCAGGATGTCTTGCCTTACTAATAAAGGATATAAGCTTCTTGAAAGTAGGAACTATTTATTTTTGTCTTTGCATCCCAGTATCTAGAAAAATCTCTTGCACACAGTAAGGACTTAATATCTATTGAATGGAATGGAATAAAGACTTATTATATCTGGACACAGACAACAAGCAACAAGCCAAAATATGTTAGAAGAGATTAGGACCCAGGTTCCAGAAAATCAGAAAAGAGTCTAATAAATATAATTATTAGTTCCAGCAGAAAAGAAGTCAAGAATGAGGTTGTCAGTCCCTCTCCCCATCCTTCCTCCAGGTCTGCTTTGGAAATGAACTTGAAGTAAGTTCAGTCATTTCCATGATTGAAATATGCTATACTAGAAAATCTGAACTTGCATCCATTATCATTCATTGCTTACTCTTTATGGGTAAATGATGTGTGAGGGGTAAGAGCTATCATTTGAGTGACACTTCCAAGATCAACACCTCTGCAAACACCACTATACACCAGGATGTCCCTCTGATGGAAGAAGGTCTAGGATAATGCCAGGGGGGTAGAGTGGATTGCCATCTTTCCATGCTGTCTGCTCTTACACTGAAGCACATATTCACTGCAACCACTTACATTCCTCCATGGGCTGGAATTCTCAGCACTACTTATTCTTGCTCCCCTCCCCTACCATTGCAATCAATTGTTCCCTTCTATCCAACTACTATCACAACAATGCAAGCTATGGTAGCTTCAACAAAAGTCCTCCTCCTCCCCATTCCAGCTCTGCAATATCACAATCTCCTTAAATCAAAAGTTGCAAAGAAGTAGACAAGACTGCAGAGATCAAGTGAAGGCTGAGTACATGGCAATTGTAGTATACAGAATTGGGGGGGATATAGTTTTTTCTAGCTTTGGCTGAGTTCCAAAAGCAGTTGGGCTTTTAGAATCTTGAGGAGGAGGCAGTTGACTGGATCTTCCGTGGAGGGAGGAAGTCAATGAGCGAGCTCTTAGATTATCTAGCTTCAATATTGGAATTTAGCCTAGCATTAATATATTTACTTAAGAAATTATTATTTTAGATAGACCCTTTATATCTTCCTTTCCTAATACCACCCTGCCTTCCCTCCCTTACCTTAGTGGCTGTGGAGTTTATAAGGAGAGAAATTAGAGAGGAGTTAAATTTGTGAAGAGTTATCTAATTGACAGCATTATTTATAATTTAATCAAATCATCTTTTATTCCCTTTAGATAGCATTTTGTAAAACTGAATAAGGCAGGTCCTTACTCAGATTCCATCTCCATTTCCCTTCCCCCACCTGAGGTTCCTGAGATAACTGATAGGGCTTTCCTTTAATCCACCTTCCTAACAACATCCTTCAAATAAATAAACCCTTTGTGTTTCAATAGTCCTATTTAGTGTAATTTGTTAGTTATCAAGAGGGAAGAAGAGGAAAGAGACAACATACTCTAGGCTTAGAGGGTAGCTGGGCATCCATCTTGAAGGAAGGTGTTACTTCAAAATAGGTCCCTTCCTATGAAATTAACTAAAGCCTGTTTGTTAATTTCAGTCTAGTCTATTTCCCTCAGCTTGTGTTTGAGTCTAAGTCCCAGTCTGAAAGCCTGCTGTGTTAGTCTGTTTAGTTTAACTTCTTTCTCCCAAGAAGATCTCTGTTTCCCTTCTGTGTTATACTCCTGACTTCAGTCCTATTATACCCTGAATCTCCTTTAATCCCAGCCTACCTGTAGCCTAATTTATCCATTTACCAAGTCTCCAACATCCTCCTTTCAATTCCCTTATCCCAAACACCTTTCCTCAAATTACCCCCATAACACAATTTGCTGCCATTTCAGCAATCAGTAGGTATCACAAAAGCAAGAGCCATTAAGTTGAGTAAAGGGGAAAACCAGTTAATTCAGGAAGAGTGAAGAAGTTACCATAAATCTAAAGAAGGTCTAGAAAGCAGAAATGCCAAAGATTGAGAAAGACAAGTTTAGGCTTGACAAATTTATTTAATTAGAGCTAATGCAAAGTGAAATGGGCTACTAGATGAATTGGTGGGGTTTTCCTCACTTGATGACTTTAAAGAAAGAATGGATGGCCCTTTAATGGGCCACAGCCTTTGTCCACCAATTTTGAGATTCTTTTGTAATCTCCAGAATCCATCCTGTCTCTAAATCCTGAGTTATGAATATATTTTAAACTCCCAAGCTTAGGTCTTAGAGAGTTCCATCTTGGAACTTAGTTAACTACTCTAAGGTTTTGAAAAGAATTTCTCTAGTATATTTTAGGCCCCAAAGTAACTGATCTGGTTTTTAAAAAACACTTTAGAATTTTTTTAAATCACATGCCATACATTGTATGCAGTATAGAAATTCATAAGAAACAAGAGGAGTTAGGAGTCTTTTGAAACAAAAAAAGGAAATAGACTCTCAAATGAGTTTTAACATTTGACCAAAGTCAAGTTCCTAGAGTCAAGCAATCTTGAGCTAGAAGCAAGGGGCCCTAAAGAAGGGGTTGGGCATTCAGATGAGCAGCAAAAATTATTTCTGAGTGTGGCACTGAAGTTAGGGATGAGAAAATTCATCTCTCTTAGGCAAATGAAGGTTTTTCTTCACCCTTTGTTTTGTATAACTATTCTGACATGTGAGGGAGAAGGAGACGGGAAGCTGGATGCAAGGGCAGTAGGAATGGTGGTGGGAAGAGGAGAGGAAGCATACACAAAATCTGTAAGAGTCTAATGAGATACTGCATTGGAGGAGGAGGACGAAGAAGCTGGTGGGAGGGTGGCTGTGGGTGTATAGTTTCTAGAACAACCAACAGCCCTTTCCCAGCAACAGCTTCTTATGATTTCAGCCCAAATACATTAGAAACATATGGATTAAATTCCTGTCTACCCCCTTTCCTCATCCACAGAAAAATACACAAGGCTTTCAAAATTAAGAAGAAGAAACACAAAGTCTGGAGACCAATATGTGTGGTGTGGTTTTGAACAAACTTATAAAATTCTGGAAAAATAATGGGAGATGATTAACACATCTAAGAAGCAGTGGCACCCAGCCCTGTCATTAATGTTCACAGCCAGGAAAGTGATGGCAATAAGGTAGGAGGAACTATGTGGTTTTCCTGAGGGGAATAGGGAAAAAGAGCCCTCAAACATTTTAACACAGCTGAGTAGACAAGCTATGGTAACATTCTCTTAAAGTCTATAGGCTAATTACAAGAATCCACTTTAGCCTTAGGAATTGCCCTTAAAGGGAAAGTGACCAGCTGTATATCATCTTCTCTGAGTAGGACAAGATGGTTTCCAGTGGAATGAGAAGAAAAGCAGTTAGACTTCAAAAAGAATGACCAGTTGTAGTTCACTTATAAGTGCCTAGTAAAAGTCTAATGCATGCAGATATTCAATAAATACTTGTTGAATTAAAATAGTTATAATGATTTTCAATCAATGAATATTTATTGAATACCTATACTAGTAAAGAAGAATGGGGTATGCTAAGAAAGATTCTTCCTCTACTCAGCACCTAGCACAGACCTCTCCTATATAACAGGGAGACTCAACAAATATTTGTTGAAAGGAGGAGGGGACAAAGTGGGAGAAAGAAAAGGCAGCAAAAGAAAGAAAGGGAAGCAGAGAAGAATGAAGGAAGGGAGAGATGGTGCAATCTAAAGAAACTTTAGATGTTTTTCTGCACTCTGAGAGCACTCTTTGGAAAGACAAGATATACATTTTTAAAAACTAATAATAGAAAACCATATAGGATAAGTAGCATTTGAGTAGTTTGGGAAATATGTCAATTGTTCTGGATTTCAGTTTGGAATTAGGCAAGAAAAGTAAGTAAACAATCCATACCTCTAACCTAATGATGTCACATTTGAACAAATACCCCAAGGAAGTCAAAGACAGAAACAAAGATTGACTGTAACAAAAAATTATATACGTAGTTGTACTTTGACAGTAGCAGAGGAGAAGAAATAAAGTGGGTGGACCTTCACTTGTGGAATGGCTGAAAAAAAGTTTGACCATATAAATATAGCATGAAATAATAAATGTGAGGAAGAGAAATGTGAAGCTTGAATGAAATGAAGGACAAAAATTATAAGCCAAAAAAAAAAAAGTGTGTAGAGCGATCGCAACTCGGAATGATAGAAAAAACAATGAGGGTCCTAGAGAAGAGAAGAAAATAAAACACACCTCCTCACGCATGGCAGACAGGTAAAAGACTACTACAGCAGAAGAGTGTATATATTGTGAGACCTGGTCTCTGCATCAGATAGTTTCACTTGATTACTTTTCTTTGTTACGAAATATGGTCTGGTCTGAGATGGAGAGGGAAAGATGACAAATAATATGATATGAAAACAAAAAGCATCACTAAAACATCCATTAAGACAAATGATTTAAACACAGTCAAAGAAGGAAGAAATTGCTTTTGCCTGGATTAGTTGGTTGAATGCTCTCCTTAATGCTCAAAGATTGGGTCAATGTACAAAATGTCCAGCTGTGGCTGATCAGACCAATATGAGCTGAGAAGTTTCTGCCACAGGGACACAAATAGCCAGTCTGAACATTTGGGATGGAGATGGCTCTAAATTTCTGAATCTCAAGTTCTTTTAAGTTACTACAGTTCTGCTTTGCTCATAGAATATAGCACCTTTTTTGGTGTGAACATGCCATGCTAGACAGCTCTGTGCCAGTGTCTCTCATGTCTTGCAATAGATAACAAAGTTCTTTGGAGCCACCATTAGAGTGTCCTTGTACAATTTCTTTTGACCTCTATGTGAGCACTTGCCTTGTGTGGGTTCTCTGTAAACTAGTCTGTTTGGTCAAATGAAATGAGAATTTGGCATGAAATCACTACTAGATTAATAGACAAGAAATGGCAGAAAGAAGTGGAAATTGAGATGGATATTGAAGGAGATAGATCATGAATTATGTACTATCCAGTACACTTTGTAAAGGAAGGGGCTGTGTCTTATGCCACAACATCCAGGCAAATTGCTCTGCATATTTTAGACACATCATAAATGTTTATTGGGATGAAATAAGAAATTAGATGAAATGAAAATTTGATAATCTGTGAAAGAGGGGAGGATGTTTTATGGGAGGAAAGATGACATAGTTCTATTACATGAAGTTTCTTAAGGTGTAAATACCTGTCTAGCATTTTATATATTGTCAGTGTAAGAAGGGAAAGCAAGATCTAACATTTTGGAAATTTGTCAATTGGAATGTTGAGGAAGCAGACCCAGTGACTGTTGAAAGAGAGCAAGGACTTCTGGGATTGAAGAATCTGTGGAACAGATTTTGTGGGGAGGAAGCCAGAGTGGGAGGTGGTTGAAACTGGCTTGTGACCCTCAAAAGAGAGCTTTGGGGGACTTTCTCCCTGATATACAAAAGAAGACCTGCCTTTCTCCAGAGACAACTTGTTTCCTGTGATTCACTTATACCTGCAACAGTGTCAACAGAGTTGGGGGGGACAGTTTCATGGACTTCTTTTGGGGAACTGATCCCTGAACCCCACTTTCCTTGGGCTTTGCCTAGCAGTATTCCTCCTTGACTTATGTGCATCATAGCTTTAGAGAGATAAATTAGTGGGCTCAGGAAAATGAAGCTGTGTTTAGGGAACACCCTGTCTGACCCCAGGATCTTTAACTTGGTGGCTACCTGGCACGGTGAAGGACTTTTGGGAAATGGGGATCATCCTGCTCCCTCTTTCCTGCTGAACCCCTATTCCCATTCCCTCTGCTAGTTGTTCCTTGAATTAAACACCCAAGATTATCCAGCCAGATCTGTGTGATTCTATTGGTGGGAGGCTATGGGAAGGGAGTCAGGCTGACCTCAATTTTAGGCCTGACTCCCCTGCTGTGAGTAAGGGGGAAGTTTATGTGTACCCTAACTGGCACTAACATCCTATTGGGGCTATACTCCTTTCTCCTTGAGGGGACAACATCCCTACAACCCAGCAACCCCAGCACGTCCTTCAGGGGATTCCTGTTTCCACTCTGGGAACCCCAATTGTCTCCCAGTAACCAGGGATGGTGGGAGGAGGAGTCATTCCACATCTCCCCCTGGTTCCCAAATACAACCCAATCCCTCTAATCACCCCCCCCCCACCTTATTACATCAGGCACGTGGTAGAAACACTTTGGGTAGTAAAAATTCCACTTTGATTTAGAGGACTTGAGTTTGATTTTGTACTACCTAGGCAAGTTACCTCTTTCTCTAGTTATCTGTAATTTGGACTAGACTCTTCCCTTGTTCCCTCCAGCTCAAAATGTTTTGTTCTTAGGTAAACTTTAAGAATTAGAATACAAAGGAAGTTATAAACTATTCTTTCCTGGGAGATATTTAAAAGTAGAAAAGTCCCAGTTTCTCTGCTTTAGTTTATTAGGTCTGTGTGTATTCTTTCCTGGAGACAGAAGGATGAAGGAAATGATCTGTTCCAGACCCTTTTAGCTATAGGATTCAATACCTACAATTTGAAACCTGACTGGTCATTCATCTGATCAATTACGGAAACTTGAATGTTCAATGATGGTATCAGATAGTGATTACACTCAGTAAAGAGATTCTTATCACTTTCTCCTGTCCAGTAAAGATGGCTTCTCCCATTTCCACATTCCCAACTTATCCTGTGCCTGAACCACTTAAGGCTGAACTACTTTACCATATTCGTTCTCATCTTCACGGTTCATCTAAAGGGCAATCAAAAATTTAGAGGAAGAAGGGCCCTTAGAGGACATTGAGTCCAACCCAATGATCTTACAGCTGAAGGAAGGAAAGATTACAATCTTAACTAAAGATAGTCTTTACTGTTGACATCTAAACCCATCTTCTCCAAGAAGACTCCCAAAAATTCACCAATAACACTATTCTTCCTCCAAATATATTATGAATAGCCCCAAATGAACCTTTGAACCATTAATGTTGCTGTAAAAGAGGGGGAGTCTCTGTCTGACTTTACTAAGATTGCTACTCTAATGAACATATGCTCTATATTCCACTATGTCAAGAGCTATGATTTTTAAAAGTCTACTCTCCACTAATGGATATAGTAATCCTTTTATGTCATTGTCTTCATGAATTGGTGTCCCCCCCAAAATAAATCCTCATCTTATGGTAAATACACTGATAGTTTGTCTCTCAGAGCTTCAGATGATCATAGGGTCACAGATCTCAAGTTAGAAAAGGTCACTTAGTGAAGCTGCTGAGGCAAATTCCTTCCTTTTATGAATGAAGAAAGTGAGACACAAATAAATGGCTTACCTGACCTGAGTCACAAAATTATTAAGTTTGGCTGTTAGAGGATTCAAATTCAGGTCTACCTGACTCCGAATCTAGCATAGGCACACTTGAGAAATATAGCAAGTTCAGTTCTAGACCACCACAATAAAGTCACAGATTTCTTGGTTTCAACTGATATAAAAGTTATGTTTATACTAGATTGTAATCTACTAAGTGTCAACAGTATTATCTAAAAGATCATGTACAGAACTTCCAGGTTAAGATGGTGGCAGAGTAGAGGCAGGGTGACTTTCTCTTCTTACTAACAGGTACAGCCTACCACCAAAGGACAAGAAAACAAAATCCAGTTGAAATAAGAGACCCCACAATAGGGCGCAGTATCAAAGGTACATGGGATTTGGACACTTCCACACTATGGGGAGGGGGTGGGGAATAGCTCCCATCAAAACATGAGCAGATCACCCCTCCCCTATCCCACTCACAGCACCAGAGGCAGAGGCTGTGCTCCAGAGTTAGAGCCAGTGGGGGCACAAAATCTAGCTCCTTGGCAGCTGACGCCACTAGGAGCTTGCCCCTGAGAGCAGCAAGACCTGAAACTCCAGGTGGCTAGACAACTCAGACCTTGGACAAAAGAGTGGGGCTAAGGGAGGCAGCAGGAGCACACAGCATGCTCAGATTCAGGGGGAAAACCTCAGGTGGTGGAGCAAGCATGGGCCAATTTCTGGGCTCTGGGCAGTCAGCTAGGACAATGGGGGGCTCAACCCTGAAAACAGCTAGACCAGAGACCCCAGAGAAACCAGGAGACTCACAAAGTAGCCTCAGGCAAAAACTGCTCCCTAATTCCATACAAAGAGAATCAGATTGCCTTACTCAGACTTCTAGTAGATAAAACACAATGATGCAAAGCAAAGCCCAAGAAATAAACACGACAAAAAAGAAAAAAAACTCTAACACTTGATAACTTCTGCACAGAAAAAAACCAGAAAACAAAGGAAGACAAACAATTAAAGACATCCGAACCTTCCCAAAAAAATGAAAATGGGTCACAAGATCTTGAAGAGTTCAAATCTGAGATCATGAGAAAGATGGAAGAGATCTGGCAAGAAAATAACAGTTTAAAAGGCAGAATTTCGCAATTGGAAAGTTAGGCTCAAATGAATTAATAAGCAAATTGAAGACCAGAAATGACCAGCTGGAAGCCTTGAAGAACCAGATAGACAAGATTGAAAAGGAAAACCAAAAGATTTTAGCTGAAAACCAGTTTCTAAAGGCTAGAATTCGGCAATTAGAAGCAAATGATCTCACAAGACAACAATAATTAATAAAGCAAGGTCAAAAGACTGACAAAATAGAAGAAAACATGAAATATCTCAATGAGAAGTTAATAGACCAAGAAAATAGGTCTACAAGAGACAATTTGAGAATCATTGGTCTTCCCGAAAAAGCAGAAATTTATAGAAATTTGGACTCCATACTAAAAGAAATTATTCAACAAAATTGTCCTGAAGTTCTATAAGAGGGCTATATAGACATTGAAAGGATCCATAGATCACCCTCTACACTAAACCCTGAAAAGACAACCCCCCAAGAATATAATAGCCAAATTCAAGAGCTTCCAAGTAAAAGAAAAAATATTTCAAGAAGCCAGAAAGAGACAATTCAGATATCAAGGAGCAACAATCAGGATCACACAGGATCTGGCAGACTCCACAATGAAAGACCACAAGGCTTGGAATATGATATTCAGAAAGGCAAGAGAACATGGTCTACATCCAAGGATCACCTACCCATCAAAACTGATTATATATTTCCAGGGGAAAGTATGGGCATTCAACAAGACAGAAGATTTCCAAGTATTTGCACAGAAGAGACCAGGACTAAATTGAAAGTTTGATATCCAACCACAAAAAGCAAGAAAAACATGAAAAGGTAAATAAGAAACAGAGGGGGAAAGAAAGAAAACTCTTATTTTAAAATTTGCCTCTTTAAGGGCTTTAATAAGATCAAATTATTTGTGTTCCTATATGGAGAAATGTTATGTGCAATTTTCAAAAACTGTATTCACTATTATAGAAATTAGAAGGATTATTCTTCTAGGGAGAGGTTGGAGCACTAAATGGTCTAAGATGAGACAGGGTGGGGAAAAAGAGGGGGGTGAATAGTAGATGACACCAAGAGAAACTTGAATGAATAAGAAAAATAGGATATTCTATACCACACAAAGAGAGCATGGGAAGGGGAGGGGATGAATACTATAATAAGAAGGAGAGGAAGAGAGCATTAAAAGGTACTATTTAAACCTTACTCACAGCGGAATTAATCCTGAGAGGGAAGAGTAGCTATATCCATTGTGATATAGAATTCTATCTAACCCTATTGAGAAAGTCAGAAGGGAGCAGGGGAGTGGGGAGGTCAAAAAAGGGAGGGCAGGATGGGGGTAGGGAATTCATTAGGCCTTAAAAAATAAAAAGAGGGGAATAATAAAGGATGGGGTGGAAAGGGAAGTAAATCAAGGGAGGGGACAAGGGCAACTGGTCAAAAACAAACCACTGGTTTAAATGGAAATAGCGTAAGAAGAAGGGATGGAACTAAGAGAAATAACAAAATGTTAGGGAATACACAACTAATAATTATAACTCTGAATGTGAATGGGATGAACTTGCCCATAAAAAGGAAGCAAATAGCAGAGTGGATGAGAAACCAAAATCCTATCATATGTTGTCTACAAGAAACACATATGAGGCAGGTGGACATACACAGGTTTAAGGTCAAGGGCTGGAGCAAAATCTTTTGGGCTTCAAATGAGAAAAAAAAGGCAGGAGTGGTGATCATGATTTCTGACAAAGCCAAAGTAAAAATAGATATGATTAAGAGACAGGGAAGGTAATTACATCCTAATAAAAAGCAGTATAGACAAAGAGGAAATAACAGTACTCAACATGTATGCACCAAATGGTATAGCATCCTGAGCTCAAAAAGGAAATAGATAGTAAAACCATACTAGTGGGAGATCTAAATATTCCTCTTGCAGATCTAGATAAATCAAACCAAAAAAATAAATAAGAAAGAAATAAGAGGGGTGAATAAAATCCTAGAAAAATTAGATTTAATAGATATGTGGAGAAAAATAAATAGGGATAAAAAGGAATACACCTTCTTTTCAGCGGCACATGGTACATTCACAAAGATTGACCATGTAATAGGGCATAGAAACATCAAAAACATATGCAAAAGAGCAGAAATAATAAATGTAACCTTCTCAGATCATAATGCAATAAAAATGATAATTAGTAAGGGCACATGGACAGGAAAATCAAAAACTAATTGGAAATTAAATAATATGATTCTCCAAAACCAATTTGTCAAAGAAGAAATCATAGAAACAATCAACAATTTCATTGAAGAAAATGACAATGATGAGACATCCTACCAAACTCTGTGGGATGCGGCCAAGGCAATACTCAGGGGGAAATTTATATCCTTATATTAACAAATTAGAGAGGGCAAAGATCAATGAACTAGGCATGAAAATTAAAAAACTATGAAGGGAACAAATTAAAAATCCCCAGCTAAAGACCCAATTAGAGATTACAAAAATTAAAGGGGAAATCAATAAAATTGAAAGGAAGAGAACTAATGAATTAATAAATAAGACGAGAAGCTGGTACTTTTGAAAAAACAAACAAAATTGACAAAATACTGGTCAATCTAATAAAAAAAGAGAAAGAGGAAAACCAAATTGACAGTATCAAAGATGAAGAGACCTTACCTTTAATGAAGAGGAAATCAAGGCAATCATTAAAAACTATTTTGCCCAATTATATGGTAATAAATATAACAATCAAGGTGAGATGGATGAATATTTACAAAAATATAAATTGCCTAGATTAACAGTAGAAGAAATATAATACTTAAATAATCCCATATCAGAAAAAGAAATTGAACAAGCCATCAAAGAACTCCCTAAGAAAAAATCCTCAGGACCAGATGGATTCACAAGTGAATTCTATCAAAACTTCAAAGAACAACTAATTCCAATACTATACAAACTATTTGACATAATAAGCAAAGAAGGAGTTCTATCAAATTCCTTTTATGACACAAATATGGTACTGATTCCAAAGCCAGGTAGATCAAAATCAGAGAGAGAAAATTACAGACCAATCTCCTTAATGAACATAGATGCAAAAATCTTAAAGAGAATACTAGCAAAAAGACTCCAACAAATGATCACAAGGGTTATTCATTATGATCAGGTCTGATTTATACCAGGAATGCAAGGGTGGTTCAACATTAGGAAAATCATTCACATAATTGACCATATCAGCAAGCAACCCAACAAAAATCACATGATTATCTCAATAGTTAGTAAAAAAGCCTTTGACAAAATACAACATCCATTCCTATTGAAAACACTAAAAGTATAGAAATAGAAGGACCTTTCCTAAAAATAATAAACAGTATATACCTAAAACTATCAACAAGCATCATATGGAATGGGGATAAATTAGAAGCTTTCCCAATAAGATCAGGAGTTAAACAAGAATGCCCACTATCAGTTCTATTATTTAACATTGTACTAGAAACACTAGCAGTAGCATTAAAGAAGAAAAAGAAATTGAAGGTATTAAAATGGGCAATGAGGAGACTAAGCTATCACTTTTTGCAGATGATATGATGGTCTACTTAAAAAATTCTAGAGAATCAACAAAGAAGCTTGTAGAAATAATCAACAACTTTAGCAAAGTTGCAGCATACAAAAGAAATGCACATAAATCATCAGCATTTCTATAGATTTCCGACACATCACAGCAGCAAGAGGTAGAAAGAGAAAAACCATTTGAAATCATGCTAGAAAATGTAAAATACTTAGGAATCTACCTACCAAAACAAAAATAGGAATTATACCAATACAAGTACAAAACACTTTCCAAACAATTAAAACTAGATCTAAACAATTGGAAAAGCATTGATTGCTCATGGGTAAGACAAGCTACCATAATAAAAATGACCATTCTACCCAAATTAATTTACCTAGTTAGTGCCATACCTATCAAACTACCAAAAAACTTATTTACTGAATTAGAAAAAACTATAACAAAGTTCATTTGGAAGAACAAAAGATCAAGAATATCAAGGGAAATAATGGAAAAAAAATGTGAAGGAAGGTGGCCTAGCAGTACCATATATTAAACTATACTATAAAGCAGAGGTCATCAAAACAATATGGTACTGGCTAAGAGACAGAAGGGAGGATCAGTGGAATAGACTTGGGATAAGTGAAGTCAGCAAGATTGTCTATGACAAACCCAAAGAACCCAATTTTGGTGTCAAAAATCCACTATTTGACAAAAACTACTGGGAAAATTGGAAAGCAATATGGGAGAGATTAGGTTTAGATCAACATCTCACACCCTACACCAAGATAATGTGAACAACTTGAATATAAAGAAGGAAACTATAAGAAAATTAGGCGAACATAGAATAGTATACCTGTCAGATTTATGGGAAAGGGAAAATTTTAAAACCAAGCAAGAGTTAGAAAAAAGTATAAAATGTAAAATAAATAATTTTGGTTATATTAAATTAAAAAGGGATTGTACGAGCAAAAACAATGCAACCAAAATCAGAAGGGAAACAACAAATTGGGAAAAAATCTTTATAACAAAAAACTCTGACAGGGGTCTAATTACTCAAATATACAAGGAGTTAAATCAATTGTATAAAAAAATCAAGCTATTCCTCAATTGATAAATGGGCAAGGGACATGAATAGGCAATTTTCAGATAAAGAAATCAAAACTATCAATAAGCACATGAGAAAGTGTTCTAAATCTCTAATAATTAGAGAAATGCAAATCAAAACAACTATGATGTATCACCTCACACCTAGCAGATTGGCTAAAATGATAGAAGGGGAGAGTAATGAATGTTGGAGGGGATGTGGCAAAATTAGGACATTAATGCATTGCTGGTAGAGTTGTGAACTGATCTAATCATTCTGAAAGGCAATTTGAAACTATACCCAAAGAGCTCTAAAAGACTGCCTGCCCTTCGATCCAGCCATAGCATTGCTGGGTTTGTACCCTAAAGAGATCATAGATAAACAGAGTTGTACAAAAATATTTATAGCTGCACTTTTTGTGGTGGCAAAAAACTGGAAAACAAAGGGATGCCCTTCAATTGGGGAATGGCTGAACTTATTGTGGTATATGCTGGTGATGGAATACTATTTTGTTCAAAGGAATAATAAACTGGAGGAATTCCATGTGAAATAGAAAGACCTCCAGAAATTGATGCAGAGTGAAAGGAGCAGAGCCAGAAGAACATTGTATACAGAGACTAATACACTGAGGTAAAATCGATTGTAATGGACTTTTTATAGCAGCAATGCAATGACCCAGGACAATTCTGAGGGATTTATGGTAAAGAACGCTACCCACATTCAGAGGAAGAACTGCAGGAGTGGAAACACAAAAGAAAAACAACTGATTGAACACATGGGTTCAAGTGGGTATGGTTGGGGATGCAGACACTAAACGACCACACCAATGCAACTATCAATAATGTGTAAATAAGTCTTGATTGATCACACATGTTAAAACCAGTGGAAATGTGCTTTGGATATGGGGGGGGGGGTGAAGGTGGGTGAAGGGGAAAGTAAAAACAAGTATCATGTAACCATGGAAAATTTTTCTTAAAAAAAGAAAATATTTTAAAAAAAGATAATGTACATGCCTTGATTTAAAAATACTTTATTGCTAAAAATGCTAACCATGACTTGAGCTTTCAGCAAGAAGTCATTTTTTTTGCTAGTGAAGTCTTGCCTCAATGTTTATGGAAGCCGAGAGATCGGGGTTGTAGTTGTGGAAGATCAGGGTGTCAATGGCAATTTCTTGTAAGACAACAATGAAATTTGCCTGTTGTTTGGCTCTTCCTTTCACAAAAGATTTCATGTGAGGCTGGTTGATAGCAAGTCTTTCAAATTGCCATTGTAATATCAACTAAGTTTATGTAACATTCTCCAGTATTGTTGTATCTTAGGGAATAGGAATCCAAATGAGAAGGAGAGAGAGAGAGGAAGAGCTGATTGGTGAAGCAGTCAGGACACACACATGTTTATTGCTCTGGTATGCCTTTTATATGGACACAGTTCATGGGACCCCAAAACAATTACAATTGTAACATCAAAGCTCACAGATCATCACAAAAGATATAATAATAACAACAATAATAATAATAACTTGAAATAGTAAAAGAATTACCAGCATGTGACACAGAAGCATGATGTGGGCACATGCTATGAGAAGAATGGCACTGACAAACTTGTTCAACACGAGGTTGCCCCAAACCTTTGATTTGTGAAAAACGACAATATCTACTAACTGCAATAAAGCCAAGTACCATAAAGCAAGGTATACTTGCACTCGATCTGCTATGGAACCTCTGTTGTCCTAATGAGTCAGTTCCCAGACCTGTTCTTAAAATCTTTTGGCTTTTTAGCATGTGCCAAAGACAATGCTCCACTGATATAGCCTTGAAGAGCCAAAGTTCAAATTCAAGCCATAAGACAAAAGCATAGACACTTTAGTGAAGAACCATACTGTATTTTTATTGGATTTGTTTATCTGACATCTCTAAGATAAGACAGAAATCTCCATATTAGCCTATCAGTAAAGACCCAGCCTTCTCAATCTTTATATCTCCTCAGTGTGTAAACTAGTGTATAGTGAGTACATAATAAATATATATCAAATTAACATTAGAAGTAGATGTTTGTTTAGTGTCATTAAAGGGGAAATTACTTCTCATTTCATAAGAGATGACCCCAGTCAGCTGGTAGCTATTCATTCTATTCCCAAAGCCCTCTACAAAAAGACTCCCTCGGTTATAGACTCTACCAGTTAATGGTTTCTGTTCTTTCTCTAATGTGAGAAGAGCCATTGAGCAAACAATAAAGTGCTAGTTGGAAATAATTAGCCAGGCAAATAACAATTAGCAAGGCAACCACAGAGAGAGAGAGAGTTAATAGCAATTTATTCTGCTGAAAGATGAGACTTTGCTTGTAAACCAGTAGTGAAACTTTGCCAAACCCACTCTCTATCGTAAGGAATTGAGTTACAAACTAAGCCAAACAGTAGGAGCTCCCTTTATTTTGAAGGACAAATATGTTCTTCAAAGAAGTTTTGAGATATTTGTGAACATTTATGAAATAATGGAATGGCTATTGAAGGCTGTTTTAGAACATCCTTTCCTGGATATTTAAAAAAAAAAAAGCAATATAGCTTCAGGTGGAATACATGATGATTTTGTGGGTCCTGATGAAGGTAAAAGGAACAAACAAAATGAGGTTCTTCTGCTCCTAGCCTTCTCAGATGTCTGCAGAGAGATGGGCACAATTGTGAAAGAAAATAATGTTTTGAAAGAGATAACTCAAGGGGTAGGTGGAAGAGTTTTTTCAGTGTGAAGCCTTTTGCCACTGATTGGATCCACATTTAGTTTGTTCACTAGTATGATAATCATAGAATCTTAGAGTTGGGAGGAACCTTTAATTCAAAAACCATTTATTGTGAGTGGCATTGTATGTCCTATAAGCTAGAGATTTAAAAAAAACACTCCAAAAGAAAATTGATATATATAAATACAAATGCAAACATTACAAGCTAGAATGTGTTGCAAATAAAGGAGACAACCAGATAAAAGAACTTTTAGAAAATACAAATTTCTTTTAGCTTGTGAGGGATTGAGGAAGGCTTCTGAGAGCAAGGATCACATGAGCTGAGCTTTGATGGAAAGGAACAAATGTAGGAAGTATATTCTAGGCAGAGGGAGACCGACTGTATGAATACTCAGAAGCAGGAGAGGGCAGAACAAGATCAAAGAACAGATAATAGTCCAATATATTTGGAATGTAGAATAGATGAAAGGAATAGTCAGATTTTGTGAGACTAATGAATTTGTATTTTATTCACTAGGCAATGGGCAGCTGCTAGAGTTCATATCTGTGTGTTGGGTAGATTATTTTGGCAACTGCATGAAGTGTGGATTGGAGAGAGGATATTAAAGGCCAGACTACAATGTAGAAAACTATTCAAAAGGTCTAGGCAAAAAATACCAAAGGATCATTTTTTAAAATTTGTTCTTATACTTAACTTAGAATGAGATTCCATCCTCCCCCCTGCAAAAATAAATAGCTGGTTTGGAAAGAAGGATCCACAATCTCCTCCCCCATCTCTCAATAATAATTATTTGTTACTTCTTATTGTTATCCTTTAATAATAATAATAATAATAATAATAATAATAATAATAACACAATTTGTACTGTGCTTTAGGGTTTTACAAGTACTTTACATGAATTAACTCATCTTATCCTTGAAACAACCTTATGAGTTAGGTGCTATTTTCATTTTACAGTTGAAGAAATTGAGTTGTAAAAGGTGGACTTTCCCAGGATCACAACTAGAAAGAAGGTTATTAGGGCAGAATTCAAACTTCGGTTACTCTAACTCCAAGCCATGATTTCTATCTAGCTGCCTAAAATCTGCTGGCTTCAATGTTACAGATTTTTTTCCATATCTGGTTTTCAGAAGAGGAAAACCAAGTCCTTTCACAGTGTTAATACAATATCTCTTCTGGTTGTCAGAAAAAAAAAAAAAACTCGAAGAGACTTACACAAACTGATGAAAAGTTAAATTAGCATAACCACAAGAAAATTATACAAAGTAACAGCAATATTTAATGATCCTCAACTGTGAATAACATAGCTATTCTTTCTGCAATATAATGATTTAAGATAGTTTTGAAGGACTCATGAAAACTGCTATTCACTTCCAGAGTTAAAAATGGATGGAGGGGCAGCTGGGTAGCTCAGTGGAGTGAGAGTCAGGCCTAGAGACAGGAGGTCCTAGGTTCAAACCCGGCCTCAGCCACTTCCCAGCTGTGTGACCCTGGGCAAGTCACTTGACCCCCATTGCCCACCCTTACCAATTTTCCACCTATGAGACAATACACCGAAGTACAAGGGTTTTTAAAAAAAATGAATGGAGTCTGAATGCAAATAAAAGCATACTTTTAATTTTTTTCTTTATTTTTCTTGTTGTTTTTTTCAAACTTTTGGTTTGGGTTTTTTTCACATG
Organism: Gracilinanus agilis; assembly: GCF_016433145.1. Taxonomy (NCBI): domain Eukaryota; kingdom Metazoa; phylum Chordata; class Mammalia; order Didelphimorphia; family Didelphidae; genus Gracilinanus; species Gracilinanus agilis. Next base: position 195,977,332 of record NC_058134.1, read on the forward strand.
TCTGATATAGAAATATGTTTTACATGATTGCATATAAATAACCTAAATCAAATTGACTGCATTCTCAATGACCAGGGAAGGAAGGAAAAGAAGGAATCTGGAACTCAAAAATTATTTTAAAAAACAAAAGTTAAAATTTTTACATGTAATTGGAAAAAAACAAATTATTTAATTTTTTTTAAAAATCCTGTCTAATTCTGTGTAGGAAAATAAAAAGGAATGCAACCGTAAATAGGCCAGTCAGTTAATAATCTTTTATGAAACAAATACTATTCACTAGACAGTGCGCTAAGTGCCCGGGATAAAAATACAAGTAAAAGTCCTTTCTCTAACCTCAAGAAGCTTACAGTCTAATGGAGGAAATAATGTTATATACAAGATGTATACAGAATAAAGAGAAGGCTAAGACAAAAGATACTAGCAGCAAGGAATACTTGGAAAGTACTTCTATAGAAGATGAGATCTAGGAAGTCATGAGAACTAAGAGTTAAAAGTGAGAAAGGAACACATTCCAACCATAGAAGACAACCGCGGCAAAGGCATATGCTCTGGGGTTGAAGTGACATCTGCAAAGAATAGCAAATTGGTACTTAGATGTCAGAAAAGGCATTGTGGATGGTGAGATTAGGGTGTGATATTTTCTCACCTTTCTAATATCTTCCATAAACAACCAAAAATAAAACCACAAAATCAACATTAATAGTGGCAAAAACAGACTGGAGTCCTAAGAGAAGCTGAAGAGCCAAGGACAACTAGAGAGGAAGATTTCCCACTTCCCTGGCCTCAGTCTCACCACTTAGGCCTAGGGGTCTAGACTGTATAGCATGTATCCCCCCAAGGATAACAATGGAATCTGCAGGAAGAGGTCCTGGAAGAAGGAGACCCCCACTGAACAATGGTTAGGGATTGAGGGAGGGACACTGCAGAGTCCATGGGTACTGGACCCTGAGAATAGGATCATTGCTGTTATTAAGAAAGGAATTCTGGAGGCCTAAAGAAATCAGACTGGACACCTGTTCTGGCTACAGCCACAGGGGGAGGCAGACTGGATGCTTACAGTAGCAGTGGTAGAATTGCCTTCTGATCAGTAAGCCCAAGGCTCTCAGAGCCTAAGGCTTGAGCAGGGGACCTGAGATTTCATGAGACCCTGGACTATAGCAACTGAAAAATTAAGTAGGATCCATGTAAAATAAAAATTCTGAAGCTTGAGATAATATAAGTCAGTACAGTAGGAACCCTGAGAGTCTAATAGAAAAGCCAATAATTAAATCTATTGGTCTGGCTGCTAACATTTCAAAAACTTTTTAAAATTTAAAAACAAATAAAAATAAGTAATCAAAGGAGAAACGACCAAATTATTGATAACTATTATGTGGAAAAGAAGATTAGAAGAAGTGAAGTAAAAATAAATATTGCAAAACCAGCAAAGAAATACAATAAATGGCCATAAGTTCAAAAAGAACTTTTAGAATAGTTTTTTTTTAAAAAAAAAAGATCTCAAAAAACAAATGAGAGAGGTTGAGGTAAAACTGGAAAAAAATTGAGAGCGATGTAAGAAAATTAAGAAAATGATAAAAGATCACCCAATGGGAAAAAGAGGTACAGAAACTCATGGAATAAAATAATGTATTAAGAACTAGAATTAGACAGGAGAAGCTAACAATTTCCTAAGACAAGAAATAATAGAGCAAAATCAAAAGAATGAGCTATTACAAAAGAATATTTTATCATAACATTTTATCATAAAAACAATTAACCTGGAAAACAGGTCAAGGAGAGACAATACAGAAATAACTAGACTCCCAAAAAGTTTAGATATCATGCTTGAAGAAATCATCAAGTAAGGGACAGCTAGGTGGCTCAATGGATTGAGAGCCAAGGCCTAGAGATGTGAGGTCCTAGGTTCAAATCTGGCCTCAGACACTTCCTAGTTATATGACCCTGGACAAATCACTTAACGCCCATTGCCTAGCCCTTACCATTCTTCTAACTTGGAACCAATACACAGTGTTGATTCTAAAATGGGAAGGTAAGAGTTTTAAAAAAATTTTAAATAAGAAAAAAATTATCAAGGAACTACCCAGAAATTCTAGAATCAGAGGGTAAAATAGAAATTAAAAGTATTCACTGATCACTACCTCAAAGAGAACCAAAGATGAAAAATGCACAGGAATATCATTGCTAACATCCATAGCTCTCAGGTTAAGGAGAAAATACTACAAACATCAAAAAATATTGTTTTTTAATTCTGTGGAGCTGCCATCAAAATAACACCAGACCTAGCAATTAAAACACCAAAATAATGCAGGACATGAAATACAGCATTTCATAGAGCAAAGAACTGGGCTTACGATTAAGAATAACATCCAACAAAGATGAGTATAATTATAAAAGTTTAAAAAATGATATCTAATGAATTAAAGGAGTTTTGACTATTCCTTGGGGGGGGGATTCATAACTCAGCAGAAAATTTGATCTATAAGAAACATAAAAAGGTAATGAAAGATCAATCAGAAAGAACTTAAAAGGGCAAGCTCAATTCTGTATGAGAAAATATTATCTAAGGACCCAGGAATGCAATCATTGCCTGGATATTTTGAAGAGGCATGTATGGAAGACAGTCTTGAAATTGAGGAAAATGTAGCTGAAATGGTCATAGAATAGATTAGGTAGAGGTAGAATGGAATGTCTATCTCATATGGAGGAGGAATAAGTGGAAGAACTGCCACAGGAAAGGGGAGGAGAGGGTGGTAAGCTGATAATCCTAGAATTCTACCCCCAACACAGTTAGGATAAAGAGATAACAACATACACCATTAGAATAGTAAAAATTTTAATTTGCACAGAAACAAGAGGGAAGGGGAATGGGGTAAGGGAGTGTTTGGGAGGGGAGTACATATCAAGAGGTAAGGGATAAGGTTGGAGTACAGGGAGGGATTCTTAGGACAAGATAGGGGAAGGATTTTTAAAATCAGACTTCATATCAAGAAATAGGTGGAAATGACTGTGGAGATAAGGAAGGGATTTTTGGAAAGGTGGATAGAGTAAGAATTATAAGGTAATATGGAAGAGACAAAGGAGTGACCTTTGAAAAAATAGGCCAATTTGGAACTAAGGACAAAGGAAGAGGATAAAGCAGGATTTGTGGGGAGGGATGTGACTAGAAGAGGTATAGGTCAAAGGAAATTAGACATGAGGAGGAAGGACAGGGTAAATGGGAATACTCAACTAGTAATGATGACATTTAGTATAACGGGATGAATCAAATCATGGGAAGAAAATGGACAGCAGAAAGGATCAAAAACTCAGACCTCACAATGTTTTTATTTACAAGAAATAAACTGAAAAAGAGAGACAAACATGAAGTTAAGATGAGGGGCTGGAACAGAATATACTATGCCTCAACTGATCCAAACAAGGCAAGAGTAATAGTCATGATCTCTGACAGAGTTGAGGCTAAAATGGAAATAATTGGAAAGGATAAACAGGGTGACTATATTATGTTGGGTGGTGGATTACTATGGATAATGAAGCATCAATATTGGACCTAGATGCACCAAGTATTATAGCACCCAGATTTTTAAAAGGGAAACTAAATGAGATACAGATGAAAAGAAATAATAAAATAATAATAGTGGTGGACTTTAATTTTCCCCTCTCAGAATTAGACAAATTTGAACAAAAAATAAATAAGAAAGAAGTTAAGAAGATGAATACATAAGTTTAAATAAGATAGCTATCTGGAGAGCCCCATCCTGGAGGAGGTTAGCAGTAGATTTAAGCAGGGCGTACATATTATCCAAACAATTTCTGGTGGGACAATAATGTCTTAGCATAAATATTTTGCAAAGGGCTTACTTTAGCAGTCATTATACAATAGAGGTAATCCTGCAACCCTGAGGGGCTGTGGCACTGGATAAAAATGTTCAACTGGGTATGACCAAGCTGGAAAGATTTGTTTTGGAAAGACTACAGTCCTGGAAACAGATCATATCTGCTGCCTAAGGACCAATCTAGCTAATTATGATCCTGGTACTGTATGTTAACTGATGTAAGGATGGAATTTGTGCAAAGGGGACCAGATGGGCTAAACTGATCAAATTAAATGCTGATAGGAACATGGAGAAACAAGCTAAATATTACATTGCTATAGCAGCAGTAAATTTTTTCTTAAGAAAACAAGATGTAAATATACATTAAGAGCTTCAATGCTGTTTATGTTTATTGACCTAGAAATTCCACTAGTCAGATCAGGCCCTAAGAGTATCATTGAGAGGACAAAAAGCTGTGTATGTATGAAAATATTTATGAAAGTTTTGTTATGACAGTAACTATAAATAATATAATTGCAATGAAGGGGAGAAATGGCTGACTAGATTGTGATATTTAATGTAATGTATTGTATTATGTTCTTAGAAATGACAAATATTGGAAATATGAAGAAAATAAGGGAAATATGTAAAAAAGATAAAAAGAAATTAAAAGAGAAAAGAATAATACTACAATTACATTAAAAAGTCATAAAATCAAAAGAAAAATATCCAAGTAAAACAATTCCAAAGGGAAATCAAAAGCAGAGGAATTTACATATTTAAAACAAATTATAAGCAATGTGGAGTTTATGGTTTTGCACATAATTTTTATGCATTTGTTTAGCTAAATGTTTTTTTGTGGTAGTGGTGGTGAGGTATGTAATTTAAAAAATAAATTTTTAAAAAGATATCAGGAGCATAGATGATGCTTTACATGCAATGGATATATGTTTTCCATGTACCCATGTTAAACACACTCTTTATTCTCACAGAACACAGGTGTTACTATAACAGGAAAGAGGAACTAATCAAAACTGCAGATTAGGTAGTTTGTCTTTAGCTTGTCGTCATGTCAGGAGAACCAAGTATAAGCTCATATCTTTATTAGCTATGTGGTACTATGAATCTTGCTTCACCTGTCAAAATCTCAGTTTTTTCAGCTATAAACTATAGGCAATGACACTTGCACTCTATTGGTTTAAAGGAAAATATTTTTTAGACCTTATGTGAACTATTATTATGGTGCTATATCTACTACTAACTAACCTTAGCCAAAATATTTCAGCTTTCTGGACCTTAGTTTCCTTATCTGAAAACCAAACTAGATGTATCATTGTTTCAAGATCTTGTGGTCTGAAGACTTCCAAATTATGAGGAATTCATCGACTATACGGCATTTTATTCAACATTTAGCTAGCTCTGAGTTGGGGGTTCTTAATATGGGATCTGTGGGTAGGCTTCAGGGAGTTTGGGCACGAAGGGGTTAAAAATACATTTCTATTTCAACAACATTGTTTTTCTCTGTAATTTTATGTATATTATTTAATGTATTTTAAAATATTATTCTGAGGTTGGAGCCTTTGCTCTGAATATTAGGTAACTTTTCCTTACATTGAGCTTAAATTTCCTCTGCAAATGTCTTTCATTACTTAATTCTACTCATTGGGACTAAGGGAAAAAAATAAATATTTAGTAAGCGCTTATGAATTTCTAGGGATTCTTCTAAATATTTTACAAACATTATCTCATTTGATTCTTACAACACAATTTAATCCTCACCTAATCTGTGTCTGCTTCAGTTTCCTCATCTATAAAATGGGGATGATAATAGCACCTATTCCCAGAACTGTTTTGAGGATCAATTAAGATAAAATATATGGGGTTCAACTTGGTGTCTGGCACATTGTAGGCACCATGTAACTCTTAGTTATTATTATTATTAAATCATATTATTATTATTAATTACATAAACTCAATATTGCTCTACCAAGATTTGGTCATGCCAGCTTACTTCATTTCCTTTGTTCAGAGAATTTTTTTTTATATTCTTCAAATGAATATTCTATTGAGATCATCCTCAGTCCCTTGCTGTTACTTCCACTGTGTGTGTGTATATATATATATATATATATATATATATATATATATACATACAATCTAATTCCCTCAATTGGAGTCTTACACATGCANTAATCTGTGTCTGCTTCAGTTTCCTCATCTATAAAATGGGGATGATAATAGCACCTATTCCCAGAACTGTTTTGAGGATCAATTAAGATAAAATATATGGGGTTCAACTTGGTGTCTGGCACATTGTAGGCACCATGTAACTCTTAGTTATTATTATTATTAAATCATATTATTATTATTAATTACATAAACTCAATATTGCTCTACCAAGATTTGGTCATGCCAGCTTACTTCATTTCCTTTGTTCAGAGAATTTTTTTTTATATTCTTCAAATGAATATTCTATTGTGATCATCCTCAGTCCCTTGCTGTTACTTCCACTGTGTGTGTGTATATATATATATATATATATATATGTATATATATATACATACAATCTAATTCCCTCAATTGGAGTCTTACACATGCACATCCATCTCTCTACAGCTTCCTATCTTCTTTTTTATCAAAAAGCCATCTGTTTTTGTATCCTCAAAATTTAAAGCTTGAGTTTTCCTTTCTTTCTTAAGTAACTTCCCAATGGAAAAACACACATCCACTCTGAACTGTCTGAAATGCATTATCCCAAAATGTGAGGCCCACAATAAACTATGTTGATCTTTCTTCCCTTTCTCAGTCATGACCTCTAAGATGAAATAATCATTTCTTCCAAGGTTTCTTTCCTTCATCCCTGCCCCTTCCCAATTAGCCTATGTTCTAATCGTGGACCTGGCTTTAAATATCTACCAGGAACGTTCATATTTTAATAGGAGACTCCTAAAAAATGCACGCCTTTAAGAACCAAAGCAATGAATCACTGCAAAAGGAAATCCTTGACAGGCAGTGGGGGAAATATTTCTCTCTGGGGTTAAGAAAAGTAACCTTCACATTTCCCAAAAGTAACCAAAGAAGAAGCTTCTTCATCCTAAGGTCAGCCCTAGGAAAGATATTTTTCTGTTAACATACTCCAGCTTCACTTTCTCCTTTTGAATATCACTTCTTTGCTGGTCTTGTTCAGTTTTAAGCTCTTTGAATTTTTTTCCATTGAGTTAATATTTTTATTTTTTACAAATAACCTAACCAATATGTAACAAGACAATGTGATGCATGTGATTTGTTATAAATATGCAACAAATTATAATAAATGTTTATCCAAGAGAAACAAATTCTCACACTAGCTGTGTTCAAAATCTATGTTTCATTCCTTTTTCCTTCCTCCCTCTATACCCTCTCCCCTCCTCAAGAAGGAAGGTAATATGACACAGGCTATACATATATTATCATCTAATACATATTTCCCTGTTCATCGTGTTGTGAAATATGATACATATTGCTTACAAACTCTTTGGATTTGGGCTTTTCTTAAATGATCCCTGGAGAGGTCAGATGTGACTCCTTACATTGTATAACTCAATTTTCAGAATCCTTTATCAGGTTTCTTCATTGAATAGGTCCCAACTTGATACGCAGTTTGCCAGTAAGCTTTGCTTCATACCCTTTTCCTCATCAAGATGAAAGTCACGTTGCAAGATAACTGTCTGATAAGTGGTATCTCTGACCCCTAAGCACGGTCCATCATGGCCACAGACCTGAGTGTAGACAAACCAGACCTCTCCCTAGAAATTCTACTCAGGCTACTGAGAGTAAGAGAGCCATTTGGCCAAAAGGAGCATGCTGAGGGACATGGGAAATGAATCAGAAATCCAAGAAGATGAAGGATGATGTAAAATAGGTAATGAGGAGCAATTAAAATTTACTGAGAAGACTATAAATAGTTGCTGCTGAAGAATGGTTTCCAATTAGGTGGCTTCTTTTGGATAATGTCAGGTAGAAATGTTTAATAACTTCATGAACAAGAGGAAAGAAAATTTAGTCAGTAAATGAGTTCAAGATTATTGACTATTTATCAGGAGAATCACAGGAAGGCTAATTCTCTTTATAAGAGGACATGTCTATCCAAAAGAATTTAATAGCCATCAGCAGTACATGAAGGACAGAATCCTAGGGAACCATTATTCACATGATAATGAAAATACTTTGCAAATCCACACTTTATCCTCTCCCTATCTTCTTCCTTTCATTACTGGTGAACTACTACAGAAAATGATGACTTCATTCCACTGTGGAAGTTTCCCAGCAATGTATTGTATTGGATAATATCCTTGTTGCCTTCTCAGAAGTCTCATCCAAATGACAGGTCAGGTTGGACCAAACCTTCCCCCCTTTCTAACTTCCTTATTACCTTCAGAATCATACTCTAGGATCACAAGCCCTCATTCTGTCTCCCCCCTTCACACACCCAATATCCAATCAGTTGCAAAGTCACATCAATTTTACCTTTGCAAGATCTCTCATATACTTGCCCACTCAACCACTGCCACTGCTGCCACTGGTGCAGACTTTCATCACCTCATGCCCAGACCATTGAAGTAGCCTGCTGGTTGGTCTCCTTGCCTCTAGTGTCCCTGCCTCAAATGTTCATCCTCTTATCAGTTCTCAAATCATTCTTCCAAAACTGCAGGTCTGACCATGTCTCTCCTTAATTCAATAAACTCTAGTGGCTTCCTATCATCTCTCTCCAGGATCAAATACTAAATCTTCTATTTGGCTTTGAAAGCCCTTCATAACTTTCAGCCACTACGTTTTCAGCCTCTTTATACCATATTCACCTCCATATGGTCTGAGATCCAGTGACACTGGCCTCCTTGCTTGCAGTTCCATGAGCCCAGCAAACCATCTCCTCTCTTTGCATTTTCAATGGCTGTCCCCATTGTCTTAACTTTCCTCTCATCTTCATCTTGCTTCTCTGACTTCCTTCAGAAGTCAGTTAAAATCCTACCTTCTGTAAGAAGACTTTCTGAATGCCAATCCCCCCTTAATAAGGCTAATGTTTTGCCCATAATATTAACTCCATACAATTTTGTTTATATAGTTGTTTGCATGTTTTGTTTTCTCCCCATCAGACTATGAGTTTCTTCTATGTGTACATGTGCACACACATATGGCATGTTTTGTTTTAGTTTAGACATTTTCTTGTTATCCCCAGAACTTACTACAGTACAGTTCCTGGTATACATAATAGGTGCTTAATAAATGCTTGCTGACTTATTGTCTTGACTTGATCACACCAAGAAAGAGCAAAAACCTGTCCTTAGAAATGTTAGTTACATATTTCCTAGCTATGTGACCTTGGGCAAGTCACATAATCCCCATTGCCTATCCTTTAATCAGTCTTCCTCCTTGGAACTAAAACACAGTATTATTTTCAAGACAAAAGGAAAGTTTTGTTTTTTTAAATGCTAATTAGAAAGGAAGGATTCAAAAGGTAAGGATAAAAAAGAGAAAAAAAGGGATAGAAGTATTAGAGGGAGAAGCACTTTGGTAAGGTTTGGGTGGGAGGGTTTCCCCATTCAGGTGGGAGTTTTATAATCAAGAGTTACAGAAGTCTGGTTAGAATCTTGGTATATCATTAGTGAAATAGCTATCCCTCTCCAGTACAATTATCCCCTACCAAGTTTACTAATTGTTGAAACGTTTAACATTAGCAACTATTTTTGTTTCTTACACAAGGTCAGGGGCAACTTAAGTTTAATCTGAGTCACTGGTGGATGAATCTGCTTTCTGCTCAAGATATAACATAAACAAACTCTGCCATTGAACTTTGGGTGACATTCATTTGCCAGGGATTATGCTGAACCTTCAAAAGACATCTGCCACTCTTCCAATGATATTCTGAGAGCCAAAGTGAGATGATATCATAGTCCCAAAACATCTTTAGCTCCCTCTATGTATGAAGAGAACAAGCATGGTAATAATGGCAGGATATAGAATGGGGATGAAAGAGAAAGTTGCTGAGTATATGTGGTACAGTGGAAAGTGCATTGATTCTCAAACCAAATGACATAGGTTCAAATCCAACCTATGATGAATGCTATTAGTTGAGCGACGCTGAGCAAATGACTTTATCGCTTAACCTGTCTGAGCCTCTTCATTGAAAAAAGAAAGGGAATGTACTATATCTATGGTCTTCCTATTTTATATACAATGAGGGCTAGTGTCTTCTCCATCCAACCCCACTTACCATGAGCTCCTTAAAGGAAGAAAACTTGCTTTGCAATCTGAAATAAATGTTTATTATAGTATATTGCACTATGTATAATTTTATTGCATTCTGAAAGGAGAGGAAAAAATGTGGAAATATGCAAGAGACCTGAAAAGACTATATAGTTAGGGACCAGAGGTGGGAGAAGTTGGGGTGCAGGATGAATATGGTTTTGGAGGTTGTCTCACTTATGAAAGAGCTGAACATTTTTAATGCTTATTAACTTCCTTTCACAGGGACTTCATTAGGGACATTCAGTCTCCTTTGGGTCTCTTTCTCTAGTTACTGGCATGATGTGCACTACACATTTATGGGAAGTTTGCACTTCTCACAACATTATCTCAGTTCTATAATGTTTAAGGTTTATAAATGGCTTTCCTCATAATAAACCTTTGATGGTGCAGGTATTATTATCAAATTCATTTTATAGAGAAGGAAATTGAAATTCATAAAGCCAAGGAGATTTTCCCAAGGTCACAAAGTTAACAAATATTAGAGTTAAGACTCAACCTACCAGCCCTAATACTATATCACAACAACATCATATTCCTCACCAACTGTTTAACTAAACCTGTAACTTCTCCTATTGCCAATTTTCCCTAGAAAGATACATGATCTCAGACTAGATTGCCAATCCCTATGAAGGGAAGAAAGGAGAGATAATTCAATGGCACAGAGATACATTCTATAGGGGAATGCAGATTTCTTGAGACAAATAATTTTTATATAGTTTCATTTTATGACAGCAATGGTCATGCATGCACGTTTCTGCTAATTTGAGGTTGATTCAAAATATGAAACCAGATTGTACTGATTTCCTCATCTTTAGTTAGCTCTCTGCAAGCTGAGTGCTAGCTCCCTTGCTGTTTACATGTGTTGTGTTGCTATTCCTTTATTGTGCTACTAACTCTGTGGTTTTAAAGAATGAGTATTACTCCATGGAAAAATGCTAAAGTTGTAGCTCCTATAGAGCATACTTCAATGACTGAAAAGAGAATACAATGGTTGTTGCTATTGAACTGTTAAATATTTCAAGGATCATCAAAGTGTAGAAAATTTTGTGTAGAAAAATTTGACAGATGCACATATACATGTGCATGTGCTTGCATACATACACACAGCTAATAAATATACATAAAATAAGCCAGGATCTTTTGAAGTAAACTGTAAGAAATGGAGGAAAAATATTTTTAGTAGGCAAGACAACACAAAGACTGGAATACCAAAGATTGGAATGTAATAATTTTTATTGCCTATAAAACACATTTTTTCATTCAAGGATATATTGCAAAAGCACTGCCACAAGAAATCCAGTTGTACCTCTAAGAAAAGGACATTCCCATTATATTATAAAATATACACTAAAAATTAAGTGGGGGTTACTTAAATTATAACTAGAAAGTCTTCTCTCTATTAGGAGGATAATAAAGTCTAATAAATATGTTGATATACAGAGAAGAAGATTTGTCCAAGAATGATAGAAGTTCCCAGATGGAAATGGAATATTGAAAAGCTTTGTATCATGTAAGCTCAAGAAATTTATGCAAGAGATGGAAACAAATATGCTTTAATGGTATGGGAACTTGATTTACTTAAACCTCATCTAAAATCTATAGGCTATAATCAAGACAAGACTTGAGAAATTGGATTCTGTTGAAGATAAATTGAATATCCCTTAAGATCCAGTCTAATTTCATAATGAATTAATGAATATATGCCAATGCCAAATCACATAAAACAAGTAACTAATGAAAAAGGAGACACGTTAATTTTTTGAAGATATAAAAGTTCCAATGTATATTGTAGAAATCAAGAAGTTTAGTTATTTTACTTTGTCCCAATTGATTTGCACATCTCCTCTATATACATTATAAAGCCCATGTAAGTATGGTGCAGAAACATGGCAATATATAACTAGCGTATTTCACAACTAAAATTTCCTACAGGCAGGCTCTTGGACCTTCCTGTAAGAGTGATATTTGCTTTTGATATTTACCAACTCTCCTGCCACACAGCTGCCATCCAATAATACCCTCCAAGCCACACACACTAAAATGCCACGCAGTATTTTCCACCCTTACAGAGCTTAAACGCCTTTGATATACTCCATGTGTCCCAACAGAAAAACAGACATTCATCAAGTCTCCAAAATACACCAGATGTGATCAAAGTATTAGAGGCAAAAGGGAACTGAGCTAGAAGGTTAGGAGGTGGTAGAAAGGGAGAAGAGAGAAAGGAAAATGGGAAGTATGAAAATAATAATGAGAATTGAATGTCAGAGGAATTGCATAGGTAAAATGACTATTAATATATTCATGGTTCTAGTCACAGTTATGGTCACTGAATATTAGTATAATGAAAAATCCTTCAAGATCCTTTAATTCAATCTTCTTGTTTGAAAGATGCAAAAAGCAAAAGCCCAATGTGAGGCAATGACACCCTCAGTTCTAAGTCCTCTAATTAGGTCTTGCTAGTCAGATTAAGAACAACTTCTCTACAAAGGGAAAGATAAACAAGTCATAGGGTAACTGGTATGGAAAGAGCATTTGCCTATAGACAGAAGAAATGGATTTAAAGCTTGGATCTGCTACTTCTGACCTGTATAATCTTGTATTGCTGATTTCTATTAGTGGAAAAGAGTGTTTTTTATTTTCTAATTTTAATTTTATTTTGTATTTGACAGACAACAACAAACATGAACATTTCCATATAAGAACAGAAAAAGGATGTTACTATGAAATGATGAATCACTAGTATATGTATTTTGGGCTTTTAAAAATGTATATAATAAATTTTACACATTAGTTTCAAAGCTGCCCTGCTTGTCAAATCTTCCTCTGAAATTGCTCTCTTCTCTTAGTGTATAATTTTTAATCCTTCAATGACCTCCTTCCACTTTTCTTTTTTCTTTTGGCACCAATATCACCCTCAATTCCTAAACAACCCATAAATTTTAAAACCATTTAAGAACATTTGTTGTAATAAATGTTCATTTGCATTTCTTCAATTGATTTGGGGAATTTTTCATACACTTTTTGATACCTTAGTTTTCTTTTCCTTTGAGAACTTCCTCTTCATATTCTTTGGCCATTATCTCTATACTCTTTTTCTTTTTTTTCTTTCACCAAGAACTCTTCTAAGTGTAGTTGTGAAAGACATCTCTCCTTCCTTACTTTTCTAATTTGTTTATGAGTGAGTTGCATGGTGCGAGATCTTAATCTAAATTAATTTCTGCCCAATTGTTTTACAGTTTAATGGGGTTTTATTGTTGCTGTCCCTGTTTATTTGCTTATTTTTAGAATAATAAATCTTTATAAATCCGAGTTGGGGTCTTTGGGTATACTGAACATTAGACTACTAGGTTAAGTTTTTTAATATGTTGCATGAATGATCCTCTTCATTGATCAACTTTTTAATTCTTTAATCATTACCAGATTATTTCTTTTTTAATATATTTTGATATCTGGTATGGCTAGATCCCACTGAGTACTATTGGTAATAAATAGAAATGCTAATGGTTTATGTGGATTTAGTTTATATCTTCCTATTTTGATTAAAAAATGTTTCAATTGTTTTTAATTGAATCTCCAGGTTTCTCTAAGTAGACTCTGCAAAAAGTGGAATTTTTATCTTCTGTCTATACTTAATATGTCACAATTTTCTTGTCTTACTGATATAGCTAGCATTTTCTAAAAAATATCAAATATTGGAGATAACCAGTATTCTTAAAGTATCTCTGATCTTATTGGGAAAGTCTGTACTGTTTCTGCAATACATATAATATTGGCTCCTACTTTGAGAAAGATATTATTTACCACACAAGGGAAAGTTGCATTAATTCCAATTCCTCAGTATGTTCTTAACAGAAATAGATTTTATAATTTACCAAAAGTATTTCCCCCTGAATCTTTTGATGTAATCATTGTTATTATTAATATGATTTATTACATTCATAAGATTTCTTATATTGAAACTGACTCTCCATTGTTGGTATAAACTCGACCTATTCATAATATATACTCTTTTTGATATATGGCTGTAGCCTCTTTGCTAATTTTTGTATTCAATATTTTTGTATCAATATTCATTAGGGTTATTGGCCTATAAATTTCTCTTTCTATTTTGTCTCTTGGGAATTTAGGTATCAAGACTCTATTTAATGTTTGCATGACTGTTTATGCATAACCTATGTCAAATCACCATCTCAATGAATAGGAAGGCAAGGGCAGAAGGGAGGGAGAGAATTAGAACTCAACATTTTAAAAATAAAGTTTAAAAAGTTTAATGTAATCATAAAAAATAAAATATTTAAAGTGGGAGATGAGATTATATTTATATGAAAATAAAAACTTTCTTTTGATGTTTTTGAAAATACTTTATATAATATTTGAATTGTTTTTTAAATGTTTCATAGAAATAACTTGTAAATTCATTGGTGCTAAGGTTTTTCCCACGTTGGAGCTCAACATGATTTGTTTAATTTCTTTTTATAATAAGATATTTAAATTCTCCAGTTCATATTGTTAATTTAGGTACTTTCTTCACTTTAGTTGGCAGGTCTGTGGGAGTGTAATGAGGAAAATAATATAAAATTATTTCCTTTATCTGCTCTTTTTGTCATGCATTCTTTTCAAGTTTTAATACTGGTGATTTGGTTTTCCTCCCTCTTTTAAAAAATCTAGATTATTTAATGGTTTATCTGACTTGATTATTTTAAAGGCTTACAGTTTATTTACAACTCATTTAATTTTAATTTTGTTAGTACATATATTTAATTTTCTAGAATTTAAATAGTTAGTTGAGGTTCTTTTCGTGTATTTTAAGTTGCATGGCTAATTTATTGATTCTTTCTCTTATTTGTTGTTAAAACTATTTAGAGATTTTTTTTTCATTTAGTACTACCTTGGCTACCTTCCACAAGTTTTTAGATATTGTCTCATTATTTATAATTTCCTTTGATGAAATTACCTATTCATTCTAAGATTTGTTCTTTGACATACTAATTTTTAGGATTAAGTTATTTAGCTTCTGTATAATTTTGAAGCTTTTCTTTAAACCCCCATTATTGATTATAATACTTATTGAGTTATAATAATAACTAAAGGAAATTTGATATTTCTGCTTTTATATTCATGAGTTTTTTTTATAAAGGTAATAAAGCTGAGAAAAATGTCTACTCCCTTTTATTCTCATTCATTAATCCATTTATCACCAAATATTCTTCTCCTTCTAATTTTATCCTTCTTTTTAGATTTTCTATGTCTGAAAGAAGTATCTTGAACTCTCCCTTTTCATTTTATCTGTAAATGAATTATTGTCTTCCTTTAAAATCTTTGACTCTCTGGATTTAAGTAAATATATATTTAATATTAAGAGGCAGTGAGGTGGCACAGCCTACAGTCAAGAAGATTCATCTTTCTGAGTTCAAATCTGGCTTCAGACATTACTAGCTGTATGACCCTAGACAAATTACTTAACTCTTTTTGCCTCAGGTCCATCATCTGTTAAATGAACTGGAAAAGGAAATGGCAAACCACTTCAATATCTTTGACAAGAAATTCCCAAAAAGAGACACAAAGAGTCAGATATAAATGAAATGAATGGCAACAAAACAAGAAATATTTAATATTGATATTATTTGTTTCTATGAGACATAGCATGGCAGAGTGAATACAGATTTGACCTCAGAGCTAGGAAGACATCATACTGGCTGTCACCCTGGGTAAATCACTTAACTTTTCTCATTGTCTCAGTCAACCCTTTAATACTATAACTTTGCAAAAGATCCTGACTGACAGTGGTAGAAGTGTCTTCCTCATCTTGGTTCCCTATATCAAAAAAATACTGCCAGAGAAAGTTGCTATAGTGATTAATTTTGATTAGCTATCTTTATCATAAAGAAGGGTTCAAAAGAGTGAGAATATATTAGGACTTCACTAGTATAAAAAGAAAAGATATCAATAAAATCATGTTAAAATGTGAATTCATTACAAGAAAAGAAAAGAAAAGAAATCAGTAGCAACTCTGAACCACTTTCCAAACTACGGCCTCCCCAAAAAAAAAGCTTTATTCATTTCTATATTTACTAACAATCTTCTTGATGATGAGCCCTAAAACTCTTCTGTGCCAAAGTTGATTAAACTGTAACAGGCTGACAATAATCTTTGGCAATTGTTCGGATACAGATCATAATATCCATAGATTCTAAAAAGTGTATATATTTTATATAAATTCTGACTCTTAAATTTAAACCTAGAAAAAACCTCTGAGACAATCTAGTCAAATACCCTTGTCTTCTTAGAGATGTAGTCAAGAAAGAGTTTGAGATATTTGTTTAAAGTCAAATACATACATGCTAATACATGTATAATCCAAAACAAATTGCTTACCATCTCTGGAAAGGTAGAAGAAAGGAAGGGAAGGAAACAATTTTGATAATATGCCTTTAGAATACTTATTTGGAAAATTGTTATTACATATAATTGGTAAAAATATCTTTACAAATTAAAAATAAGAATAAAGTCACACCAATACGAAATAGCAGTCAGGATTCAAACTCACAGCTTTGATTCCAAATACAGAATCTTTTGACCACATCAAATGTCTTTAATATCTTTGAGAATTTCCCAAAAGTGATGCAGAAGGGCTAGTTCTTTCAGATTAAAGTCCTCTTATAACAATCGGATTACTGCTACTTTTTTCCCTTCTTGCTTCCGTCTGTAACTTCCAGACTCACAAAACACCGGGTTTTTCCGCTCCTAAAACAAAGGCATGTGGCTGTACACAATGCTTGGGCGTGCCTGGCTAATTAAATTTAGCTATCTTGGGGTTGTTGTTGTAATGTGTGTCCCAACAATGTTATTCAATGCCTTAAAACGCTCTTTGTTTATGTTGGTTACATACCCATGTGGTGTGGGTGGGGAACATCACTCAAGGGAATATCATTAGCAGAGATGGTAAGCTTTGAGGTTCCAAAGACACGTGGCAAAAGGTTTGGCTCCCAGACCTAAAATCTATCCATCGTAGCTTATCCAAAGGCTGGTCCCACTCCTTATAAAGAAGGACCACTCCCTCTGCCTTTGCCTATAGCACTTGTCTACCACAAAGTAGACAAAGGGATTCTTTATTACCACATCTCATGGAAGAACTGATGTTCAGAGAACTGATTTGCCCACAATCACAAGAGTCAGAGTCAAGAGCTAAAGCTAAACAGTTTGACTTGCAAAACAAATCTAAAAGGATAGTAGCTTATGGAAATCCTTCCTCCGTGTTTTGGCAACTTCTTAAATTTCAGGAAAAGCTATAAGCCTTTCATTGTCTCTCCTATCATTCCCTTTCCTCAAAACGCCATAGAAAATTGTGTCTCCTTCACAGAGTTTTAACTCCTGAGTTCTCAGTTTCTCCAAGTTACTCCCTCAGTCCTAATCTCTTTTACATTTTGAATTATCCTTCCCTACAGTCTTGCTTAAACCTTGTCTTCTACTAGATTTCTAAATCTTTCTTCTAACAGAGAAGACTTTAATTCAGTCTGAATTATGGCAACTCATCAAACTATGTATGTCCTTTCTTCCCTTTAAAATTTGGCTTTCTGCTTCAAGTTCATCTCTACCATGAAATTCACCATTTCTGGCCAACTTCCCCCAGAAGTTATCTAGTTACAACAAACTTCCTGATACCTCAGGAGTACTGAGCACTATGCAAATATTACTAATTGTTATTTCTATGTTCTTTGTGTCAAGCATTTTTTTTCTGATGTGTATGTTCCATCTCTGCATTAATCTTAAATTTTCTTGACTCCTCTTGTATATCCCTAGAAAATGGGACTTTATACCTAGTGATAGAGTTGGAACTAGAAATTTTTTGCCTCTGGAACAACTTCATTTGGGTGAGTGGAAGGACAACTTAGAGGATATATTATGTTTATGAGTGCTAATGTACCAGGACAGGAACTGTTCAGACAGTTCAGCCTTCACCTTAGAAGAGTTAGGGAAGGAGAAGATTCAGGAGAGGACTGCCATAGCAATGGAGTCCTAAGTCTGTTGGGGGGAGGATAAGGATTTCATGACATTACAGTGCAGGCATCAGCAGAGGACCATGAGGCAAGATAATGAGCTAGAGGTTAACACAAAGATGAAACATGCCTACCCATATTCCTGGGAAGAAAATATTTTCTCAGTTGGTAGCATCCTGCTCTATTTAGGGTTCTTCTCAGTGAACATTTAAATCATACTACAAACTACTTTTAACTGTCTATAGTGTTTATTTTAGGGAAAACATTTTAGAAAAAGAAATGAGTGTATTATGGATCTCTCCAAATAAGTATATAAAAAGAACTCTGAACAATTTTTTTACTATACTAGTTTCATGCTACAGTTGACTTACTTTCTTTTAATCTAAGAAAATAATCCCCAAAAGTTGGATCTTTTGTAAGTGAGGCTTCTTTTATGTCACAATTAAATCACTGGTTATATGCTACACAACCTGAAGGATATAGTAAATATAAGTATCACTACCCTGTGGTAGAAATTTTTTTTAAAAAGTAAGACTTAGATATCATATTATCTATCTTCTTGAGGAGAGGAGAAGGGAGGGAAAGAGTGGGAAAAAAGAATGAAACCTAGATATTTTAGACAAAGCTAACATGACAATAACCTAGTTAGACTCTCTCAATATTACCCTCCAAACAACTTTTAAATAATTCATCAAATAAAATTTTGGATTGGTAAAGCCATCAAAACACTAAGAGGAGACTTTTTTTGATCCTAAGACAACTTAGAAGGTTGGCAGGAGAGATTTATGACACTGAAATGAGGGAAGGCCAAGAGGGAAGCAGTAGCAATACTAGAAATGGGTCTTAGAGGCAGCTGCAATAGAAGGCATCCACACCTTTAGGAACTTTCATCCCAGAGACAAAAAGGAGGTCAGATAACAAGTCAGAAAGGGACCCTTTGCTACACTGGGCAGAGATAGAGTTGACTGGAAATCTGATTGTCCAAAGGCATAGAGGAGCAAACATGATTGCAACAGTAGAACAAGAAACCTAGTCACAGTTCCAGAGCCAGGAGAAGTAATAGCACTTGCAGCTGCAAAAAAATAAGTCTTTCCTTAGTAAAGACCAAAGGGCTGACCAGGAGAGCAGAGATCACACTCTCCCTCAATCATATCACCTTAGAAGCACCAAAAACTTGCAGATCCCCAACTAGTTGTACTAGTAGAAAATGAATATTAAAAATTATGAAGATATAATCTTGAAACAAAAAAATATAAAGATCATATTAAGTCTTCCAAATTATAAGATGGGTCCAACTGACTGTAAATTATCAGTTTTGGGAGTCTGCAAGTTTTTGGTGTTTCTAAGAAGTAGTATAACAAAATCTGAAACATGGGACAGTGCCTACCAAACCCCAGGTGAACAGAGTCCAACTCTAACATTAAATACAAAGTGAAGAAATAGGCTAGATAAATTAACAAATAGCAAATAAAGAACTCAACCATAAAAAGCTACTATGGTGACAGAAAAGGCCAACATACAAACCCCAAAAGAAGAATGCAATGTGAAAATAGCTACCACCAAAGCCTAAAAGAAAAATGCTAATTAGACAAATCCAATCAGAATTCCAGGTAAAGAAGTAAGAGTGATAGTGAAAAAATAGAAAAAGAAATGGGAGTGATACAGGAAAATTGGGAAAAGAAAATTAATAATTTGGTTTAAAAAAAAGCACAAAAAATAGCAAAGAAAATAATTTCTTAAAAAACAGAATTGGCCTAATGGAAAAAGAAGTACAAATAGAAAAAGAAGAAAAAGAAATACAAAAAAGAAGTACTATAGAAAATAATTTCTTAAATATTAGAGTTGGGCAATTGAAAGCTAATGACTCCAAAAGACATCCAGAAACATTAATTTATTTTTTCTATAGCATAAACAATATGTAGGTATTATATGTTAATATATGTACAACTAATATCATATTACTCAACTTTTGGGGTGGGGTAGGAGGGAAAGAAGTAGAGAATATGGATTATAAAGTGTCAGAAAATGAATATTAAAAATTATAAAGACCAAATCCTGAAAAAAAGTTTAAAGATCATATAGAATTCTCCAAATTGTAAAATTAGTCCAACTGACTCTAAACATAGAATAGACATCTAGTGAAATCAAAATCCTTTATGAAAAGATTTGGAAGAATATGAATCTTAAGTATGTTTTTATTTTTCTTTTTTCAGAATTCCAAAGGCAATTAATCAATTACAAAGCAGGGGGAAATATATAGCTGAGATTAATATAGTAAGTGCAAACAATGCCAGCCTTGAGTTTACATATATATGGAATCTCGCCATGGACATAATCTGTGAGAGACAGAGACAGAAAGACAGACAAACAGACAGATAGAGAATGAACAAGTTTAGGAAAAAATCTGTGGGAACAGTTCATACAAGTACAAGAAAATTTAGTAGAAACATCTTAAGCCATAGAAGAACAAAAACACAAATTATAAAATAGCAGTCCAGAAAATAAACCCCACTATATATGTGAATGGAATTTCAAGTATTATTTTTTTTCTAAAACCCTTACCTTCTATCTTGGAATTAATACTGTATATTGTTTCCAAACTAGAAGAGTGGTAAGGGCTAGGCAATGGGGGTCAAGTGACTTGCCCAGGGTCACACATCTAGGAAGTGTCTGAGGCCATATTTGAACCCAGGACCTCCCAGCTCTGGGCCTGGGACTCAATCCACTGAGCCACCTAGCTTTCCCCTTCAAGTATTATTATTGATGGAGAGGAAGGAATATTGTGTTTTCCTAGTATAATGTTTGAGATGCAGATGTATGAAACCTAATGAACTGACATCTTAAAAGTGCCCATGATAAAAAATGTTAGAAGTTTTAAAAAGCAAAACCTATACAAACAAAACCAATGAAACTCCAATTAGAAGGGAAGCAACAAATTGGGGGCAGGGGGGAATTTTTATAACAAAAACCTCTGACAAAGGTATCATTTCTCAAATACATAAGGAGCTTTCAATTGTACAAAAAAATCAAGCCATTCCCCAATAGACAAATGGTCAAGGGACCTGAATAGGAAGTTTTCAGATAAAGAAATCAAAACTATCAACAAGCACATGAAAAAGTGCTCTAAATCTCTATAATTAGAGAAATGCAAATCAAAACAACTCTGAGATACCACCTCACACCTAGTAGATTGGCCAATATGAAAGTAAAGAAAAATAATAAATGTTGGAGGGGTTGTGGCAAAATTGGGACACTAATGCATTGCTGGTGGAGTTGTGAATTAATCTAGCCATTCTGGAAGGCAATACAGAATTATACACAAAGGGCTTTAAAAGAATGCATACCCTTTGATCCAGCAATACCACTACTAAGTTTGTACCCTAAATAGATAAGGAAAAATATTTGTACAAAAATATTCATAACCACATTCTTTCTGGTGGCAAAAAAAAATGGAAAATGAAGGACTGTCCCTAGATTGGGAGTGGCTGAACAAATTATGGTATATGATGGTGATGGAATACTATTGTGCTATAAGGAATGATGATCTGGAGGATTTCTATATGAACTGGGAGAACCTCAATGAACTGAAGCAGAGTGAAATGAGCAGAACCAGGAGAACATTGTATACAGAAAGCAAAATATTATGAAACAATTCAATGTAATAGACTTTACTACTAGTAGCAATGCAACAAGTCAGGACACTCCTGAAGGACTTATGGGAAAGAATGCTATCCACATTTGGAGAAAGAACTATGAGAGTAGAAATGCAAAAGAAAAACATATGACATCACTTATCACATGTATATATAGGTATGTGATTTGGGCTTTAGGATTTAAAAAATTACTCTATAGCAAAACTGAAAAATATGGAAATAAGTATCAAGTGATTACATTTGTACAACCCAGTGGAATTGCTTTTAGGTTCAGGGAAGGGAGAGGGGAGGGAGAGAAAAATGAATCATGGAAACATGGGGAAGTATTTAAAAATAAATTAAAAAAAAAAAAGCAAAACCTAATATTTTCAGCAGTTATTCAAATGATTACCTGTGTTGTAGAAGGCTATTTACATGACTGCTAGGTATATATGAAAAGTCTCATACGACAGGAAATACATTAATGTTTATATCTACAGATATGGCAAAACAAAGTTTGATGTATCATAGGGTAAGGGGGTTTTAAATGGTATTACTTGTAGATATTATTATGGTGGGAAGAAAAACTGGATTTGTAAGTATGAAAATTTTCATGATCAATTAATTGAGAAACTGGAATTTTCCTTTTTTGTACTGTAAATAGAAGTAGATGTAGTTAAAAGATGTTAAGAATTTTGCAATATGTATGTATATATGCAAGTTAGAAAAGATTACTTATTTCATAAATTTATTAATAGCTACACAGATGCTCAAAATAGTCCAATATAATTGACATATTTTAAATTATATAACAGGAAAATTATATTACACAATGCATTAATAGAATTCTTCTAACGTCAGTATGAAATCCTGACCTACAGGCAACTAGTTTAAAAATGTGGCTCCTTAAGAAAAAGGAGCAACTAGTATAAATAACAGAGATCAAAAAAATTCATTTTTACATCAAAAAATTTCTTCCCAAAATGTGAATATGTATGGATAATTTTTAAAAACTGATAACTAAATAACTCAATCTGAGTTCATCAAATTAGTGTTCTAATTCAAAAAAGACAAGATCACTGAATATATGAAAAAGTCAGTTATAATAGTAAGCTTACAGAATATTTTTATTTCCCAATTTTAAAAACCATCTGCCCTTCAAATTAAATATTACAAAGTAAATACCTACTTACCAAATGATAATCATAAAGGTTATTTTAAACATTTCTAAATATGTTTATCTTTCTAACAAATCTGCCATGAACGAATATCATATACTCAATCATATTTCATCTGAACAAGAACAACAGACTTATTTTTTCAAAGTTTATTGAAACCAGTACTTGGAGCTGAAAGTCTCATTTTGTTTTGTCTAGAAGTGAATATAGAAGTCTCTGATTTATTTTCCTAAAGTTTTTCTCTTAAGTGTTGCTCCTGTTAATAGCATTTTATTTGCATGAAATTATTTTTTTACTTTACCTTTTAAAAGATACAACATTAATCTTAGTTAAAAATTACTAATTGTAAAATATACTTGATTTTGAAAAATATGTAAAAACCCAACTAATCATATCAATAATATTATAATTTTGGTTATTTTGTTATATATGAAAATTATAAAAGACTTTATCTACATATAAATATCCATGCTTATTATATTATTCAATAAATGTTTAAGATTTGTTCTGTTTTTATTAAAAAAAAAGCAGAGGATATTTACATTGGCATACATATGTAATTTACATATTTAAAATAAGTTGTAAATGATGTGGAGTTTATGGTTTTGAATGTAATTTTTTATGCTTTTATTTCATTAAATGTTTTGTGGTAGTGGTTACTAAGTATATGATAAAAATTAATTTTTTAATTGCTTACCTTCTCTGGGAGGAGGGAGGAAAAGGGCAAAGGGAGACAATTTGGATCTTATAATTTCAGAAAATGTATGTTGAAATTATTACATGTAATTGGGGAAATAATTTTTTTTCTAAAAATAGAAAAAAGGGCAGATTTTAAGTAACCTTATTTCAAAAATCAGTATCATAGTAACATCACAAATAATAGACTCCACATAACTATTTTCACATTGAGAGGTTGTCTAATATAATAGGAAGAACCCTGAATTTGGAGGAAGACTATTTAATGTTTGTAAATATTTAACAACTGTAATGTTTAATATCCATAAAAATCTTTTTTAAAAGTTCTGTTGTACAAAGTAATAGCATAATTATAATGATAATCAACTGTAAAAGACTTAGCAACTCTTATCCATACAATGATCCATAAAACAATCCTTAAGTACTCATGATAAAAAATGTTTTTATCTCATTTTTTATCTTAATTCTCAAATAGAGAATTAAGGGACTGACTGCAGACTGAAGCTTTTTTCTCCAATTTCCTTATTTTCCTTGTTTTTTATAAATTAGCTAATATGAAAAATATGTTTTGCATGACTTCACATGTATTATGGGTACCATGTTGCTTGCCTTCTTAATGGGTAGGGAAGGAGTTGAAAGAAGGGAGATAATTTGAAACTCAAAATTAAAAAGCTGAATGTTAAAAATGTTTTGAAATAAATTCAGATTCTTGTAGCTACCATGTGATATGGTAGAGAGACCATTAGACTAGTAGACCTAGGTCATCTAGTAGTAATCCTAAAGCTTTGTTATTTTGGACAAATAACCTAAGTCTCAGTCTTTTAATTTGTAAAAATGGCAGCAAACTTTGTTTCTACCTCACAGAGTGGTTATGAAGCAGTGATGAGAAAACTTTTTAAAGAGGGGGCCAAAGGAAAGGAAATGTTAATCTGTCAGTCTGTTTCTAAGGCAACTCTTTTGAAGTTTCATTGTATTGTTTCCTACTCATTGTATTCGCCAGATTAGGAATAATGTCACAGGATGCTGGATTGAACATTTCAGGGGGCCCGCATCTGGCCCACCAGCCACAGTTTGCCCATCACTGGTTATGAGGATCAAATCAAGTGCCATATGTGAAGCAGCTTGGAGTGTTTTACATATACATTTATAATAATATTACAAATATACCTATATTAAATAGATATAACATGCTATACAAATACAAAGGACTACTATTATAATACACACTAAATACTTCATCTCCACATCCCTACTGCACTTCCATTCATTCCTAAGCTAACCTGTCACTGGGACTCTGGATTCTATTCCTTTTTTAGTTATCCTAAAGGCTCAATGTTCTCACTTCCCAGTGGCTCTCACCTCTCTTTGACTTTTAACTCTATTCAACTTTCTTTAAAAAACAAAGAAACAAACAACCAAAAAGCACCTTATCTTCTGTCTTAGAATCAATACTGGGTTTTTGGTTCTAGACAGAAGAAAAAAGAGGCTGGGCAATTGGAGTTAAGTGATTTTCCCAGGGTCACATAGCTAAGAAGTGTCTAAATCCAGATACGAACCCAGGACCTCCCATCTCCAGACCTGGTGCACTATTCACTGAGCCATCTAGCTGTCCCTCCACTTTCATGACAAGGTCACAGTACATTTTTACAAAAAATTTTTAGATCTTTCAGTTGAGATCTCTGAACTCACTATTACTATATACTACTACTATTCTCCTCCTTACTAAGTTATTCTGTAAGCATTTACATAGTTCTTTAAGGCTTGAAAGTGATTTTATATATATTATATGTGTAATAGGTTGCCTAAATGATAGTTCACTACAATCTGCACATGGAAATTTGAAGCCATATCCAAAGGGCTATAAAACTATGCATACCTTTGGACCCAGCAATACCAGTACTAGATTTGTATCCCAAAGAGATCAAAGAAAGGAGAAAAAGACCTGTTTACACAAAATATTTATAGCAGTTTTTTTGTGGTGACAAGGTATTAGAAACTGAGGAGATGCCCATCAATGGGGAAATGGCTGAAGAAGTTATGGTAGATAATTTTGATGCAGTACTATTGTCATGAGAAATGATGAATGGGATTATTTTATAGAAAACTGGACATACTTACATGAATTGATGCAAAATGAAGTGAGCAGAACCAGCAGAATCAGCAGAACAGCAACAGCAATACTGTATAATGATTGTTATAGGTAATTTATAGATAGACTTAAGTAGTGAGTAGGTAAAAGGCAGACCAACCTGGCTGGCTGAGAACATTCTAAGCCCAGAATGTTAAAAAGGCGTATCATGATCAACTGTGAATGACTTGACTATTATCAGCAATGTAAGAATTCAAATAACTCCAAGGGGCTCATAATGAAAAATGCTATCCACCACAATAGAAAGAGTTGATGGAGTCTGAATGCAGGTCAAAACATATCATTTTTCAATTTCATTTCTTTTATGAGTTTTTTCTTATATTTGTGATATGTATCTTTGTTCACAACATGACAAATATGGAAATATGTATTACATGGTAGCAAATGTATAATCTATATCAGATTGTTTACCATTTACAGGAGGAGAAAGAGGAGGGAGGGATGTAGGAGAAGAGAGAATTTGGATCACAACCATGTTAAAAATTGTGTCCCCATGTAATGGGGGGGGAACAAAATATTACTGGAGGAAAAAAAAGTGCCTCCATGAGAGGGGATGCTCCAAAAGCCAAATTTCATAACACTTGATCTTTCAAAAGAGTATCTTCAGTCTCCTCCTCATTGAAGCAACAAAATCCCTTTTTCAAGGTTCTATATTCTGGACCTCTTACAGTTACAGGACACCTGTAACTACCAACCATCCTTCTCCTCTCTCAACCTATACACACACACACACACTCTACATTATTTCTAACAATTCCCTCCTTTGATCCTACTGGTTCTTTCCGTATATTACTCTTAACCACAGTAATAGTCCATGTCTCCTAAATGTCAGTCTCAGGACCCTCCCTCCCTCAAGGAGCTCATTTACTGTTTGAGTATTGACTAAACTAGAATGTTTAGGCAATTCTCTAGGTCACATTTCACTTGATCTTTAAGTTTCAGATCTCTTATTTAAGGGGCTTCCTGGGGCCATAAGATACTGATTTTTAGTTCTGACCTTTCTCTGGTTATTGCACTCTATCATTTTTATTTTTTGTCTACCAAGTAAGTTCTCTTTGCCTCCATTTTCTCAACTGTAAAATGTGGATAATAATAGGATCTACCTCCCATAACTTTTGTGAGGATCAAATGAAATAATAGTTATAAAAAATTTAACACAGTGCCTGGTACATAGTAAGTACTATATAAATATTATTATTGTCACTGTCATTATACTCCAGCAAACACTTCAATGTAAGAATACTAATAATGCTTGAAAATTACTCAGTCAGAAACTGATCTTGATGCCTCTTCCCTCTAACCTTCAAACTAGTTAGCATACCTGAACTTTCATTGCCTCCAACTTACAAAGTGAGAATGCCTAGGTGGCATAATTGATAAAGGGCTGGACTTAACGTCAGAACAAACTGAGCTCAAACTCATCTTCAGTTACTAGACTAGTTGCTTAACCTCTGTCAGCCTCAGTTTTCTCATTTATAAAATGGGATCATAATAATAGTACCTACTCTATAGGGTTATTGTCAGGATCAAATGATATTATAAAGCTCTTTGAAAGCCTTAAAGGGATATAGAAATTTTAGCTGATGATATTATTATTACTATTGTTATTATCAGCATAAACTTTCCCTAAATTTTCTTTGTTTTCCTATCTACCCAAATGTTATATAACAGTCTTTCCCACAATAACTTTTTAAAATTTAAATTTATTTATTTATTTAGAATATTTTTCCATGGTTACAAGATTCATGATCCCTCCCCATTCACTCCTCCCACCCTCCTAGAGCCAACAAGCAATTCTACTGGGTTATACATGTATCCTTGTTCAAAACCTATTTCCATATTATTCATATTTATAATAGAGTGTTCATTTAAACCCAAAACCTTAACCATATCTCCATCAAACCACATGATAGATCATATGTTTTTCTTCTGTGTTTTCACTCCCACAGTTCTTTCTCTGGATGTGAATAGAGTTCTTTCTCATAAGTTCCTCAAAATTGTCCTGGGTTATTGCATTGCTGTTAGTAGAAAAGTCTATTACATTTTATTGTACCACAGTGTATCAGTCTCTATGTATAATGTTCTCCTGGTTCTGCTCCTTTCACTATGCATCAGTTCTTGGAGGTCATTCCAGTTCACACGGAATTCCTCCAGTTCAACATTCCTTTCAGAACAATAGTATTCCATCACCTTCATATACCACAATTTTTTCAGTCATTCCCTAATCGAAGTCTACCCCTTCATTTTCCAATTTTTGCCACCACAAAGAGTGTGGCTATAAATATTTTTGTACAAGTATATTTCCTCATTATCTCTTTGGGGTACAAAGCCAGCAGTGGTAATGCTGGATCAAGGGGCAGCCAGTCTTTTAAAGCCCTTTGGGCATAATTCCAAATTGCCTTCCAGAATGGTTGGATCAATTCACAACTCCACCAGCAATGCATTAACGTTCCAATTTTGCCACATCCCCTCCAACATTTAACATTTTCCTTTGCTGCCATATTGGCAGTCAGCTAGGTGTGAGGGTGTACCTCAGAGTTGTTTTCATTTGCATTTCTCTAATCAAGAGGGATTTCATTGCATTGGTTTTGTTTGTACAAAAAAAATTTTAATTTGATATAATCAAAGTCATTCATTTTATATTTTGTCATGTTCTCTATCTCTTGCTTGGTTTTAAATTCCTTCCTTCCCCACAGATCTGATAAGTATACTATTCTATGTTTACCTAATTTATTTATGATTTAACTCTTTATATTTAAGTTACTTATCCATTTTGAATTTATCTTGATATAAGGCGTGAGATGTAAACCTAATTTTCCCTAAACCTAAATGTTCCTACAACATTTAAAAGTGATTCTTCTTGCCATTTTAGTGGCCACCAGCTGATTTGTCCTTTTCACCACTGATATAGACTGAATGAGCTATGAATGAAAATCAGTCAGTCAACAATTGGAAATAGGCAAAGAAAACCATCACTACTAATACCGTGGCCAGCTCCAAAAAAGACAGAAATCCTGAAGAAGGCTGAATATTTCTATCTTCTGCTCTCTCTTTTGATGATTCAACAGAGGAGAGAATCCCATGAATCCTGAGGTTGGAAATCATTCTAACACTATCAAAATCTTTAGATAATGATGAGAGGCATTCAGATTAACTGCACTTAGCAATTTCCCAGGTTAGGAAATAGGAAAATAAGGAAATGGAGCCCTGTGGAATCATATACTTCATTTTAGATACCAAACTAACAATCTGTACATAATACAGTCCTAAGAATAAAGCTAGGCAAAGGGCATCTGTGTTTGGGAGTAATGGATCTAAACCTAAGGAGAATCCATATGGCATAGTACTTAGAGAGCAAAACAATGAACGATATACTAGTTCATATCATAACAATCTGTTTCATATGTAAGCAACTAGATGGTACAATGAATAGTATATTAGACCTACAATAATGAAGACCTCAGTTCATATTTAACCTCAGTCCTTTACTAGCTCAATGACCCTCAGTAAATCAATTAACCACTGCCTACCTCATTTTCTTCATCTGTAAAATAGGGATAATAGCATGTAACTCAAAAGGTTTTGTAAGGATGAAATAGAATAATATTTGTAGTGTTTTTTAAACCTTATGTACTATAGAGATGCTATAATTGTTATATAAAGGGTCAGCCTAAGAACATTTTATATGGTAGAAGAGGGATAGGTAAGAAAGTACTGGGAGAAAAAAATAAAAAAAAAAAAAGGAGCTTGCCCTTACCCACTCAATCCTTAAACATTGATATCTCCCCTCAATCAATCATAAGTAACTGGAGGGAAAAGGGAGAGGGAAGAGTCTTCCAAATGGAACATCTTAAAATGGCAACTGTAAATTTAAATACCCCATTATTTTGGTTACAGCTGAAACTATTTAGACTTTACTTGAAAGAAACTGGAAGGGAAGGGATTCTCGGAAGATGACAGCTTAGAAGCAGCAAGGCTCCAGACCTCTGTAAAGCCCTTTACCACCAATCAAGGACAAAGGGCTCTGAGGGAACAAAAAACCAAATCTGACAACACAACAGAGCTGGGGGATCCTTCAGCTGAACCCAACTTGAATGGTACAAGGAAAAAAGAAAAAAAAAAGCCTGAATTCTTCAAACTCTCAGGTTGGAGGGGAAAGAAAGGAGGAAGATCCCTGATACCCTTCTCCACCTAATGTGCTGAGTCTCCAGCAGATCCTGGAATCTCTGGGTGGGCTGGGGCAATAGTTCCAGAGAGTGCCTTGCTGACACAGCTGTGCCAAACTCAAGGTTCTGATCACAGACAGCAAGGAGGCTGCTGGGGGAGAAACCCAGAGAGGGCTACCATAACCTCCATCATTTTGGGGGTGGGGTCTCTCAAGGTTTTGACCTCAGGGCACTTGGAGGTGTGCAGATCAACCCCACCTGGCTTAATCATATCAATACAGCAGAGAAAAAGACTTCAGAGGGCAGGGAAGCTCCAACACCCCTCCTCCACAGACTACAGGGAAAGTAGCCCAATTCATTTCTTTAGCTTTTACCACCAGCTGGGGGAAATTTGGCCTCAGGTCCCAGTAACCTAATTAATCAACAAACAGAAAAGAAGCCCTCCCAGGGCTGAATAGCCCAAACCCACAAATTAAAAAAAAAATGATCAGAGGATCAAGATTACAGCCAATTACAGGGGAGAAAGAAGGGGAAAATATTAGTAAACAACAGGAAAAAGAAAAAAAGAAACCACAATTGACAGCTTCTATCTGGAAATTGAACAATGAGCAAATGGATCAGAAGAAGATAAAGGAACACCAAGAAAAACATTAAAACTTTCTGTGAAAAGGCTTTGGAAGAACTTAAAATTCAATTAACTCAAGAACTTAAAATTCAATTAACTCAAGAACTCAAAATTCAAATAACTCAAGAACTCAGAAAACAATCAACAGTGGCTGAAGACAATTGGGAAAAGGAAATACATGTTATAAAAGAAAATACATGTCTTAAAAGCCCAAATTGACCAGCTGAAAAACAAAGCAAAGAAGGTAAAAGATGATCTACAAAGAAAAGCAGACCAGAAGGAGAAGGATGAGCAAAAAGCCAGGAATGAAATTCAGTCTTCAAAATCAGAATTCAACAACTAGAAGCAAATGACTTCACAAGGCAGCAAGAATATATAAAACAAAATTTAAAAAGTGAAAAATTTGAGGAAAATATGAAACACCTCATTGATACAACCACAGAATAATTTAAGAATTCTTGGTCGGCCAGAACATCATGACAAAAGAAAAAGTTTGGACATCATCCTATAGAAAATTATACAAGAGAACTGTCCTGACATTCTAGAATAAGGGGGGAAAGTTAAAATTGCAAGAATCCACAGATCACCTCCTACATTTAATACACAACTGACAACTTCCATGAATATTATAGCCAAATTCAAAAACTACCAGACGAAGGAAAAAATATTACAAGCTGCTAAGAAGTCATTCAGATACCAGGGAATCACAGTTAGGATAACACAGGATCTGGCTGCATCTACATTGAAGGAGTAGAAGGCATGGAATATAATATTCCGGAAAGCAAGAAAGCTAGGTCTACAACCAAGAATTAACTATCCAACAAAACTGACTATATTCTTGCAGGGGAAAGTATGGTCATTTGACAACATCAAAGACTTCCAAGCATTCATAAAGAAAAAAAATGGACTTAAACAGAGAGTTTGCTGCTCAAACACAGAACTCAAGAAAATCACCATAAGGTAATTAAGAGGGGGGGGGTGGGAATAAACAAACAAACACAAAACCTTTTCTTTAAGGGACCCAAAAAGCTCAATTGACATATCCCTATAAGAAAAGAAGATATTGGTAACTCTTAAAAATTGTTATCAACAGGGTGGATAGAAGAAGTATAGGGAATAGGGACAAACTGTATAGGATGAAATGTCAAGATATATGTATGCATGTGTGTGTGTGTGTGTGTGTGTATATACACACACACNATTAACTATCCAACAAAACTGACTATATTCTTGCAGGGGAAAGTATGGTCATTTGACAACATCAAAGACTTCCAAGCATTCATAAAGAAAAAAAATGGACTTAAACAGAGAGTTTGCTGCTCAAACACAGAACTCAAGAAAATCACCATAAGGTAATTAAGAGGGGGGGGGAATAAACAAACAAACACAAAACCTTTTCTTTAAGGGACCCAAAAAGCTCAATTGACATATCCCTATAAGAAAAGAAGATATTGGTAACTCTTAAAAATTGTTATCAACAGGGTGGATAGAAGAAGTATAGGGAATAGGGACAAACTGTATAGGATGAAATGTCAAGATATATGTATGCATGTTTGTGTGTGTGTGTATATATATATATATATATATATATATATATATATATATATATAGAGAGAGAGAGAGAGAGAGAGAGAGAGAGAGAGAGAGAGAGGGAGAGGGAAAGAAGCTGGAAGGGGTCATATTAGAGAACAGAGAGAGAAAAGATAGAGGAAAAAATGGTTTGTAAGAGTGAGATTCTTCAATCTTTGGCTCTTCCACCAAAACTACAATAATTTCTGGCCAGGGTAAGATGAGCAAATTACCATGATTTAAAGACATCAGTCTTTAAGTATTTATTAAGTTCTTGCAATATGTCAGGCACTTGTATAAGGTGCCA
Source organism: Gracilinanus agilis (assembly GCF_016433145.1). Lineage (NCBI taxonomy): Eukaryota > Metazoa > Chordata > Mammalia > Didelphimorphia > Didelphidae > Gracilinanus > Gracilinanus agilis. The sequence continues at coordinate 196,009,748 of NC_058134.1, forward strand.
GGAATACAAATACAAAAAATGAAATCATCCCTATTCTCAATGAGTTTACATTCTAATGGGAGATATATATATATATATATATATATATATATATNTGTTGGCATTATATATGAATATATATGCATAAATATAACCTTGCAAAATGCATAGTATATACTCATATTAGTAATTGTGATGGTGATTTATCACTTTTCTGACTATATCTGTAGATACATATTTGTATGTACATATATATATATATATATATATACACACACACACATATATACATACACATATACATACATATATACACATGTTATATGTATACACATACATATATGTATACACATATTGTTTGTGCATAGGTATACACATATGTATATGTGCATATAACATTAATGTATACTCAGTTATATATTTTGTGTCATTTGTTTATGTATGTGTGTAAAGATATATAGAAACATGTATATGTGAATATACATGCAGAATATGAAACTAATAAAGATCAAGTAGTTAAATACAAGGTAGATCTGGACAGAGGTACACTTTAAATTGAGGACTTTGGGAAAGGCTTTATGCAAAAGATGGTGCTTGAGTTGGATCTTAAAGGAAGAGAGGGAGTCTATGGGTCAGATGGGAGAGACAGCCTATGGAAATGAGATGGACTATCATATATCAGGGACTAGAATTATCTGCCTTGTCCAGACTGCAGAGTTCAGGAGGGGCATCAGTGATAGCCAGTGAAGATGAAGAGACAAGTTCAAGACAGGTTGGATAGAACTTTAAACACTGAACAGAATTTGCATTTTATTCTAGAGGCAATAGGAAGCCAATGGAGTTAATTGGGTAAAGAGTCAAATGGTCACATGTGCACTTAAAATACTCTGACAGCAATGTATAAGATGGACTTGAGTGGAGAGAGACTTAAGGCAGGAAGACCAGTTAGGAAACTGTTGCAATAATCTAGGTGAGAGGTGATGGGGGCCTGAACTAAGGTGAGTAACTGTGTGAGTGGAGAGAAGGGGTCAGATATAAGATATGTTATGAAGGGGAAAATGGGAAGATATGGCAAATGAATGAACATGTGAAATGAGGGAAAGTGACGAGTCAAGGATAATTCAAAGGTTACACACCTGAGAACCTGGAACCATGGTGGTCCTTCACAAGAAATAAGGAAGTTTGAAAGAGGAGAAGGTTTGGGAGGGCAGGGGTTTAATTACGCTAGACTCAGGGGTAGAATTTTCAAGAATGAAAATTGTAGGGATTTGTGGGTTTCTATGGGATATCACCCTGGTTTAGGGTTTAGACTGGGGAAAATGTAGAGTTGAGAGACCAAATTACTACTTCTCTCCACCCCTCAGGAAATAGTACTCAGGAAAGTGCCTCATTCCCAGCATTATTTTTCATCACCTGTGAAGACTTATGGAGCCTGGATAAAATGTGAGATTGTTGCAACAAAGTCCAAAAGTCCCTCAATCTAATAACTCCTAAAAAAAGCTGAGAACAGCCCTTGGTGATATTCATCCATATGACCTGCAGGTATGCTTCTCATTTGTGAAGAAGGGTAGGCTGGGAGGTGACCACAATGATGCTCTCTGCAGAAACAGAAATAAGCAACACTTCTGGCCATCCTGTACTGGGCTTTTTTTCTTCCTTGGGCTATGACCTTTGCATTAGTGCATTACTTGAATATGAATTGTATGCTCTGTGGTTTATCTGATAAATATGCATTGTTCCTGCAGTTACCATCCTGAGGAACTCAGGGCAATTCAGCAGCCTCAGGAAGAAGCCTGGAGAACTACATCAGTCTCTCTTCCACTCTAAGGCTGCTACCTGCAGACAGAAACCAAACTTTTGAGGGCATATTTTAGATTAGCCCATTAAATTGCTGCTTATAGAGATGGATGTCTGTATGGGAGAATCTTTTAATTTTTATAAATACATTTTTCTAATAAAGACTATTTCTTTTTTATTTTATTTTTTGTTTAAAGCTTTACCTTCTGTCTTAGAATTGATAAACTAAGTATCAGTTCCAAGGCAGAAAAGAGAGGTAAAAAGCAAACAATTGGGGTTAAGTAATTTGCCCACAGTTGCACAGCTGGGAAGTATCTGAGGCCAAATTTGAACCCAGGATCTCCTGTCTCTAGGCCTGGCTTTCAATCCACTGAGCCACCCAGATGGCCCTCTGTTGTTTTTGTTTTTCTAAATAAAAAAATCAAATAGGAGCAGCACAACTGCTAGTGTTCTCCAATGAATTTCCTCAAGTATCTGTTTGATACAGAAAAGTATCCTCTTTTCTGAATTGTATAGTTAATTTGGTCATAAGTGCTTTTCTTTCCAAGGTCTTGAACATGCAGAACATTTAAAGGTTTCAGCTAATGTTGATTGTTTTCAGTAGCTTTTAGTTTGGTACGTTTTCTTCTTTACCTATTTTCTCAGGCATACTTATGCCTGTTGGAACGTATAAGATTGTGATATCTGAGTTAACTTTCCACCTATCTAAATCTGCATCCTCCTGAATTTTTCTTGCTTCCTACGCTCCTCTTGCTTCACAGTACTCTTAGATGCAAACTGTTCAGAGAATAGAAACTCATTTTTATAACAACCTCAGCAAAATGTAATCAGGTGTACAGGTGAAAAATTTGCCACACCTGAGCTACATTCCCAGCTTCCTCATTTGATGTAGAGAGACTTGGGAGATAAATTTGACTGAGACCCACACTGCGTGGCTCTTTTTGGACTTTGCTTTGGTTAAAGTGTGGCAGATGTGGGTCTCTGGCTCTGTGCTCTGCTCACTTGGCTGAAAAGTAAATTTGCAACTTAAAGAAATCTAGAGTAAGATAAATACAAATGGGGATGTTTTTTGTATTATCTCTTATTTTGAATTCTTTCAAATGAAAACATTACAAGATCACAAGATTATAGGGTTTAGAGTAGGTTATGACCTTAGAGATCATCTCATCCATCCTCCAGATTTACTTTACAGGAAACTGAGGCCCACAGACTTAGCCAAAGTCATAAAGACATTCAAAGCATGCTGTTGCTGTTCAGTCATTTTCACTTGTGTCCAAGTTTTCATAACTTCATTTGATGTTTTCTTGGCAAAGATACCAAAGTAGTTTGCCATTTCTTTCTCCAGCTTATTTTATAGATAAGGAAATTGAAACCAACAGGGCTAAGTGACTTATGCAGGGTTATACAGCTAGGAAGTATCTAAGGTCAGATATGAACTTATGAATCCCAGACCCTACATTCTATCCCTTGTACCAACTAGCTGGCAGAAGTAGCATTTGAAGCTACATCCTCCACAAATCCAGGCATGATATTGGACAAACTTAGACTAACTTAAGTAGGGAGGGAAAGAGAGATGTTAGTGCTGAGGCTAACAGAATCTGTCTCTTCATAGAATCAGCATTGCCAAACCCATGGAAATCCCAAACAAACAGATCCCAAAGGTAAGGGGAAGGAAATGCATTTGAAGGGAATCCTTCCTCTCCCAGGAGCCAGAGGACTTTCAACCATTCTGCTCCTCACTCTCATGCTCTGTGAAACTACACACACACACACACACACACACCCTTTTTAGCAGCCCACAAGACAGGGGCTAGAAGATGCAGAGAGGGACTTCCCTCTCTCTGCTTTCTGTACCATAATCTTTGCCTCTCTAGGGCAAATGTTGGCTGGAAATTTCCATGAGGGATCACTGCAGACACCTAGAGTTCCTTAGGGAAACCACTCTACCTCCTCTGCACAGCATACAAAGATTGGATTTGCAGACTGAGGTGACGTTTCCAAAGCCAAGGGAATATCACAGCCTAAGGAGTCCTTGAACAAGGAGGCAGGATATCTGGGGAGGAGGAAATCAGCAGTCTAACAGTGCAACCTGGTGGGCTTTAGGTAGAGTGCAACCGGCTGGGGAGGACAGGGCAACAGAGATGCAGACAAGAATTGCTAATTCCTGTGTTACCTCTGTCCTACTCCAAAATTTGGGATTAGAGTTTAAAAATCAGGTAAATTTCTTTTAATGAAAACCATGCTGAAGGTAGCAAAATGGAAGAGATCCATTGGATAATTTATAAAGTGCTTTCTGATTCTATTGTCTATGACCAGTCATCTATCAAACAATCAATAAACCATCATTTATTAAACAACGATTGGCTCTGTAACATGGTTTAAACTAGCTTTATAACCACTGGGAGAGGTAAGGTGGCTAGACGTAGGTCCTTTAAAATAAGTGCAAAAAACTTTCCCTTTAAGTTGTAATTTATTTACAAACATTTTTAAATGTTCCTATTGGTGGTTGGCTAAGAAAGATGGACGCAGCTGTAGGTCCTGGAGATAAGAAGCAAATGGCCCAGGCCTATTTAGAACAGGCAACACACTCCTGGAAGCCAAAGAATACTTAGAAACAGACGTAATTTTAATATAATAATTGATTCAGAGAAGAAACCCTGTTTGTGGTGATATTTTAACACCCACAATGAAGATGCTGCTAATACTTCAGGAAGAGGAAAAATCATTTCTTTTGATACTAAGGTGATGAGATGGAGGCAAGGATATGGTAGGACTCAGGAGAAAACGTCTTTGGTCTCCTCTATTGGTACTTCATCCTTATTATGTCCCCTAACTATAGGTGTCCCCCAAGGCTCTGTCCTAAGTTCTCTTTTCTTTACTCTCAGAAGTCCCAATTAAGGCCCTCACCAGCTCCTCTGGAATAAATTATCAAATCTATGCAGATGACTCCTGTGTCTATATTATATAGCCCAATATGACCAATGAGGCACCTAAAACTATAAGTCCCAGAATGCTTATGTAAAAGTTAAAATTAACATGCCAAAAAAAAAAAGAAGAAGAACTCATTTTCTTTCATCCAATACACATCCTTCTTCTGAACTTGTTGGTTACTTTCATAGGTATCACCACCTTTGTAGTCAGACAGGTTCACAACTTCAGGTTAGCCTCATCTTCTCACTTTTACTCACCCCATAGTCAATCAGTGACCAAATCTTGTCAATCCTTACTTCAAAACCCCTGTCGGCTTCCTCCTCTTCTATCTATTCATCTAGCCATCAGCTTATTTGAGGACTCCTTCATGACTCTTACCTGGACTATTACAATGACTTCCTAATTAGTCTCCCTGCCTTGTCTCTCCCGCTCCAGTTTAGCCTCCATACCTGCACAAAGTAGAATTTTCTTTAAGTGTAGTTCCCTATTTCCTCTAGGATCAAATACCAACTTTGACTTTTAAAGCCCTTCACATCTTTCCTTTCCTAACTCATTGATATCCCACCTCTCCTTCCCACATTCCTTCTTTTAACTAAACTGGCTTTTGATGTAATTCATCATATATCATTCTATAGTCCTCTGGGTTTTTAAACTATCTGTCCCCATCACTGGAATGTGCTCTTTCCTCATCTCCACCTAGGGGAAGTCACATGCAACTAGTTGTGTTCTCTTTCCCTGAACTATCTTGTATTCATTGTGTGTGTGTGTGTGTGTGTGTGTGTGTGTGTGCGTGCGTGTGTGTGTGTGTAATATACATACACACATACATATACATATAGTCTTGTATTTATATTGTATTTATTCCATATATATGCAAATATATATGGAATATTTACAAAATAAAGTAGTTTAGGGAATATATATATGAATATAAATATAGTTTAGAGCATATATCTATAGGTTTAGGGAATGTTTATATGTACAAACACATATATATAGTCTCCCCTAACAAAATGTAATCTCTTTGAGAGAAAGTATTGTTTCATTCTTTATGTTTGTATGCCCTGGAACCAGAATGTAGTAAATGAATATATGTTCGTTGATTGATTAAGCTGCTTATAAACTTGGAGATTCAATTCTGCCTGGGGCATTTTGATCCCTCCTCTGACTTGTTTCTACACTTATTCTTTCTATAACTGGGTATTTTGGCAGGAAATGAGAGGGAAAGGAAAGGTCAGGAGAAAGAGTCAGAAGATAAATCACTCACTCATGCCACAAAGAGCTTAGGAGAGATAAAATGAGAGTCACAGCATTTGACAGCTGGAAAGTTGCATAGTAATAAGTGACAGGAGTAGGTCTCACCACCAGGAAGTCTCATTCCAAATTAAGCCACAATATTGCTTAATATGTGGGGTGGGTGGGAGGGGAATCTTTCTTTCTAGGGAACACCAGAAATATTTTAAAATTGGATTCAGACATCCTTTAGCTTTTGTTTAGAGTACAAACATCCTTCTTAAAGGTTTCATTCATGTGACATAGAGCCTGAGATCCATGAAATCAGGACCTCTCAAAAGTCTGTTGAATATAGCTTTGGGTACCTTAACTTAGTTTTTCAATCATCCTCTTCTTTTCACATGCTCCTTTGTTTTCCCATTTTTACAGCATCTCTCTCCTTCTTCCCCCTTTCACCTTTATGAGATAGTCCCACCTTTTGCCTTCATGAGCTCTCTAGGTCTTAAAACTCCTATACTAAGTTTATCTGAATCTGCTTGTTTCTCCTCCAACACCCACCACCTCTGCTATTCCCTACCTCTCCATCCCTTTTTCCTTATTGCAGATGCTTCCTTAATTTTCAGAAGAACCTTCAGGTTCAGAGATAGTCTCGTGAATTTTGACAAACAAGTCTTTTCCTCCATGCACGCGCCATAGTGCCTCCTTTTCCCACCCAACCCAACATCTCTCCTTCCCTCAAAGTTATAATATCAGAAACCTGAAGCATCCTTCTTTATTTGTCTCTGACCCTTGGCTCCACAAAGATACAAAAGCCTGTAAGAGCTACTATGAGGCATGGGGTGGGGGCAACAGATGGCTAAAGACTCCAGCTTTAGCAGGGTGGACCCATGTCTAGACATGGAGTCTTCCAAGCTTTTTGTCCCAGAGAAACAACAAGCCCCAGAGCAGGGACACAGTCCAAAGTAAATTCTTCACCTGCAGGTGACTGTCTTCAGTTGCCAAAAAAAAAAAAGTACAACTGGATCCAGTCACCTGCCCCTCCCTTAGGGAAAGGGAGAGGCAATGTTGGTCAGTAGCTTTTTATAATTGTGCTTTTAAAAATAATGGAGGAGGCAGAGGGAGCAAGAAACAGGGTGGCTGCCTGGGATCCTCATTTAGAAATCAAAGCCCAAGAAGCTACTGGTGTGGCTCAGAAAACAATTCAGGAGGTTGGCACCACCAGCTTACATCAAGAGTTTTGCTCATGAATTTCCAGCCCTTTTCCCTTCTCCCAGGGAGAATACATTTTAGCACTGGAGCATAGAATCTTGGATTCCCTCAATTATTTCCAAAGGACAAAAAGTCTATTGGCGACACAGGCCACCGTGATCCTGTAGACAGTCACAACTCAGCCAGCAGCCCAAAAGATTGGATGCCAATTACCCATGGATGAAGAATACATTATATAGATTTACATTTGCCCCTCCCCTCAATATTATTCTTCACCCTCCTCAATCCCTTTCATTGATTATAACATCATCAAGGAATATAGCAAGAGACAATATAGGCTGAAAATGCGGAAAATTATAAAGCATTTCGTGAATAACAATCCACATGAGATCTAGGCAATAAACATGACCCCTGTAATTATTAGTCACCCATTAATTAGCATCTGAGCATATAGTCATCTTATTGGGAGAACCATAGTCATCTTCATCCATATCATCTGACTCTTTCTCCTGACCTTTCCTTTCCCTCACATTTCCTGCCAAAATATCTGGGATATACCCAGTTATAGAAAGACTAGATATCCCATATCAGAAAAAGAAATTGAACAAGCCAACCAAGAACTCCCTAAGAAAAAATCACCAGGGCCTAATGGATTCACAAGTGAATTCTATCAGACATTCAAAGAACAACTAATCCCAATACTATACAAATTATTTGATATAATAAGCAAAGGAGTCCTACCAAATTCCTTTTATGACACAAATATGGTACTGATTCCAAAGCCAGGTAGATCAAAAACAGAGAAAGAAAACTACAGACCAATCTCCCTAATGAACATAGATGCAAAAATCTTAAATAGAATACTAGCAAAGAGACTCCAGCAAGTGATCAAGAGGATCATCCACCATGACCAGGTGGGATTTATACCAGGAATGCAAGGATGGTTCAACATTAGGAAAACCATCCACATAATTGACCATATCAACAAGCTAACAAAAATCACATGATTATCTCAATAGATGCTGAAAAAGCCTTTGACAAAATATAGCACTCATTCCTATTGAAAACACTGGAAAGTATAGGAATAGAAGGACCTTTCCTAAAAACAATAAACAGTATATACCTAAAACCATCAACAAGCATCATATGCAATGGGAATAAATTAAAAGCCTTCCTAATAAGATCAGGAGTGAAAGAAGATGCCCATTATCACCTCTATTATTTAATATTGTTCTAGAAACACTAGCAGTAGCAATTAGAGAAGAAAAAGAAATTGAAGGTATCAAAATAGGCAATGAGGAGACTAAGCTATCACTCTTTGCAGATGATATGATGGTCTACTTAAAAAATCCTAGAGAATCAACTAAGAAGCTTGTAGAAATAATCAACAACTTTAGCAAAGTTGCAGGATACAAAATAAATGCACATAAATCATCAGCATTTCTATATATTTCCAACACATCACAGCAGCAAGAAGTAGAAAGAGAAACACCATTTAAAATCACCCTAGATAATATAAGATACTTAGGAATCTACCTACCAAAACAAACACAGCAATTATATGAAAACAACTACAAAACACTTTCCAAACAATTAAAACTAGATCTAAACAATTGGAAAAACATTGATTGCTCATGGGTAGCATGAGCTAACATAATAAAAATGACAATTCTACCCAAATTAATTTACCTATTTAGTGCCATACCTATCAAACTACCTAAAAACTTTTTTACTGAATTAGGAAAAACTATAACAAAGTTCATTTGGAATAACAAAAGGTCAAGAATATCAAGGGAAATAATGAAAAAAATGTGAAGGAAGGGGCCTAACAGTACCAGGTATTAAACTATACTATAAAGCAGCAGTCATCAAAACAATATGGTACTGGCTAAGAGACAGAAGGGAGGATCAGTGGAATAGACTTGGGGTAAGTGATGTCAGCAAGACAGTGTATAATAAACCCAAAGAGCCCAACTTTTGGGACAAAAATCCACTATTTGACAAAAACTGTTGGGAAATTTGGAAAACAATTTGGGAGAGATTATGTTTAGATCAACATCTCACACCCTACACCAAGATAAATTCAGAATGGGTGAATGACTTGAATATAAAGAGGGAAACTATAAATAAGTTAAGTGAACACAGAATAGTATACCTGTCAGATCTCTGGGAAAGGAAAGGTTTTAAAACCAAGCAAGAGTTAGAGAAAATTACAAAATGTAAAATAAATGATTTTGATTATATTAAATTAAAAAGCTTTTGTACAAACAAAAACAATGCAACCAAAATCAGAAGGGAAACGACAAATTGGGGAAAAATTCTTTATAATAAAAAACTCTGACAGGGGTCTAATAACTCAATATACAAGGAGTTAAATCAATTGTATAAAAAACCAAGCCATTCCTCAATCAATAAATGGGCAAGGGACATGAATAGGCAATTTTCAGATAAAGAAATCAAAACTATCAATAAGAATATGAGAAAGTGTTCTAAATCTCTAATAATTAGAGAAATGCAAATCCAAACAACTGTGAGGTATCACCTCACACCTAGCAGATTGGCTAAAATGAGAGAAGGGGAGAGTAATGAATGTTGGAGGGGATGTGGGAAAATTGGGACATTAATGCATTGCTGGTGGAGTTGTGAACTGATCCAACCATTCTGGCTGGCAAACTATGCTCAAAGGGCTATAAAAGAATGCCTGCCCTTTGATCCAGCCATACCATTGTTGGGTTTGTACTCCAAAGAGATCGTAGATAAACAGACTTGTACAAAAATATTTATAGCCGCACTTTTTGTGGTGGCAAAAATCTGGAAAATGAGGGTATGTCCTTCAATTGGGGAATAGCTGAACAAATTGTGGTATATGCTGGTAATGGAATACTATTGTGCTCAAAGAATCATAAACTGGAGGAATTCCATGTGAACTGGAAAGACCTCCAGGAACTGATGCAGAGCAAAAGGAGCAAAGCCAGAAGAACATTGTACACAGAGACCAATACACTGTGGCAAAATAGAATGTAATGGACTTCTGTACTGGCAGCAATGCAATGACCCAGGATAATTTTGAAGGATTTATGGAAAAGAATGCTACCCACATTCAGAGGAAGAACTGCAAGAGTGGAAACACAAAAGAAAAGCAATTGCTTGCACACGTGGGTTGAGGTGGACATGATTGGGGATGTAGACTCTAATGACCACCCCAGTGCAACTAGCAATAATATGGAAATAGGTCTTGATCAATTACACATGTTAAAACCAGTGGAAATGCACATTGGCTATGGGGGGGCAGAAGGTTGGGGGTTGAAGGGGAAAGTAAGAGCATGAACCATGTAACCATGTTAACTTTTCTAAAAAATAAATATTATTAAATGTCAAAAAAAGAAATATTCATTGAATTATTATCAAAGTCTATTAAATCAGTCTCTTCCAACCTAAAAGTTCAAACAGCATATACTTATCAACTAACTCCCTGAAGCCAAGAAATTCAACATAAAATTTGCTCTATTGAAACCAATTGGGTTTCCCATCCAGTTTAAGCTAGTTAGGGCTTTCTCCATCTGTTCCATTCTAATCTAAAGAGGCAGGATAGGTATTCCCATCTAAGGTCATTAATTATTCAAATAACTGGGCAGCTAGCTGACAAAGTAGATATACTACTGGGTCTAGAGAATCAGAAAGTCATGATTTCCAACCTGGCCCTAGACACTTATCTGTGCAACCCTGGGCAAGTCACCTATTCTCTGTTTGCCTCAATTTCCTCATCTGTAAAATAGGGATAACAGAATCATCCATCACCTGGGACTAGTGAGTATAAAATGAGATCATAATTATAGAGTGCTTAGCACTGGCACATGAAGTAGGCACTATATAAATGATGGCTATTGTTATTCCATTAAAACAGAACATTCAGCCAAACAAGGATATAGGGGAAAATGAATTCCATGTAACAAGACAGCTTATAGCCAGGACTCAATCTCAATCTGCTAACCATCTAATAGGCATCTCGGGCAACATGCCTATAGTTGGATTTCCCAGCATGGAGTCTAGTTGATGAATGGCAAGAGTCTCAGGTTTCAAAGGGACTTTAGTTGCCATTTATTCAAACACCTGCCTAAGTAGGCATTTTCTCCACAACACCCCTCACAAGTTGTCAGCCAGCCTCAGCTTGAAGGGTTCCAGTGATAAAGTTGTGATATATTAATATTACACAATGGTTATACTATTAAGGTTATACTATTAGAAATTTGCCTGTAAGAGTTTCGCTGTTTGTAGCTGCTAGAACCAAAGTCATTCAACTAACCACCAAAAATGAAAAAATGGGCAAATTTCTAGCAGACCTGTCCACTTGGCAGAGTTTACCTCACAGGGTTGTTATGCAGGAACAAGTGAGATAATATTCCTAAAGTGCTTAAAGTACCTGACACATACTATGTACCTAATAAATGCTTGTTCCCTCTCCCTCTCTCACTCCCACCTTACCTTTAGAACCAAAGAGAGAGATAAGGCATTCTTCTCCCATGGAGTATACAAAAAATAATAATCTCCTATAAGCAGCTCCTTTACTCATGCTACCATTCCCCTTACCATCATTATCATCATCAACAAACATTTTTAAGCACTTACTTTGTTCCAGGCACTGTTAAGACTATTGATATAAAACTCTACACAACACTCGGGACTAAATTTTATTCTCTCATTTCTTTCTAGAATTTTCTGAGCAGACAATGGAAGAAAAGGGAAAGACAAAAAGAATGAATGTTGTCAAATCAAGGCCTTGGGCTGTAGCATGATATGATGTCATGCTGGTGAACCTATGGCACACAAGCCTGAAGGGGCTGCTACTTTCTCCCCTCCATGCATGTCTGTGGACATTTCTCATTTCACCTAACCCTCTGCCCAGCAACCCAATGGGAGCACTTCCTCCCTTTCCTGTCTAGAGTAAGGTGTGGGGCTCACATGCAGCATGAGGGTTGTAGTTTAGGCACTCAGTCTTTAAAAGGTTCACCATCACTGATATAGTGGGACTTCAGAGTAGAAGTCAAGAGACTGGGGTTCCAGTGCTGGTTCTGCCATGAACTTACTCTGTGATCTAGACTTCGGTTTTCTCTTCCATAAAATGAGGAGGAAAGATGATTGCCCCCAATCTCCAAATCTGATATCCTATGAGTCTCTAACCTAGTCTTCCTTTTCTCCTTCTCACTCTAATAGCTTCAAATTTCTCTATTTCTCCTTCCATTGAATAGTAAGCTTCTTTCAGGGACAGTAAAATAATAGTGAACCCATAGGCAATGTCACACATTCAGTAAAAATGAGTGCTAATGTCAGCATTAGAGGGAAAAGGATTTAAGTAGCACAAGTTGGCACTGTCCCTTCTAGATTTTCTAGACGTTTCTATAGGCAGCTCCAGATAATTTTAATAATAGCCTACCTGCCTCAGGCAGCTAAGTAGAACAGGGATAGAGCACTGGATTTGGAATCAAAAAGATTCTTCATGAGTTCAAATCTGGCCTCAGATACTTACTAGCTGTGTGACCCTGGGTTAGTCACTTAACTCTGCCTCAGTTTCCTCATCTGTAAAATGAGCTGGAGAAGGAAATGGAAAACCACTAGTGTATCTTTGCCAAGAAAACTCCAAATAGGGTCATGAAGAGTCAGCTCTGACTGAAAAATAACTGAACAATTTGACCTCAGAGATGGTGTATGACAGGAGATAATGAACATGAAAGTAGAGTAGTTCTCCCCACTGCTGACGCAAAGCAAAGTGCTATCTCAAGTAGGATAGTGAAGGAGAGAAGAAACAAGTGATAATGAGATACCATGAGCCTACTATGATTCATAGGATCATATATTTTGAACTAGAAGGTATCTAATCCAACTTCCTCATTTTAGATCTGCAGAAGCAGAGCCCAGAAAGGTTAGGTGTTTTTTCTAATGTCAAATAAGTTTTAAATAGGAGAACTAAACCCATATCTTCTGGTTCCAAATCCTGAACCTCTTCTACTATATCAAACTGTGGAGATGGAATGGAATGTCACCTCTAAAGTATAAGAAGGACAAATTTCCACAGCCCCAAGAATCTGCATATCAGGTTTAAGACAATAAGAACCACATTCAAAAAGAAGACTTAAAAATAGGAAATGGAAGGGGAGAGCTTTAAACATAACTGGATGGATGTCTTGTCTCATGCAGGAAAGTTGGTGGATTTATGTTTGGGGAATCATAATGAGCACAATCTTCTAGAGACTAAAGAGAATGGCAGAACCTTCCAAGATGGAGAATAGTTAACAACAAAATGACAGGCACATTTGGACTCTTACTCAAGGCAATTTATAAGACATAGACACTAAAGACTCTATAGGTTCTGGAAGAATGGCTGCTTATAGATGAAGAGTGTTAATATTTATAGGCTTGGACAAAAGTTCTACCTGTTCCCATTAATTTTTCGTTTTTAAACCCTTTTCTTTCATCTTAGAATCAATACTCTGTATTGGTTCTAAGGCAGAAGAATGGTAACAGCTAGGCAATGGAGGTTAAGTGACTTGCTCAGGGTCAGACATCTAGAAAATGTCAGAGGTCAGTTTTGAATCTAGGACCTCCCATCCTCAAGCCTGGCTCTCTATTCACTGAGCCACCTACTTGCCCTGTTCTCCTGAATGTCCCCAAATTCTTCATGTCAAGAAGGTGATTCTGACACAGAGGTTATATTCATATTGTTTCCTCTCCTCTACAATCTCTATCCATCCCTCTATCACCATTGCTCAAACCACTCTGTGGAAGGAAAACAGGGGACAAAGGAATGGAACATCAGGTGATAAATCCCTCTGCCTAAAAGTCAATCTATTTGGGTATCACCACCTTCCATGACAGCCACAGCCTAAGCCCATCCATGGTTTCTATTGTAAAAGTCTTACCTGATGAGGTCAATAGGTTGAAACTTATAAAACACTCCATAGCGTGCCCATTCTTGGTAGAGGAGCTAAGCAAACAAAAACAGAAAACAGAAACAAGTCAACTAGGAGGCCCAGAATTACCAACATCAGGGGCTCTGTTCAAGCCCACTCTTAAGACTGTTGGGTTCACGTAAGGTATTGCCCATGAAGCACAAGGACCAGGAAAACTCTCATCATACCATAGAGGAAGGTATTCATAAGCAGTAGGTAATTAGAGCTACTGCCTCATCCTCAAGAGTGTACATCATTCCAGAAGTCATAGGGCTTTGCTGCTCTAACACCCTCTAGAGAGGTTCCACCCAACCTTGATGTCCCCCTTCCTACATTAGTCCTTAGTTTAGCAAAATTTCTAGTCCAAATAAATGACCCCCTCCTTCGATTGAGCTAAGACTGGAAATCCGGAATAATTAAGAATAAATACTAAAAGAGAAAAGAGTAGGTAGAGCCCTGGGTTCCAGGCTTGGCTTTAATACTTAACAACTATGTGACCTTGGGAAAATTATTTCACTGTTCTGAGGTTCATTTCCTTCATCTGTAAAATGAAAGCATTAGCTATATGGCCTCTGAGGTCCCTCCCAACCGTAACTTTCTCTGGTTCTGTGACAGCCTAGACTTAATATGACATTCACAACAATAATTTCAAGTCTGGCTTGAGAAAATAAAAGATCATATAATAACCCAAGGAGCCAAGTATGTTATGTGGTTTTCTAACTTCAAAAATACTGACAAGCACCATAGCTCAGATGCCAATAAATAGAATAATTTAATAATGTAACACAAAGTATTCATTACTTAGAAATTCATGCCTAGCATGGTCACTGTTCCTTGATTGTAGAATAAACTTTGATATGATTTTATCATTGATTCTAGCAGGTAGATTAGTTCTATGTCTTTTTGACAAAAATTGTAGAAGTCTCTTTATTTGTGTTGTTTATTTTGTTATTACATGGTTTTTCTCTTTATACAGAAACCCAGTATGGTGTAATGGAGAATTAACTCTAGTCATAGCTTTTAGCTGCCTTATTAAATAAGCATCGATTCCAAGTAACTGTTTCATTAAAGGCCTTTGGTTACAGTTGGATCATTCCTTTGAAACAATAGAAGTTTCTGGCCTGAATGTAAAATGTATAATATCGGAATGTCTCCTGCTGGGTAACAAAAGAAAATCCTCTCCTGCCCTGCTGAAAGCAAGTCATTATTATCCTTCCCACTTTATAGAAGAGGAGAGGGAAAAGGCACAGGGAGGAAGCCCCCAAATCACAAGCAACAAGATTAGAATTCAAATATTCTGTTCTGTTAAACCACTTAGTCCACAAAGAGGGCCTCTGGGTCAGCTGTTCCTCCTTCTCTTTGCAGGTCGCTCATATAACACCATGTTTTCTTGTTGCCTCCCAAGTGCAAATCACAGTCTCACTAGTACTCAGTCATGGCAATGATGTCAGATGGGGCCTGAAGGGAGGCAGATCTGCGTCACAAGAGAAAGACATTGCTTCCCTCAAGGGCCCAAGTGACATTGGTGCCAGATACCTTGGCAATCTCAATCAAAACCAAACCAAACACACACAATCAGAGCAAAGAACTCCTGAAGACAAAATAAAAGCGACAAATTCCCAAAGAAGGCAATCATTGAGACAGATGATGCCCAAAAGGCAGAGTTCGAACCACAAGCTCTGCCTCTATATTTCCGATCCCAGATTTGTGAATCAGAGAAACTGGATTCTAACTAACTTTAAGGTTCTGTGCATCCTGGCTCTGCTCTCTTATTAGCTGTCTGACCTCGGGCAAGGGACAAGTCTCAGAGTTTTGGACTCCTCACCTATAAAAATTAAAAAGTCAAAATACAAGATGTGTACAGAATACAAGATATAAGATCTTCCTTCAAGATCTTAATCTATGATCCTATAATCTCAGAATAGACTTTCTTTCTTCTCTCTGTTTTCTTAGAGCAAAATGAACAAATTGTCTTCCTCCATTCTCTACCTCGACCAAAGCTGAAGGAAGGGCTCCTTATAGAAAGTGTTTTGCCACCCAACGAATGACTGAAAAGTGATTCATGAAGCCCTTACTAGACGTTAAACACTGGGACAAAATCTCTGCTCTCAAGGATCTCACACTCTAATTGAGGGAGACAACAACTATTTGGTTCAGTTGTTTTCTGTCATGTCTCTTTGTTACCCCATTTAGATTTTTTTTTTGGCAGACACTAGGGAGATTTGTTGTTTCCTTCTCCAGTTCATTTTAGAGATGAGGAAATTTGAGACTGAGGTAATCCAGCTTAGGTGACTTGCTCAGGATTATACAGCTACTCAGATTTGAACTGAGGAAGATGAATCTTCCATGTCTCTGAACCTGAGCTGTACCACTTAGCTGCTCACAACAGCTATAGAAGGGTTCAAAAATAAGAATTCTAAGGAAGCTACTTATAATAGAGCAGGATATTAGTTCTAAGGCAAACAATGAGCATTGAACTCATGTATTCCTAAATCCAGGTCGAGTGAGTGCTCTATCCACTGAGCTACCTAGCTGCCTTTTAGACTGAGGTTAAGCAACTCACCCAGGGTCACACAGCTAGGAAATGTCTGAGAGTTGATTTGAATTCAGGTTTTCCTGAATCCAGGCCCAACACTCTATCCACTAAGTCTCCCAGCTGCCTCATTAGGTACCAATGAATAGATGGGCTTGGCCTCTTATTCTGTGCTATCTTGGGCTATTATACTCTTGGGTATAATTTCAGGCATCAGTATTTTAACCCAAAGCTCTCTGTGGAGGGAAGTAGTTAGCTTCTGGGGACCATTTATTGTTGTTCAGTTACTCTTTATGACCCCATATGAGATTTTCTTGGCAAAATGACTGGAGCAGTTTTCCATTTCATTCTCTAGTGGATTAAAGTGAATAGAAGTTAAGTGACTTACCCAGGGTCACACAACTAGTAAGTGTCTGAGGCCAGATTTGAATTCAAGAAGATGAGTTAGATCTGACATTCTTATCTAATGTGCCACCTAGATGCCCCTAACTGAGGACCATCCTCAAAGGCTACGAGCATCTCTGCTGAAAATTTAAATCCTTCCTGTCTTTTTGTGACCACAGATTAACAAGATCTTGATTTCCTTACATGTTAAATGGAAATTCATTTAGAATGACTGAAAGGACCGTCAATGACAAGAAATCATAAATAGTCCCATGAAATGTATACATCCTGAATCACTCTAGGAACTAAGGATAAATAATGCTGGAGATAATACCCAGGATTAATAATACTGGAGAAGCCATGCCCAGGCTGGGAAGAAAGCAAATACTAGGGCAATGCAGTAGCCAATAGATGAGAGTTGTACTTAGGAGACCTGAGTTTTCCTCCTGGCTCTATTCCTGTTGCTGCTTTGGCATAGATCAACTTCCTGTCTAGAAACCAATTTTACCATCTATAAAATTGGGATGGAAATGGAATAGGATGGGATTATGAAACTAATTCTTACTTCTTTATACTTCGTAGGGAAACTGAGAAGAAAATGCCATAATCTATTATGATCTTCTCGCCAGAAAGAAGGCCAAAAAAATTACAGGACTACTTTCAATGTTCTTTTTAGTCACATCACTTTATAACGGCAAATTTCAGGAACTAAGTGGATATGGAAGGAGGGAAATTTGGGGCAAGGATTTAAATCCTGCCCA
Organism: Gracilinanus agilis; assembly: GCF_016433145.1. Classification (NCBI taxonomy): domain Eukaryota; kingdom Metazoa; phylum Chordata; class Mammalia; order Didelphimorphia; family Didelphidae; genus Gracilinanus; species Gracilinanus agilis. Next base: position 196,027,519 of record NC_058134.1, read on the forward strand.
TACAAATCTTTTTTTAACATTCTCCCAAACAAGATGCCTCAGTTTCTCTGTATGATAATGGGTCAGTGTTTGGGGACTTTACATCACTCTACCAGAGTTAACTGTGAACCTTCAAGCACTTGATGAAAACATTGCTCAATAACTGGTCCGTTTTTGAAGAAGCAGAGGAAGTGTTCCTCTAATACCCAAGTCACTCACTCCTCCCTCACTGCCTGGGCTTTGAGACAGGGATAGCCCTATCTACCTCCACCCTCTCTCTCAGAGGAGAGGGATCCTCTTCTTAATTGGTCTGCAAAAGGGTAACGAGGTTGTCTGTTCCCAAATGGAGTTGAGTCACTCAGACTATATACCAAAGCAGACAGGAAATGCCACTCTCAGGGACTTGCCTAGAATCAGGCTCAGAATTTGATCTTGGGCCTCAAGGGAGGCCATGGAAATAGAAGGCAGCTGGCAGCAACAGGCAGATGACAACAAATTCTTAATGAATTGAACTGGTATACACCCATAAAAAAGCCAGAGAATTCCCTGTGTGAAGTCATATGTCTACCTCTCTCAACTCTGTAACCTTTTTGCATATCTCAGTAACTCCAATAAAATCAGAGTCTAAAAGTTGTTCCCTGTGCTCAATTCGAAACCATATTTTCTATGGTGAAGCCATAGAATACTATATATGGATTTCTTAAAATGTCTTAGAGATCATCTAGTTCAGGATTTATTTTACACATAAGGAAACTAAAATCAAGACAAGTTAAGTGACTTGGCCAAGGTCACCCAGCTGGTACATGAAATGGCAAAGCAAAGATTCAAACTTGACTCCAAATACAGTGGGCTCTTCTTCTATAAAAAAGCCTAATGAAGTCAAAATCATTTGCCGCACATTTGGTGGAACTTGCTTTTTCTTCTTCATTAGAAATTGAAAGTACCCCTTTGAATAATCCCTTGATATAAGAGCATCTGCTATTGACCATACAACCAAATGGAGTTAGTAGAATGGACTCAGTAAGAATTAATCACTCGATTACAGATTCTTATACATCAAAATGCACCGAAATCATGTACTTGAGTCATTAACCAGCCCTTGCTCCTGTGTCTCACTATCATGATAAGAAACCCACACTACCTAGAGGAAGCCCATTCAATGTTTCAATTGTTCAAGCTGTTGTTTTTCCCTGTCTCCAGCAACACTTTGTATCTTTACAATTTCCACCCTCTTCTGGTTCCAAGTAGAACAAGTCTAATCTTCCTCCCACATGACAGCTATCCAGATACTTTCATGTAACCATTATCTCCCCCATGTCTTTTCTCCTCCAGGCTAAACATTTGCAACTCTCCAATCAATTCTTCTCTGTCTGGGTCTCAAGACCCTTAACCATCCTTGTCATCCTTCTCTGATGCTCCTTAGATTATCAAGTTTTCCTAAGATGTAGTACTCACAGTACAATAGAATACCACACCTGGGGTCTGACCAGGAAAAAAGGGAGGAGGACAGTCATATCCCTACTTCCATAAACAATGCAGCCTAAGATCAAAGGAGCTGGGGAAAAAGAGGAGGCTGCTATATCCTATTTTTGAGTCATATCAAACTTTCAATACACTACAACTCCTCAATGTTTTTCAGATGAGTTGCTGACAGTCACACACAGCTCACTTTTAATTCATAAAGGCAATTTGTTTAAATTCAAGAATCTGACATTACATTTATAACTAATAAATGTGAAACAGCACAGGACCAAGAACAAATCTCTGCTTGAATCTATTACAAATCTCCTTCCTCGTTTACAGTGGACTGTCAATGAATGAAATCATTTATTTCTGTCATTATCTAGCCCTCATTCCTCCATGAGGATAACATGAGAGATTTTGTCAAATGCTTCCTTGAGTGCAGGTAAACTATATTTACAGCACCCCTGGACCTACCAGCCTAAAAACCTTGGCAAAAAATGAAATGAAGGAGTCTGGCAAGAAGTGATCTTGATGAAGCCACACTGCCCCATTATCATCTGACTACTTTCTTTGCTAGATGCACACCTCTCTAATAAACATTCTGGAATTTTTGCCAAAAAATGCAGTTGAACTTTGAAACCTATACCTAGTGGACTCTACTCTCTTTCCTTTTTTGAAAATTGAGGTGTTGTCCTTCTCTAGTCCTGAGAATGCATCCAAACTCCATAGTCTTTCTTTTTGCCTTACATTGTCTTGGAAGCAATGCTAAGTATTGGTTCCAAGGCAGAAGATTGGTAAGGGCTAGGCAATTGCGATTAGATGACTTGGCCAGAATCACACAGCTAAGAAACATCCAAGATTTGAACCTAGATTTGAACCAGGACCTCCTATCGCCAGGCCTGGCTCTGAATCCATCTAGCTGTCCCTCCAAAGTCTATCAAAGATCATTGACAGTGACTCAAGAATCAGATTCACCCATCTTTCAGTAGACTGGGATATAATTCTTCTGAACCTGGTGATTTGAACTCATTAAGAAGAGCAGAATGCTTTTTTTACTAACTCACTAATTATCTTTGATGTCAATTGCTTATCAAACATTTTTGTTTTTATTTACCTGTCCACAGATTATTCCCCTTGGCAAACATAATAGAAGCAAAGTAAGAGATGGGTATTTTTATCTTTTCTCTATATTTATCATCATGCTATCCACTACAAGCAGTGGATAGACCTTTGATTTTTATCCTTTTATACATAATAAAAATTATGGTGCCCATTAAGTGTCCTGAGCAGTCCTAAAAAGCTTCAACAAATCCTGGCACCATCCTTACAGAGCTATGCCATACTACTGTATTCATCTTCCAGTAACTATCATTGCTTCTATCTCCTACATCTGTCAGTCATTCAACATGCATTTTTTAAAAAGCATTTAATATATGCCACCACTGTGCTAAGTGCTGAAGATACAAAAATAAGGATACTGCTCTCATCCTCAAGAAGCTCATGTTCTAATGGAGGAGATGGCATGTAGATAATTATACAAGAGTTACACCTTGTGAATGGGAAGGGAAGGCACTAGTGTTAGGGCTGCCAGAAACAGACTCCTACAAAGAAGACCAGAGACATCATGAAGTAATGTTGTGACTCGTGAGAAATCTGGATCTGAGTCCGGCAGAGATGCACAAGGTTGTCAGTCTCGCTCTCTCTTCCAGAGTCCTTGAAATCCAATAGTAAGACAAAAGTCAGGATGACTAGTAATGGCTCAAAATTCTGGCCATGGCTTTCTTTGATATCAGGCCAAACTCTAGGCACTCCATAGAGTATGCTTTAGCCATCTTCATGACCATTGGTACAAACTGATTTCTACTAGGGGAAGTCTTCACATGTTTGGGGTAGACATAGCCTTAACTAACTGACAAGGTTTGAAAGTTGTCGGTTACTCTCAACCTAATTTAACCATCTCCCAAGAGGGTTTACTGCTTCTTGGAGCCATAGGTGAGAGGTGGGTGAGAGGTGGACACCAGAAGTGGGTGAGCAACCCTGAAAGGGCTCAGAAAGCCCTCGAACCAAAGGTTCTAGTCCTCTTGGAATACCCCATGCAACCCAGGAAGGAAGGGAGAAGGGAGAATGGATAAGAAAGCATTTCAGACAAACAGATAAAAGAAAAGATCTAAAAAAGGCACAAGAGGAAGAAACTGAGGGATATAGAAGGAGTATCAAATGGTCGGGTTTGACTCTACATAGAACACTTTCTATTTGATTCTGGAAGTAACATGATGCCACTGGAGTTTTATCGAGTGGGGGTGTGTGACATGGACAGATCAATGATTTAGGAAAATCACTGGTACCTGAGTCAAGAATGGATTGTAGTGGGAAGAGATTGAAGGTGGGAGACCAACTAGAGCTATTGCAATAGTCTAGGTGTGAGGTGATATTAGGCTGGTGGCAGTGTCAGAGGAAATATGGGGCATATTTGAGAGATGTTGTAAAGTAGAATTGACAAGACTTGACAATAGATTGAAAGTGAGGGGTAAATAAGAATGAGGAGGTCAAGAATGGTACTGTGGTTATGAGATTGGGTGACAAGATGGTGGTACCTTAACAGGAAAGGGGAAAATATAGGGGGAAGATTAATCATTTCTATTTTGGATGTGTTAAGCTTTGAGATACCTTTGGAACATCTAGTTCAAGTCTAAAAGGTAGTTGGTGATTCAAGACCACAGCTCAGAAAAGAAAACTGGAAATCATCTGCAAAGAAAAAATTGAACCCATGGAAACTAATGTGATCACCAAGTAAGACAATATAGAGAGAGAAGAATAAAGAGTATGTAGGAGAAACCTGATCCAATAAGAGATGGGGAAAGATGTCAGATATGTCTGACAAGATTCAAGAAAGAAAAGAAGCACAAAACATAGAGAAAAAAGAATAACTAGGATAGCATTGATTAATAGTGTCAAAAGTTGCAGAGAGGTCAAGAATGATGAGAATAAACAAAAGGCAATGATAAAGTCTTTGGTAAATTTGGAGAGACCAGATTTAATTGAATGGTGAGGTCAGAAGTCAGCTTGCAAAAGTTTAGGATGGAATGGGAAGAGAGGGAATAGAGGTTATAAGCATCTACAGTTTTCTCAAGGAGTTTAGCTGAGAATAGAAGAACTATAGAATAATATTTTAGACACCAGTCTTCTTTAAAATCAAGATTGACCATTGAGTTTTCAAATAATTAATGGCCCTTTTTTTAACAGAGAAAATCATACAAGACAACTTCACAATTGAAGTAGCATGCCTTCATACTAGGCTTGTGATCTGTTTCCTGAAATCAGTTATTTCTTTCTTCTGGCTCAGTGGTCCAAATCATACTCTAATATCAATATTGCTTCTTTCTTCCTCTTTTGATCTTCACTGAAAAGCTTTCTTCAGAGCTCAGTTCAAGCACCAATATCTACATAAAGTCATTACTAATCTCCACAGTTGCTTCTCCTTCTCCTTAAAATTACCTGTGTGTGTATTGTATATAGGTCAACTAGTCAACAAGCATTTATGACATTTCTACCATATACCAGACACTGTTTTCAGCATACAATAAACAAAAACAAAACTGAAATGGTCTCTGTCCTCAAGAGATTTACATTCTAAAAGTAGAGACAAAATGCATATAAGTATACATATATAAATATATATGTTTGTATACAAAACACATATAAAACAGATACAAGGTAATTTTATAAGAGGAAGGCACTAAATTTGAGGAAATGGAAAAGGCAGAAGGCATGTTTGAGCTGGGCCATGAAAAGATCAAGAGACAGTGGTTAAAAGGAACTGCATTCCAGACTTGAGGACAGCCTATACAAGGGCATGAAGATAAAAGATGGAATTTTTCATGTGTGAAATATCAAGAAGGAGTGCTGAAGGAAAGCAAATAGTAGACAAAAAGCTGGAAAGGTGGTAAGAGACCAGGTTGCAAAGAGCTTAAAGCAGCAAACAGAAAGAGTTATGTGGTCAGCCCTGTATTTTAAGAAATCAGTTTGGCAGCTGAGTGGAGTAAGGGCAAGCTCCAGATTGTGTATTTATATATCTCCATACTATTTCTCCCAATAAACTGTAAGTCGCTTGATGACAGGGGCAGTTTCGATATTATCTTTGTAGCTATAGTTCCTGACACAGTGTCTGACACATTATAATACCTTCGGTCTTAGAAACAATATTATGTATTGGTTCCAAAGTAGAAAAGTGGTAAGGGCTAGGCAATAGGAGTTAAGTGGCTTGCCTAGGGTCACACAACTGGGAAGTGTCTATTGCCAGATTTGAACCCAGGATTTCCGATTCTAGACCTGACTCTCAAGCCACTGAGCCTCCCAGATGCCCCCATTATAAGTTCTTAATAAAAACCAGTTGATTGGCTAATAGGTAAGGAAGATTTTAACAGACAGAAAGGAAGAGGAAATACATTTGAGACATGGCAGATGGTCATGAAATGGAAGGAGGACACAGGTGCTAGCAAGGAATTGATTCTTTCAAAGAAATTGGAAAAGGGGAAGTTGCAGTCATCTCAGTAAAAGGAGCCTACACCTACCAATTCCTCTAACCCTATACTAACAAACTCATTCTCTCTCCAGCTAAACACACACTTCTCAGGGAATACTACTGGGAACAGAGCACTATTCCTAGAATGATGATGGTCAGTGACTGATCTTAACTTCCCTTTTTCTCCCTTTGGAAAAGCAGGCTCCAAAAAGCATCCACCCAAGGCAGTATAAAGGGGCTTTGTTTTAGACTTTGTGGGGACTTGTTAACCTGCATGTCTATATATGATACATGAGGGTTTATCACCAGTAGGAACATACCCCTTTGTCCCTTCAAGTATCTTTGTAGATAATGCATTTAGAATTCTCAATTCTCTCCTGGCTTCAGCTGCCACCTATCTTTGCCCAGTGCTCCTCTCATCATCCCCAGATGGTTTAGAGCAGTGATGGGCAAACTACAGCCCTCGGACCAGATGCAGCCCCCTGAAATGTTCTGAGTCTGACAAATATAATGAGGATGTGATACAATGAAACTTCTAAAGAGTTGCCTTAAAAACAGACTGACAAATGAGCATTTCCTTTCCTTTGGCCCCCTCTTTAAAAAGTTTGCCCATCACTGGTTTAGAGCATCTTAATATTATTTTAAGTAAGCCCTCTTTAGGAAAGCAGATTTACCAGGTTTCAAAATCATCATTTCCAAAGTGAAACATAAGCAATTTAGGCATTATCTGTTGTTTTGGATTATTTGTGCCAAGCCTCTCCTCTTCTAGGTCTGATAACTGAAGGTGGACTGAATTTGATTTCTGAGGAGCTAAATAATTTTTCATCAATAAATGCAAGAAACAGAACCTCAGATAGGAAGGGAAGCCCTAAATAGAGCAGAGAGGCATAACCATCACTTAAAGGGGAATAGAATAAATGCAAAGAGTGAGAAGACAGAAAATAGACGGTATGAAAGAGGTAAGGTGGGATAGGGAAAGAGGAGTATGGAAATGTTTCCCTCTTTCCCTTTAAATCTGATCGGGACTTTTCAGGAAATTAAACACCGAGACTATTAGCATCAGATAGAAAACAGATGAGGTTAAGACAAGGAAATACTACAGCAGATTCCCTGGGCAGGCAGTGAGGGGACATGTGTAAGCAATCTCAGCAGTATTTCTGGAAAAGACCTTTTATGTTTTTAATACTTAACACTTCATAACAAGGCCTAATAGGCAAGATAAAAAGAAACCTATTCAAAAGGCAACTTGGGGGATGAATGCTTTTCCAGACAACTGAGTTGGGTGGGGAGTGAGGAAGTCATGGCCCCACCTCCTCTTCTTTCTTACTCTAGCCCACCCATTAGCCAATTCACCCTCCCCCTCTCTGATTGGTTATCTTGGGAGGTCCCTACAAAACTAAGTAGGAAGATATCTCTAAGAGGCTACTGTTGAGCTGCTGCACGATGGACTGATGCTAAGGTGGCAAGTGATGGCTGCTTCTTCCATGCCCCTGGAATATGTAAGGGAGGGATTCTCTATAGACCACAAGGTCTCCTGCTCTGGGCACTAAGGCTTCAAGATCCTTTTGGAAGATTTTGTGTCTGAAAGCAATGGTATCTTCCTACTTTAAAAAATATTGTTATTAAATATTACAAAATATCAAATTAAACATTATTATTACCTTTTTTCAATTAACAAAAATCTACTTTCTCTCCTTACCATTGAAAAAGAGAGAAAAAACAAAAATGTATATTCTCAAGCAAAACAAATTCCCACATTGGTTCCTATGTTACATAAATATATAAAATATATACATATATGTTATATATATAATATATGTACTATATATATATATATATACCCATGTGTCTGTCTGCGTATGTTTGTTTCAGTCTTTAGTTTGAGTCCTTTACATGTCAGAAGGAAGGGTAGCATGTTTCATCATGAGTTGAAGGTATCTTTCTTAAAGGGGCCCCCTTTCCTTCTATTTCTTGGCTCCCTGATTTCACAACTTGGAAGAAATCTCTGCTACCCACCATCTAGTCCAGCATTGGTGAACATTTTTGAGTTTGGGTGCCAGAGGGCAACTTCAAGCTGTCTGTGAGCCCACCTCATTACCTGAGAGAATGGATAGAGGAAGTGCTTGCTTTGGGCGACTAGACAGAAAGGAGGGACATGCAAAAAATGTCCTCAGGCACTGGGAAGAGGGGGAATAGAACAGCTCCCCAACACTGATCTAATCTAACCATTAGACAAGGAATCCCCAGTATAGAAGTCCCCAGCTGACCTCTAGTAAGCTTTTTCCTCCCTGTGTCTCAATATCCGTAGATAGTGGTTAAACAATCTACCTCTGTACATTCAAATGAGAAGAATAATTTTTTTAAAAAATCATAAGAAGCCTGAGAAGTTTGGCAAACTGTCAGTGACAAACACCTTGAGGAAATCATTCCTACCTTCCATCTTTTTAAAGTAGAATTTATTCCCATGTATCTCAACCCCTCCTTTCCCTCCCCACATCATGGCAGGCATCAGCTGGCAAACAAATAGGTTTATAGAGATTATGTCCTTTCCTTCTATATTAAAACAGCAAATTTTAAATGGTGTCTAGTAGCCATTCTGTCATCCCAAAGCCCAAACACACATGGGAAATCAGTAACTGGGGAAATGTATAGCTGTCCACCTCTGAAGGACTAGTGATACAGATGAAGGATTCAAGTGTACAGAGGAACAAACTAAGGCCTGGAGGGGAATAAAAATATATAATTAAGGTACTGTGTGATCTTGAATAAATCACATAACTTTATGTCTCAGCTTTCTCTTGTAAAATGAGGGAATCAGATTCATTAGACTTAAAGGTCCTTTTTAACTCAAAAGCTATAATTCTCTAACAATCAAGCAATGGACACTTATTGACCACTTATCATGTTCAGTAGTCTGGACAAGGCATTTCTAGAGTCTCTGCCTTTAAAGAACTTACAACCTAGATGGGGTAACTAGTTACATGCAAAAGAACATGTGAAATAGCTAGAAATGGAAGTCTTGCGTCTTCATTTCCAGTATTTATCTTAATACATTATTTTCTCTTCTGGAAAGATCAATCCCCAGACAAGGGGTGAAGGTTGGGCAAAACAGTGAATCTTTGCTCCCAATCAGGTAGTCATGAAACCAATAAATAAATAAATAAACAAATAAACAAACAAACAAACAAATAAATAAATAAATGAATGAATGGATGGATGGATGGATGGATGAATAAATAAATAAATAAGCAAATAAATAAATGAATAAACGAATAAATAAATAAATAAATAAATGAATGGATAAATAAATAAATAAACAAGCAAACAAACAAACAAATAAATAAATAAATAAATGAGATTGATCAGTCAGAACAACATCTCAGTGTTCCCAGAAAACTCTCTAAAGACTGTGACTTATAGAACAGCTATTGATCTGTTTTGGTAGAGAGAGATTCTGTTTGGAAGTTCTCTATATTAGAGCTGAATGTCTCACCTCTCCTTCTCCTCCTAGTTTTCCTGGGCACATAGTACATTATTATCGCAAGTCTCAAGAGCCTCGTCTACATGAAAAGCTTACCTTTCTGTCATTCATATCATCCTCGGGACCTTCATATTCACCCTGAAGTAAAGGAAAGAACAACTGATGAGTCAAAGGGAAGAAGAGAGAAGAACTGATGTCCAAAGTCCTTTAAAACTTCTGAGCCATTTACCCTTCATATGCAAGTACTGGCTGAATCAGAAGTATTATTTATTTTTAAATGACTGATTTTTTATTTTTATACCTCCTTAATTTCCCAATATATTCTCCTTTCCCCAATTGAGTGTCTTCATATATAACAAAGGAAAAAGAAAGTTCAGTAAAACTAACTTGGAATCTTCAGTGTCACATCCAGTCTCCAACCATGACAAATAAAGCATGCATTCTCATTCCTCTTTTTTTGGAGTCAACCTTGGTCATTTTATCAGCACAGCATTCAGGACTAATTTTTTTTGTTATTCTTTCCATTTACATTGTTATAGTCATTGTGATGTTTTCTTGGTTCTGCTTATTTTGCTTTATATAAATTTTCTCACACTTCTCTATAATCTTGACCTGACTTATTTTTGTCACCATCCCATTTTCTTAGTAGCACAGTAGACATTTGTAATAATTAACTGGCATCTCCCTTTCATAGCATCCCTACACCACGTCTGCTTCAGAAAATATTTGTGCCAAATATAAGCACTTACATAATTTTTAATTGACTTACATGAGTTATCCTACTATGATCATTCATTATATCCATAGTTTTGAAAAAAATTTTGCAAAGTTGTGAGGGAAAAGGAATTCATAGCTGAAAAATTTTTGTGGTGTCAATATCATATACAGCCCCATCTTAATTAATCAAGGTAAATATAATCATTTGTGGATTATCACAGCTTTTGATTTTTTCTTCTCCTCCTCTTCCTTCATGCTCATTATAAAAAATCCAAATTGAGGCCAACCTATTTTGACTCTTGTTCTTGAAATGCTGGAAGAGGGAGAAACTCAATAAATATTTATGATGTCTTCAACAGTTTCTAACCGAAAGAAAAAGCCAAACCTTTGGGCATAGTTTGGCATAAATGGGTAAAGAAAGCTAACCTCCTAATCAGGAAAATCTGGGTTCAAGTCACATCCTGACTGTATGACCCAGGGCAGGACACTTAACCTTTTTGTGAACCAGGCAAGTCTCTAAGACTATAAATTACAGAACAGTTGGTGATCTGAAAAAATGAAATTTCCTTATTGAAAAATCCCTGCACCAGTGAAATCATAGATTGGACATAGCAAGAGAAGTTTTGCAGAATTATTCATGGATTTTAACTATCTTGTATTCCTTTGACCCATCATCCAGTTTTTCCACTCATGGTCCCAGATTGTTGAATGTCACTAGAAAAATATAATGAAATCAAGCTGGTTTCATCTACTACAAAAGAGTGATGAATTCACTGCTCTTATTTTTGACTCTCCACTTCGTTCTAAGATAACATTCAATAAAAGCTTTACCTGATGCTTTCACTGCCCCAACATCCATTCTCTCCTCAACACCATGTAAATTTTGGCAGTTATCTGCCATTTTTTTATTCCTCATCCTACTGAAATATTTGACAATAGTGATCATTCTATTCTAAATATTCTTTTTTCTCTTAGAAAATCACATTCTTCTAGTTCTTCTCCTATCTCACTAATGACTACTTTTCTATTTCTTTCATTGGGCCCTTCATTCTCTTTCTAACTCCTTAAGGTGGGTTTTCCCAAGGTTCTGCATTTGGCTTTCTTCTCTTTCCCTACCTCTTATCCTTTGGGAATCTCATTTATTTTTATGGCCTCAAAGGTCTGTTCTCACAGATAATTCTCAAATCTATATCTCTAGACCTAACCTGACCTATCCTTTATGTGTGAGCTTACTCAATAGCCTCCATATATACATATAAACAAACACACAAAGGACAGGCCTATCCTAAAATGTGATATATATTTTATATATTAACACAACTGATAGATATATTTTATAGGACTTGCCACATTGATGTCTATTCTCATAGTTTAAATTGAACATGTCCCCAAATAAGCTTATTAAATCCCTCATAGGACTATTCTCTTTTCTACCCCTCTGTATGTCAATGAAATATCATTCGTATAGGCTTCCATAAGCTTTACCATTACTTCTGTTCTTCTCCTTTTCAACTCTTATGTCAAATAGGTTAGCAAGTATTATTGATTCCAAATCTACATTACCTCCTGTGTCTGTCCTCTCCACTCTACTCCCATTGCTTCCCTAACATAAATCCTCATCACCTATCATCTGAGGTAATACAACAGTACCCTAACAGATCTACCTATTTCTAATGATTTCCCTTTTCCAAAAACATTCATCAAATCTCAATAAGACAAATTTTCCTAGGGTTCAAAAGTCTTCAGTGGTTCTCTACTAAGTAAAAATTTAAAATTTACTAGCAAATGAAATTCAAATTCCATTCCCATCACTTTCTTTTGAATGTAACTTGATTTTTATGGCTACCTTTGTTCATTCCTTTTCATATGGCTCTAACGTATTCTGTTCTCAAATACCACTTTTTCCATGATACTTTCCCTCATCCCTACCACCCCTGCCCCAACTAGAAATGGTAAGAGTCCTATCTTTCCACTCACGGACCTGACAAAGTAGAAGTAACCTCTCTGGACACTTCTAATTCCAATAATCTGTCATTTGATTGATGTAGCTACTCCCTCCAATGAAGCAGATCTCAACTCAACCATGCTCTTCTTATTTTAATCCTATATGCTCTTGTTCATGTCCTCCCATAAATTCTCCATAAGGGATTAAGGAGGTAACCCAACTTTCTGAATACTTTCCTCTAGATTTCTTGATATTATATGAATACCAAAGGAGCATACAGGCTATCAGTTACCTCCTTGCTCTTGTTACATGATCAGTCTGCCTCCTTTTTCAGTTAACATATATCCCTGATGATAACCCTTGCACCACTATCTCTGCTTTGTTGGTAATATATTGCCATCTAGTCACACTACCTCTCTACTGAACTCCGGGTAGGCCTCAATTTTAATTCCTTGCAGAGTACATTTTCCATGACTTGTTGCCACTAGATGAGTATCATTGTTAAAAAGATTGACCTTTGCTTCAGGAAGAAAGTTTGGGTCATTAAAAACATGATGTAGTTTCCCAGAAATAATCTCTCCCAATCACCTATTCCTAGTCTTCAATTCTGGGTCAAGTTCACCATACATTTGCATTGTCTGTCTAAGATATATGCACTTAGGGATCAAATTTTACAAGCAGATCCTTCAACTAGATATAGAACTCTTTTGAGTATGCCTCTCATTGAGGAATTTCTGCAGTGTTTGGGGGATTAATGGAATCAACCCAATGTCATCTGTAGGCAATAACATATGAAGAATCTTGCCATCTATGGGAAACTCCTTTCCTATTTGGACTCTATGCTTGATAGCCTCTGTATCAGTAGATCTTAGACATGCATATGTCTCCCTTGTTTTATCCCTTACTTGATATTTTAATACTCTGAATATCAAATAAAATTACTCATGTTTTTGCATCATTCTGACATATGCATATGAAACAACTTATTGGATGGGGAGCTATTAGGTGGCATTTTCCTCTACTAAATTAATTTAATTTTTGGTTTCTATTTTTTTTTAAATAGTCATTAGTAAGCATAGTGAAATCTTGTATTTTCACATCGTTTAGTCAATTGTGTGACTGGTGTAGAATATCATTTGTGAAAGTTTGCCTGTTCTCATCCCAAACCTCCATCAAGTATGTCCTCAATTTCTATGTGGATTCTTTTCATAAAGATTTTCTAGAAATGAAAAAATAGGCATGTGAGTCAGGAGTTATTATATTTTTGATGACCTTTTTTCAGTAAATAAAAAGGTCCATTTTTTCCCCAAAGCATTTGCAATCTTACCGTCTTTCAGAGATTTCGAGCATCAGTCCCATAAACAGATATAAATATAACCATAAACAAATATATTGTTTCCAAAACAAGAACACCTCTGTGCATATTTAGACTAATCCAGCTGCTCTTAGCATCTTCATTTCTTTAATACCATTTCTGTATCCTCATGTGGCACATTGAGGACTGTAATGTTAAGACTCCAAATGTGGTAGCTCCAATAAAATTTATAAAGAACAAGTTTTATTATGAAAATTTTCACAATCCTTTCCATTTTTTATCTTCCTTCTTTTCCTTTCCTCCTTGGATGCTTTCAGGATGATGTGGCTTAATTGTGTCTCTCACCAACCTTTTTATAAACATGGTTCTCACTGCTCTGTGAAGTGTATGACTCATAAACTTCCACTATCCTTCTTTGTAAGTTTTTTTTAATTGAGTTCATATTTTTAACTAGTGATGCCCTTGGCCTCTATATCTCTCTGTTTGGCAAAGAGATAGAGTACTGCTAATTGAGACATTTTTAACTCTTTTGAATTATTCATTTCTGGTGGTTTATTTATAGTGGTTAAAATTCCTTAGAAAATATCAACAGTAAATGTAATATAAGTCCTTTAAACTCTTTCACTTTTTTCTGTTGTTACTAGATTGAACAACTCCCACATTGGTCACTGATCTTTTAGAACATAAGCAATTTTCTTTTCTATAGTGGTATTTGGTACCCACCTTGTCCAGAACTTCCTGATAATCTTCTTGAAGAAAGCATGCAAGATATATAGTTATAAAGCTGCTCTGGAGATTTTAGCCTCATTTGCAAATCCTAAACCATATGTTCTGGCATAACCTTCAACATCAGCCTCTATACCCACCTCTACATTGAAGTCTCTGACCCTAAGTATGCATTGATTTGAACGGAATTTCTTGGATCAGGAATTTCTACCTTCTGATCTTTTGCAGATCATGTGAATGCATATACCACTATTATTTTGTGTTAGGGATTTTTTTAATCTACTTAAAAAGATAGCCAATTGTTCCATGAAATATTGTTTCTTGTTGTCACTGGATGCCCACTAATACCAATTCCAGTAATTTTTTTACTTGCCATTCCCATGAGTCATGTTTCCACTTAACTACAATTTATTTTTTGTATTCTGGCTTTATTTTAACTGAGAATGCCAAATATGTACTAGTGATTGAATGAGGATTTCACATTTAGATGAACAATAATTAAGATAATATACAAACAGGCTAAAAACTTACTGAATTTACTTTTCAGGTATTGTTTTGTATTTGGATCATTGTATATGTGTCACATATCCCTGCTAACATCAGGGCCATGACTTCATATGTCCATGTAAGATGGGACGTGTTGTTTTTCAATTGCTTTAGATTGTTTTTCAAATGATAATGATAACAGAACACTTACATCATGAAGTGGGTAGGCAGCTTCATAGATATTGTTTGCTATTAATGAATTAATACCTGTAAAAGAAGGAAAGACAAAGATGAATGATCAATACCTTCAAAGGTAGATTCTAACTAGTATGGCCTAAGTAATATTGAAATCATTTTTATATCAAACACTATAATCTATTCATATTTATATTGAACAAGAATGGATGTAACAGAATAACACTGAGGTTAGAATACTAGCTTTGAAGACAAGAAGGTATATGTTCAATTTCTGTCTCTGACCACTGACAAGATACCTAATCATCCTTGTCTTTCCCTAAACTCTCCCCAGTGATGGAGAACCTTTTAGAGACCGAGTGCCCAAACTGGAACCCTAATGTGAATGTAAGTGTTACGATAAAAAATGATGAAGGCAGATATTAAAAGGGAAAATAGTAGTTTAATAAAAGCCATTGCTGATAGAGACAAGTTGACCACGCCCCTGTAAGAAATCTCTGGCGCCTCCACCATTTTCTTCTATACCTTCCCTACTCCTCTCTGTCCCCCAGGAACCCGCTCAGGTAACCAAGAGGCTGTCATCTGGCCGCCCTCCGAATTTAAGCTTTGGGGACATCTCTGATGTCCCCACGTCAAAAAGCTGGAAACCCATTGGATCACGGGGAATGTAGTCTCAAAGTCCCCACGTGTCCACAGGAAGTTTGTAAGATACTTTTAAATGGCACCTCCTTGAATTCCAAACACACATGAGCCACTCCGTTACCCAGACAGGGGAGGGAGGAAGTGCTCCTATTGGGCTGCTGGGCAATGGGATGGGTGATGTGGAAAATGTCCTGAAAAGAGATGGAGAAGGAGAGGAGAGCAGCCCCCTCCCACACACGTGCCAGAGGCTTGTCAATACAGTAGGATTCACCTGAAGTGCCGATTCATGGACTTGTTCAGTGTTTATTGGGCTATATGAATAACCCTTTCCAATGGTGTCTATATTGTTATAGATCACAAGTTTCCAGAGATAAAGGACCAAATTGGTGCTAGTTTTTAACGTACAGTACTCAGAATAGCACAATTAAAATGGACATTTATAAAGGGGGGGAGGAGAGAGAAAAGGAATGAGAGGAGAATAGAAAAGGGAAGAAGAGAAAAAAAGAGGAGAAACAAAGAAGAAAGAAAGGAGGGAGATTTGGGGGAAAAGGGAATGGAGAAAGGAAATAAAGGGCAAAAGTTGTTACTCTGGGCGTAGTCAAGATGGAGCAAGGAATCAGTGCAGTTATGAGCTTCCTGCTACCACTAAGAAAAAAAATTGTTATCCAAACAGATCTAGAAAACATACAAGACTGAATCGTGATAGGGAAGTCCAGAACAAAAAATTTATGTTGTCACTTTTCCAGCCCAAGTCTACATAGGGAGGTAGACAGGAAGGACACGGAATGGGGCCTGATGTGTAGCAAATCAGGTGGGTCATGGAGCACACTCACACCCAGGGAAAGGCTGTGAAACTGTGCAGGAAAGAGTCCTAGAACCATATCAGGGCAACTCTGGACACAGACCAGTACATCATGACTGGGACAGCTGCAAATTGGCAGCTTTGTTGCTACTACTCAGTTCCTGATCACAGAATCAGGGCAGAAGAGAGGAACTTCTTTGGTGTGGCATCGATTCCAGGAGCAGAACAGGGTGTCAGCTCTAGCCCTCAGCCCAAACTGAAGCCTTCAGAGAAATAACCAAGGCAGCAATCCCAAATCAAATGGAAGCTCATGATTTTGTAACTCTCAGCACTTTCCCAGTTGACTTGCTCAGTAGCTGAGCAAGCAGTAATTTACTGTTGCTGATTTAGGTCAAGAGCTTGGATAGATCAGATTGGGGGAGCAGCAATCACATCATACTACTTGGCGCTGCTGAAAGAATGTAGTACTAGAGCCAGAACTGTTCCTGAGGTCCTGGGACAACATAATACTCAATAACCCAAGAAATCAACAGCAGGACCAGCCCAGATCTTCCCTACAAAAGTTCAGAACTTTGTCCTAATATCAAGTCCAAATTCAGGAAGTTACTTGGAAGGATGAATAAAAAGATAAATATCTAATTACAAGAAGCCATTAAGCCAACAGGGATGCTCAAGACATAAAACACAGAGAAAGAGAATCATTTACAAGAAAAGCCTCAAAAGAAAATATAGCTTGGCCCCAAAATCAACTAGAATTCCTGGAAAACATTGAGGAGTTTAGAATGGTTTTTTTTCAAAGAAATGAAAGTGCTAAAGGAAAAACTTGGAAAAGATATGAGAGCTATGAAAGAAAGAATTGGAAGGGGAATTTACCACTTGGCAACAAATTTCCTGAAAATTAGAATGGACTAAACAGAAGTCAATGACTTCATGAGACAACAAGAAATAATATTAAACTGAAGTCAAAAACTGAAAAATAAGAAGAAAATGTAAGGTATCTCATAGCAAAACCACTGACCTACAAAATTAGTCAAGGATGAAAAATGTAAGATTGCTTAAAAACCTTGACCTAAACAAAGCTCTTAGATACAATTTTTTTTAATGTTAAAAGAAAACTACCCAGATCTCTCAAAATCAGAGGTCAAAATGGAAATAGAAGGATTCCACCAGTTACCTCCTCAAAAACAAATTAAAACTTCTGGGAATATTATAGCTAAAATTCAGAGTTATCAGGTCAAAGAAAAAAGTACTCCAAGCAACCAAGAAGAAAAAATTCAGTCATAGAGGAGCAGCATTCAGGATCACCCATGATGTAGGAGCCAAAACTATAAAGGAGCAAAGAGCTTGGAAAATAATATTCCAGAAGGCAAATGTTTATAGCCAAAAAGTTCTTACCTAGAAAAAACTGAATATAATCCTACATAAGGGGAAAAATGGATATTTAAAGAAATAAGGAAAAAAAGATACAGGGGAGTTTCTGACACTTGAAAATCACTCATATCTGAATTAGTCAAAAGTGAATATATATACATATTTATATACATATATGCATGCATGCACACACACATATACATATATACTTTCACCCACAGAGTTGAGTACAGAAATACATTTCACTCAAAAGGGAACAGGAGGGAAAACGGGGGGGGGGGACAGGGGGACTAAAGGAAAGTTGAGTTAAAGGTGGATTGGTCCTAGCAAAACAAACCCTAAAGATTCCCCAAAATATTTATAGCTTCTTTTGAGATAGTAAAGTATGAACATCTGAAGGAATGCCTTCAATTGGGGAATGACTAAAGAAGTTATGGCATGTAAATATGAGAAAATACTATTGTGCTATAATAAATAATTGAAGGGATGTATTCAAGGAAAGTTGGAAAGACATATAATCTGATACCATGTGAAATGAACAGAACCAAAAGAACAATTTATACAAAGATAGTAATATTGTAAAGTCAAACAATTTTGAAAGAATTAGGAACGCTGACCAGTAGAAGTACCAACCCTAATTCTAGAAGACTAGTGACAAAACATGGTACCCTCTCCTGATAGAGGAGTAAAGGAATCAGAGGACAAAATAAGACATATCTATTTTTTGATATAGCAAATGCAGAAATATACTGCTTTCCCACTCTCCATATACCTGGTTTGTCCTCAAATCAATACAGAGAAGATTAGCAAGCCATGCAAATAGAAAATAGGTGAGTACTAGACTAGAAAAGAAGTAGAGAGGGAATTATTGCATTATTTTCAAAGGCTAAGAAATGTGATCACCCATAGCTCTCCCTAAAGTACAAAGATACATAATCGATCTAGACTATATCAATTCTGCTAAAATTCATTCCCTTCCCACCATCCCTGTCCTCCAATTTCTTACACAAATATGGAACCAATGGAGACACATTCAGTCATCTCTCAATCCTCAACTTAGTATTTAGAAACCAAGATCTCATACAGCACATTCTGGAGTACAAGACTTGAGCACAAGAAGAACATACAGCTATAGGAGGTGGCCCCTTTACAAATCACTACCAAAAACATTCAGAAGAATAATTGATTCATATAAGGCTGCAGAGGGCGCTAGTCTAGGAAGGGGCAATTATCCCAATGAGTTGAAAGCTTGGGTGATTTAGAGCAGAGACATCACCACAGGGTTAGGATTCTTTTTTTCTGATTTTAAGTTTCCTGTATATCATCAACATAAAACAGCAAGAAAATTGGAGTTTTGGGGGGGAGGAGGAAAGGATAGAGGAATGCTTGGGTTACTCAATGAACTACAGATTTGTGTTACTCTCAAGACTATAATTTTACTCTGAGCATCATTAATCAGTTCAAGAATGGTAACCACAGCAATGTGAAGCCACCCTACAATAATCAAGGGGAAGAGTCCCAAGTGCCAGCAAAGGAGGGGAGGAAGGGAAGTTCAAAGTTTTCAAAGGGCTGTCGACATGGATAAAAGCTGAAACATCACAGACTATCAGCTCCCCTACCTCTACCCCCATCATCTCTCCCCACCATGTAGGGTTGTTATGGGAACTGGAGCCAGGAAATAACCAGAAAAGGCATTTGAGGGCATCTTAAAGCAGCAGGAAAGAGACCTAGCAGGTGGTTGGGCCACTTGGCCTTCCCCTGGTTCCCACTAAGTCCTCAGCACTATAGTGTAATATCTGGGTCCAGACTGGCAATTAAGATTTGTGTGTTCTAATCCAGTTTCTCTTACCAATCTCTCCTTTCCTCCTCCAATCATATCAGGTCTATAATATTTTCATCTCAGAGGGTTGTCTATAACATTCAGAATTTATATGACTTAGTCAAGGTCACCCAATCAGCAGGTATCAAAAGTAAGACTTGAACTCGGTTCTTTGTGATTCCAAGGCTAGCTTTCCTAGTCATTATGACATGCTGCTACCATCAACTTCTTTTGGAAGCTAAAAAGAATCTCCTGTTCCAAAATTATCTACTTCTATGAACTCTTTCTCCTACTTCCATTCTAATACCTTGTCTTTCAGTCAAATATTTTTAGGGTCCCACATGTTACATTTAGCATTCATGTCAAACAATTTAACTCTCAATTATATGCTGCTTTTACTCATTGATATTTTTTGTTATTTGGTCTTAAGTATTCATGAATTTCCTGAGTACCCTCTTCTATTATTTTCTGCACACTTTATAAATACCTAGCTCTCTGCTAGGCAAAGAGAAGGTACTCAATAAATTTTTATTGAGTGTTCTTAGCTACTCTTTTCCCTCAAGGTCCAAAAGGCCCCCAAGTGTCCAGCTGCTTGTTTTGTGGGTCAATGTAATCCTAGTTACTATTCATTAAGTTACGTCATTTTCCTAATTCAGACAGAGAACCAATCCACCTAGGACTGCCCACTGACATTTCAGGGGGGTATTTTATCAATGGTTTTCAGCAATGTGGGTGGCAAATAGGCCAACAACTTTCTTGTCTCTTGATTTGTACCCCAAACTCAAAATTCAAGTTCCCACCCTCAAATAGAGTAGGAAATAAGTTTAAAAGAAGAAAAAAATCCAATGTTTTGAAAGGAGGTCTTCCTTTGAAAATCATTTTTTCCCTTTTTAAAAAAATTGGGCTAATTGATTCCATCATGTATAATCCATCTGGCCATACTAAGCTTTTTTCTTCGGGATCAGATCTAAGTTTTTCCTCCCTACAACCAACCCAGGGGATCCCCAGACCCTCACCACAGAGCCCCCTGGGGTGAAGAATGGGAGGAGGGTAGTTTAAGCAGACTAGATTGCCTGACCTGGGCCCCATAACCTCAGCTTATTCAACATATTGGAATGGGGAACTCCTACCAACATTAATGGGCAGCTTGTAGTATTAAAAACAGTTGCCTGGAAATCTAGGAGGTAGCTAGGTTGCATAGGAGACAGAGCATTGTACTTAAAGTCAAGAAGATCTGAATTCAAATCCAACATGAGACACTTCCTAGCTATGTCACCAGAAGCAAGTCAACCTCAGACTCAGTTTCTTCCTCTACTAAATAAGGATAATAACAGCATTGACCTCCTAGGGATTTTGAAAGAATAAAATGGCACAATATTGGTAAAATGCATTGCAAACCTTAAAATTCTATGTAAATGCTAGTTATTATTATTATTGTTATTATTAAACTGGGTGAAGTGATTTTCCCATATACTAATATTTATATGTGTGCATATATGTAAAATTACATATATGCATGCATGTATGTTTTGATGTGTGTATACACAAATCATAAGAACCTTGGCAGAGAATGCCCACAAACCTAAATTATCATATGTGATATATGCTAGATATATCATATATGAATTATATATATATTTATATATATGTGGATGGATAGATAGGTAGATAGATGATAGATTAGATAGATTACTATATAGAGATATATCTCTGTATGTGCTTATAAATGCATATAACCACATTTTTATTACAATAACTATAATTAAGCAAACATTTCTTAAGTGCCAATATGTGCCAGGCACTGTGCTAAATGCCAGGAATACAAATAAGAAAAAGAAAAAATAGTTCTTGATTAAATCAATGAAGGTATAGTGAATAGAAGACTGGTCTTTTCCTTTTTTAATAGCATTTACTATATGCCAGAGGTGTTTTACCAAAATTATCTAATTTCATCCTCACAACAAATCTGTGAGGTAGGTGCTGTTATTATCCCCATTTTACTGATGAGAAAACTGAGGCAAAAAGAAGTGAAGGGACTTACCCAGGCTCACACAGATGGTAAGAGTCTGAGATCACATTTGAACTCCTGACTCCAGCTTTGTCCATTGCACTACCTAGCAGTCCAGACCTTGGAGTTAGGCAGAACTGAGTTTAAGCCTACTTCTGGCACATACTTGATCTCATGAACATGGGCAAATTACTTAATTTCTCAGTCTCCAAGGCATTTTTCATATTACATCTATGTGTGTATAGATATGTACATCTTGTAGCAAATTCACTCATCTGTAATATATTACCATCCCTATTTTACAGATGAGTAAATTGAAGCTTAGCAAAGCATCTTTTCCATGGGCACATAGCTAAAAATCTAGGAGCATAACCTGAGATCTGCCACTTTTTCCACCATGTCTCGCTATAAGCCTCTAGAGGACAAAAGTTATAGAATATAATGAAAACCGGTTTCTGATAGTTTTGCTACCTATTCTCTTGCCTAGTGCGATGTGTGTCAGGACCAATAGATAGGACGTCAGCTGTCAGAGAGCTGAGGTCTGGATGTCAGAGGCTGAGGATCTTGTGGGGGCCTCTCAGGAAAAGTGATGACAACTGAGGAGTGATGGCAACCTCCAGGTTATTTAAGAGTGTTGGAATATCATCTCAGAACTAGTGGTAGTCTTTTGGATGCAGTAGAAACCATCCTAAGTGTGGAAAGGAAAGGGTGTAAGCCAAGGGCTGGCATTTGGCATTTATGGGAGATAGTTCTTAAGAGTGAGTTTGGCATGAGAAGGACGATCTGTATACAGATGACACCAAAGAGAAGAGTATGAAATCCAGGGATCTTAGAGAGAGTAGATCAAGTGAGTAGAGTTGGAGAAAAGATGCAAAACGTGCATGAGAGCTAGGACAAGTGAAGGTGCTAACCCCAGCTGTTCATTGAGATCAATTTGCTAGAGACGACGTATGGGTGTGGCTCCTAGTGCCCTATATGCACAGAGCAGGAAGAGAAGCAGTGAGCTTTGAGTAGGTCATTTCTAAGCTCCAACTAATCTGTTTTGAGCAAAGAGAACCTAGAGGTAGAGGCATTCTGAATGACAAGGTTGTGGGTTTTTGAATGACTTCAACAAATTTCATGGTACTGGAACCTTGTATGAAAAACCTAACTTTTCTTAGGTAGGCTCATGGATGCTTCTATCTTAAGTATGAAGAAAAAGCCAAGTAGCTAAAGGTTATGGCTTGATTCCCAAAGAGAAACTTACAAAATTGCCAAGTGCCTTTTGGGTGACAGGGTCTAACAGCTCCCATCCCTCTGGGCCAAACTCAAAGGAAACTTTTATCTACCACACAGGTATTTAGAGGATGATGCTGACTTAGCTCCTGAAAATCCATTTGGTTTTGATTCTCCCCAGAATAGGTCCCAGCTCACTAAGCATTCTGCTTTCATCCCCATTCTCCAGCCCAACAAAAATCTAAACCAGACCTGCTGCACTGTGCATTTAGCAGAAACTATATTTACCCATCACCAAATTGTCTTGACGTGTGCTTAATTACTTAAATGCCTTTAATCCCGGGTCTTTTCTTCTAACAAAATGTAAACCAGTTCGGCTGGCTAAATGATAAACCAGATGTTTACAACATACAACTTGGTCTGGCTTCGGTCAAAATAATTAAGACATCATCTCCTGAGTGGAGAGGGAGGGGGCATCCGAAGCTTCTATTCATTTAAGTGCTCTGACACCAAAAGGTCTATGAAAATAGAGATCCATCAATCAGCGATTTTCTGTCCACTCAAGGTAACAATCGCTTCCATATGTAGGAATGAGAAGACATTTTACCCTCTTAGATACGGTCAAAGTGGGGCCTCCATGCTCTCTCTGGCCACAGGACTTCAATAACAATGAAAACAAAGAATTGGATATTCATCCTTTCCCTAAAGAACCTCCTTCGCTAAAAAAAAGGCTCTAAATTTGAGATCCTATAAAAATTTCCCATGCAGCCCTGTACACTCCATTTTAATGCATGGATCTTGAGATTCTAGTCAGTCTGAAAAAATAATTCAAGGTTAAGAGAAATTGAGTTGCATTAAGCACTCTTCAATCAAAATATTTCAGAGTACTCCTTCTAAAATTAATTCTAGCCTCTATAAGGATTCAAGCTCTTCCAACCATTTGATGCTTCACAAATATGGCCATACTAAAGAAACATCTAAGTCAAAGTCATTGTAAATGTGAATGGTGTTCAAAGGACTCTCATCCCTTTAAAAATAAATTTAAAAAAAATTTAAGGGTTCTTGCTGGTTGTTATACAGAATGTTATGCAGAATGGACTTATATAAGTCCCTCAACAATCACAAGTCTCTTACACTTGCTAAAAGACTTTGAGCAACTCTCCTCTCTCATGGATCTAACTTTCCCTCAGAAACTATTCAGTCCATGACTCACAGCATCCTGTGCTACATAAAATTCCATTATTTTAAAAGCTCAGAAATAATTCTGTTCAATGACTGATGATGAATGTCAAATGATGGAATGTCAAAATAGGGAAGCTGTGCTTGCCAAAGGCTTTGCCATTTTATGAAGAATTCATGAATGATCCAAATGGATAAAGAAGTTTACCTACATATCGGGCCCTAGCATGTACCAAAAGAATTTAATTAAACCTGTTACTGCTATCTCCTGAATAAAATATAACCTCCTTAGCAAAGGTAGAATTCTCCTTAGTCCTGGGTTCTCCTTGTCTACCATACAAGTAACACCTTGAAGATATACCTTAGGAAGCTCTCAAATTTGGGCTTTAAGAGGAACCAAAAAATGTAAAGGCACACAGTGAGACAGTGAGATAGTGAGAGAAGTCAATCTACAGACTTGGAGAAAATCCTATATACCCACAAGGCTTTATAACTAGAGTCCTCATGGGGCCTCAGAGACATGTTGGGATTCAAAGATGCCATTTTGATGAGAGAGGGAAGAAGGAAGGGAATTCAGAAACTCAACAAGAGAAGATGGGAGAGGAGATAAAGTCACAAAACCTCATGAGACCTGGAAAGAAGTCCTTGACCACAACCCATTTAGTCCTGGAGAAGAAGGATGATCATCCTTCTCATGTATCAAAGAGCAACATGGATCTCCACCTTTTCTGGTACTATGAGTCATGTGGACTGTATAGTTTCTGAGTGAAAACATGCTCTATGACAGAAGAAAGCTTCTTGAAATCATCAGGAAAGAGAATTTTCATAACTATTGGGGTATTTTTGATATCATTATCCATTTTCTGTGTGACTAAATAAAATCGATCAAGAGCTTATAAAGGAGATAAAAGCCTTCTTTTGGGAAAAAAATAGAAGGCAAATTCTGATATTACTCGTGGGAAACTTGAAAGAAACATGAAGCAAAACAAGTTAGTGAATGATTAAAGAGTATATGTAGACTATTGTGTCAGGAGTCCAATGAACACAAAGGTTAAATTTGCATGACTTTAATATATATATATATATATATGTAAAAGATTTTTTGTTGGGAAATATCCTGTAAGTTAGTTATTTTGCTCTACTAAGTCAAACATATATTTTTTTAAATTAATGTGTAGTTTTATTAAATTTTATTAAAAATTAATAAAATATTATAAGTATGTTTTATATATACATACATATAAAGTATATTTTTAATCTCTGCACCTTTTATCATGTGACTATAAAGATGTGGTCTACTTTCAAAATTATTCATAAAAAACCTACCTGTTCCTTTCTGATATACTCAACAAGGATATTTCAATCTTATTTCAAGGATCATTGCTATAAAGATTTTATAAACATGAGAAATTAGGCATATTGGTTGGTAATTTATAATTGTCTCTCGATCACGTTTTTTGCACAGTAATATGGTTTGAGTTTTCCCCGTTATTTCTTGTTCAACTATATATGTATCTTAAAAATTTAAGGTAGTTTGTTAATTCCTTTTGTATCTACAGTGGCTTCTTTACACAGCATCACCTTCCTTCCTTCATTAGAAATACGTCCTTCTTCACCTTCAGGATTTTGTTCATACACGTTTCCTACCCTCCTCTCAGACTTCCTTTACCTGTAGAAGTTTAGACCATAATTTACTATTTTTTCTTAAAGGTTTTGAAATCTTTTTCAAACTCTAATGGGCAAGTCATATTTTGTTTAATTTTCCTTTCATTTTTTATCCTGAAGTGAAGTGATTGCTTTATACCAAGAAACCCATCACATAGTAAAGACCTCCTAATTGGTCAGAACCAGGTTCACAACAGAAGCTCCCCTCTTTGCTCCTGATACTTTTTGAAGAAGGAAGTAATCATCAAAGCAATCCAAAAAAATTCCAAATTTCTTAATTTTAGCAAAATTTTAATTTTAACGAAATTCCATTATGTGACCTCAATGAACTGAGGTAACCCCTTGCTTCTCTACAAGTACTTTTGTCTATTTCCCATTTCTGACCAGATGATTTGTAGTATACTTTCACTGCATTCCAGTGACAATATTACTTCTGTCTTTCTCCATTTATATTCACTAAAACTCTATTCTATACTTCCCCTCTCAACTCCTATATCTCTAAGAAATGAATTTGAATTTCACAGCATATATTTACTAATACAGTGCTACTGTGATCCCTTCTCCTCCCATCAGTTTTGTTCATTATTCCCCTCATGATTCCCATTTCACAAAGTTTATGTAATGTCTATAAGTTAAAACTTGCACACTTCCACTAGAAACTTTATTATGCCGATTATGCGCATTTTGTGCTTGCATATAAAAAAACACGTGTTTATTACTAGTTTCTTGATTGCATTTTTTTTTCTTTTAAATTATGGAGCATAAATATTGTTATTCTTCCTTTTGTTTTTATCTTTCATAATGGATTCATAACTTCTCCTATGAAAACACCTCCCACACATTGGAGATTGGGACTACTTCAATTATGAGAAAACATTTTCTGGATTACATTTCCCAGAAGGGTGTGGTTTGGATAAGCCCATACATAACAATATCTACATGGTGGACAGAGTTCTAAAGATGGATTTTTTTTAAAAAAATAGGAAAGGGGGCAGCTAGGAGACTCAGTAGATTGAGAGTCAGACCAAGAGACAAGAGATTCTAGATTCAAATATGGCCTCAGACACTTTCTAGGTGTGTCATCTTAGGCAAAGCACTTAACCCCCATTGCCTAGCCATTATTGGCTTATTCTTGATTCTTCTGCCTTGGCTTATTATTCATTCTTCTGCCTTGGCTTATTATTGATTCTAAGACCAAAAGGTGAGGGTTGACAAAAAAAAATAGGGAATCATAAGCAAAAGGAAAGGAGAAGACAGTGAAGAGATACAGGAGTGGTATAATCAGACACAGAATGAATGAAGCATTTATTAAAAACTTAAGATGTGCAAAGGACTAGATCTCCATAGCAAAGTAAGACAGTCATACTCTCAAGGCACTCACATGCTAAAGCTCTAAAAGGTTCAGAGTTCTGCTATATCAGAAGTCATCTCAGTTTCAATCTTTTTCTTTTTCCATCTTTTCAGCTGTGTCTGACTCTTTGGGACCCTGTATGGGGTTTTCTTGGCAAAGCTACTGGAGTGGTTTACCATTTCTTTCTACAGCTTATTTTATAGAGGAAGAAACTGAGGCAAACAGGCTTTGGTGACATCCCTAGGGTCTCACAATCAATGAGCATTTGAGGCCAGATTTAAAATCAGGAAGATGAATCTCCCTAACTTCAGTACCAGCACTCTATCCACTGTGCCCCCTAGCTGCACAAATGTATTTATACCTCTACATAATCTCTTCTTTTTAGAGGCAAGGAGTAAGGCATGAATAAAGTAAACAGATGACAGTATGGAAAGCACAAGGAGAGATGATCAAGTGGTTCATTTTCTAAGTTCACATTTAGCCCTAAAAGAGAGAGCATTCATCCACTGCACTGACATTTCTTTCAGCCCACAAAACTTTTAGTACCAAAGGGTCTTACTTTTTAAACCGTATAAACTTAAAACTGGACCTCTCCTTCCCCTTTCTACACCTAGTTCTTTTGTTCCCCCTAGACTCTGGCCCCATGCCCTGAGTCACTGAGAGACATCATACTGATGTTAGGGAGATTAAGAGAAGTCAATGGAAGAACAAAATGTCTGCCATATAGTTTGGAATGGAATACAGTGACTCCTAAAGTCCTCCTTTTAGTTCTGATATTCTATAAAACTCTAGACCAAGATATATAACAAACAGAGGAACTACCATATAACAGGGAACTGCTCCACAGTTACCATTACCCATAATCCTTCTTCTTCTACCATCCTAAAAAATAAAAAATTACAACAAAAACTAAATAAGACAAACCTTAGACATAAGCAACAGGCAGCTAAATTGCTCAATGAATAGTGAGCCAGGCTTAGAGATGAAAGGTTCTGGGTTCAAATTTGATCTCAGATATTTCCTAGCTGTGTGATCCTGGTCAGAACTCCATTGCCTAACCCTTAATACTCTTCTGCCAGGAAACCAACACTTAAGATCAATTATAAGACACGGGAAGGGTTGTTTTTTTTTTTTAAACTACAGGCAACTCATTTTAATTAAATGGCTCCAAATTTATTTAAATGGTGAAATGATTTGTCCAAGGTCATTTGGTTGGTCTGTGGCAAAGCCAAGCCTAGAACTTGGATCTCTTTTGATTCAGTGATCCTTCTACCAACCCATTTGCTCATTGGAATTTTTTTCTTTTGGCGTCGTTAAACAGGAGTTTTGCCTTTTCATCCTCAAGAAAGCAGTTCTGGATCAGAGTAAGAGGTTCATTTGCCTGTTGTTTTCTTACCCTTTTCCATGCCCTATAGCAGACATTTACAGAAACCTGAATGAAAATAGTAGTGAAAGGAAGGTTCAGACTAGTTACAGAGTTGTAGGGGAAACCCCATTATATAACAGACAAATTAGGGATTAATGACTATTCTCTCTGAAAGAGAATTTTCTGTTAAAAAAAAAAGGATTAACTAGAGCTCTTAATCGGGAATTCTTTTGTATTTAATTGTTGGCTTATACATACATGACTATATTTTCTTTTTTTTAACCCTTACCTTCCATCTTAGAATTAATACAGTGTATTAGTTCCAAGGCAGAAGAATGGTCAGGGGCTAGTCAATGGGGGTTAAGCGACTTGCTCACATGACTATATTTTCAGAACCAAAAACCAGGTCACCCAGTCAATCAACACTGTCTTGCTGCCATGATTTAGGGACCTTTTCGTATGAGAGCAGTGCTATAATGATCAGAAATATCATAGTAGATCAGCACATCCACAGGACTGCCCACCCCATGGACTATCCACCCTTGTTCTTGATATTGTACTTCAGTTAGTACAGCCTAAGATAACATTGATTTTTTTTCTGACAGCCATGTCTTGCTACTGACTCATACTAAGCAACCCTTTAGTCAGAGAAGTCATAAACCCTAAAAACCAGACCTTTCTCAATGCTGGAAACCATACGTAGGGAAAAGAGCACTGAACTCGAAAATGAGAAGAGCTGAATTTGAGTTTCTCATTGCAGGTACTAGTTGTGTGGCCCCCCAAAAGATCTTCCTTTCTTTAGATTTTGGTTTTAGGATCTGTAAAATGAAAGGCTGGACTTCATTGTTTCAAAGGTCTATGATTCTATAATTTCATGAAACCAATTATTTTCTTCTAAGTCCCTCCCAGAGTTTCCCAAAAGTTAATGGTAAAACATTGTAAAAATTCTAATTCAAATCAAGAGAATATCATTCCATTTATATTAACTGAGTAGTATGGAATTCCTCAAAGGCATCCTTAACAGCAAAGAACCCCAGTACTTGTTGTTTCCAGGGACTCTGAGAATCGGAATTCTAGGTTCTCTACAATCTGCATCCAACTTACTTATTTAGCCTTTTCTTAAACTATTCAGCATTTGTTTTCATGATTTGTTTTCATGATTCTTTCTCCCATCCCCATGAATTTGCTTATACTGTTCCACATACCCAGAATGGATTCCCTCTGCCCTACCTCTATCCAGTAACAATAATAGTTATAGTTTATATATTACTTTGAGTTTGGCAAAGCACTTTGTTCATAATGATCCTGAGGTAGAAAAATTGATCTTCATTATTTCTGTTTTATAGATGAAAAATGAGGCATAGAAAGATTAAATACCTAGAGTTACCCAAGTTATAAAGTCTAGAACCTTCACTTTATTATTGGTTTCCTTGCTCCTTGGTCTAAATCTAATGTCATCTCCTCCATGAAACCGTCCCCGACTCCTAGTCATCCTGCTTCTAAGGTGAAAATGACTTCTCTCTGCTCAAATTTCTATAGCACCTTACCTTAATTTCACTTATCATATATATCATGTTATACTTATTTGTGTATTCCATTATTAGATATTAAACTGCATTAGAGCAAGGCCTAAATTTTATCTATTATTGTAGACCTATCATTTAGCACACTGACTTTAAAAAATTAGGCATTCCAAAATATTTATCTAATGAATAAATTAATGAAACAAGTTTGGGAAAAGCATCTCTGAGAAAACAATCCTTGACCTAATTGCTTAATCTAGCAGGGGCCAACAGAGTTTCAGTGACAACCAAACAACATTTCCTTATCTACCATTTTTATTCTATTCCTCACACTATCTAGGAAATTAATTGATCAAAATTCCAGTCTTAAAATGTTCTTGTGCATAAGCTCTCATTCTGACTTCACTACAGAAACTAATCTATCATCATCAAATTCCTCTCCACTAGATATTTCAACTCACATACACAGACTGATCTCAGGAGAAATTATGGAGAAATACTTTATCCATGTGTAAATCTAGGGAATGAGGCTATGAAATTTGAAAAGACACTATTGGCTTTTTTTTCCCATTCATCGGCAAGGAAGAGGTAGCAAATCACACTGGACAGAGAAGTGATACTGAAATCAGGAGACCCCAGTTGAGCTCTGGCTCTTCCATACTACTCCATAAAGGTCACCACCTTTATGACTTTAGGCAAAGTTAGGCTAATTGATTCCTAAGGTCCCTTCTGGCTTTAAAGATTATGAAAATGTGGATTAAATCCTACTTCTTTTATATATCCTTATATAACTGATTTAAGAAGACGTGATGGTTTCCCCCAATCTTAAACTATTAGGTAAGGGGACCCTCACAAATTTCACAGTCTGTCCACAAGGTGTAGTTGACTTCGACAAGCATATAATGCTATATGACATGAGTTAATGTCATGATTTACCCATAACCAGTAGATCTTTTTCTTTCTTGAGTTTTGTTTTTATGTTCCCAGAAGTAAAGATGAGTTTATTCTAACATGTGCTTCTTTAAAAAAAAAAAACAAACTTGTCCTCCTTATGAATAAAGGCATGCATTTGATGAGAAGGCTACTTCAAGTTCAGAATTCATCCTACATCCATAGAAAATAAGAAAACTAACCAATCTCATATACAAAGAACAAATCTATGGAAAGGTTGGCATTATGCTCTAACTAAATAAATTAACATACAATATGTAACATAAAGTAAAGAATTAGTATACAGTTTTAAAATAATACAAGCAAAAGAGTTGGGTGCCCTTCAAATTAGTCACCTCAAAAAACTGTATTGTTAGTCTACTGATGTTGCCATGGCTCAGGATACATTTGGAGAGGCTTTTTCAAAACTGCCTTCAAAAGTAATTTATGAATCACACTCAAAAGCCATTGTATGACTTTTTAATCACAACTCCTTTTCTTGACCCAACTTGGTTTGGGATGACCTTTGGTTATCCTTGATAATAAAACCTAACTTCAAAAAGCTATGATTTATTATATTTGTCAGAGAATCACAAACCTATTTTTAACCAAAAAATCAGAGTTGGAACAAGAGTATATCTCCCAAGTTTCCCATCTCATTTGGATATAGAAATTCTAGGATATTTGTTTTGAAAAAAGAGAAGATGAAGACTCATTCCATTTATATTATAGTAAAACATTGTAAGCATGGAAAATAAAACAATAAAAGATAATATAATAGTTGTCTCCAAAATCTAAAGGGTCATCGTGTTTTTAAAAGAAGAGAGAATATGCTCCGCTCTATATTATTCTAGGGGGCTATACTAGGACCAATGGATAGAAGTGGGAGGGAGAGAGTGTTTGACTCAATATCAGCAGAAATGTCCTACATTTCTAAAAATGGAATGGGCTTTATTATCAGCCAGTGAATTTCCCACCTCTTTAAATATATTGGTAGAGTGGAATTGCTTGTTGGCTCTGGGAGGGGAAATGGAGGAAGGAAGGGGAAGAAAATGAATTGTGTAAACATAGAAAAATATTTAAAAATAAAAATAAATAAATTTTGAATAAATAAATATATTTGTAGAGCTTGTTGGTGACATCAAAGGATAAAACTTAACATCTTTTCTAAGCTTATTTGAAATATTTCCCTTCCTTCATTGCTAGGTTTGTGTTACTTCCACCATGAATCTTTCCTTGTGCTTGCAATTGAGATCCATTTCTACCTCCTCAAATTTCATGATAAATTTTGGCTTGGCTCTCCTTTGTCTTTATCATATTCCACTTCATCTCATGCTAATTTGTGCCCATAATGGCCCCATTAGACAGCTGGAAAGTCCTTGAGGGCAAAGACTATTAATTTGTTTACCTTCAAATCCCCAAAGCTTAAGCATTTAAAAAATGTTTGCTGGATAGAATAAAATTCTTGAATGGAATGGGAACTTAATAGATTCATTAAGGTTGAAGGAAAATTCTCAATCATCTAGCTTCCTTCAAGGCTCAAATTACATAACACCTCCCATGGGAAGCCATTCCTAATATTCCAACACAGAGCAAAGTATGTTTCACATTGTAGACACTCAATAAATGGGTTGGATTGAATCTAGTCCAACTCACTCATTTTGCAGATGAGAAAACTGACAGCCAGAGAGATAAAGGATTTGTCCACATTCATAGACTGCAAGCAGAAGATCTAGGGTTTAGACTCAGCTCAAAACCCATAGTTCTTTCCACAGCACCCCAGTACACAGCATTTGAGCTAGAAGATTTCTAAGGTCTCTCTCAGCTCTTGTCATTATTATTGTCATTCAGCCATTTCAGAAAGGTCTGACTCTTTATGACACCATTTGGGGTTTTCTTGGCAAAGATTGTGGAGTGATTTGCCATTTCGTTCTTCATTCTCTTAAGATTCTTTAATTTACACACACACACATTCTTATTCTGCTAGCATCTCTGTTTTATCTGTCAGCATCAGGTTAAATATAATACCACAGACTTCAAGTCACCAGAGGCCCAGAACTGTCTCTGTCTAAAATGTTTCTTATCACCTACCTGACACTATTGGAAAACAGATGACCGTTAAACAGACTTCGAAGTTATTGACAGCAATAGTGAGCAAGAGATGAGCATAGGTAAAGGGTGGAGGTAAACAAGGAGAGAAGCAAAAGCAATTGTACTAGGATAAGAATCTGAGGAAGGGACAAGGGCCAGGGGAGCAGGGTCCCCCTGCAGAGATGGTATGACAGCTGGTCTTTTCAGAAAAAGCCTGTGCTTTCTCAGCCTGTGCTGAAGCACCCATCTGTGTTTGTGTGTGGGTTGAGAGGGGCACAGGCAGGATTGTTTGTTTTGTTTTTCTTTTTTTCCCCACCAACTGAGTTGTTGAAAGAACAGTATTTGGCCACCTTGGCGGCTCCATCAGCACTCTCATCCAAGTGATGGTTAGCAAGTCGTACTTACCCATCGTGTTGTTGGCTCGAGAACAGGATGTGCGTTTCAAGATTTCATGCACCTAAAGAAGAAAGAAAGGAAAGCCATAAGACCAATTATCATGTCCCTGGGCAACATACGGATTTGAGCAACACTCTCTAGAGATTAGGGAAAGGGGCCTGATGAAGAGAGGAGGAGGAGAGGGGAGAAGAATATGTATGCATTTTGTCTAAGAGAGGGGAAAAGCCAAGCATATGTGGAACTCATGTACTGAGTGCCAAACCCAATCAAACTTGAGTCCTTCGAGAGAACAAAGACTTTAATTCCCCCACACATTCTCTTCCCATCACTCCACCTGGGAACAAATATATAAAATACAGCATGCTGTCACACATGTACTAGTATTCATTATGAATATACCATTCTCTGGGATGATCATGGTAACCTCTTAAAAATGCCTTCCAGTTCCCCTAAAAAGCTCCTAAAGGGGCTAAAGCAATGAATCATCTCTGAGAAGTGAAAAGGAGATCTTCAGGTAGAAAACGTAATGAGAGGAAAGATACTTCAGCAGAGAACTGCCTTCTCCATCACTCATGCTTGTTAATCCTGGCATACACACACACACACACACACACACACACACACACACACACACACACACACAGAGGATTTATTGCTATACACATTCTAAATCTGTTATTTTGTACTATAGATTTAACAGAAAAGGGCTGCCTCTGAAAGAGGCAGGCAGGTAGCACCATAATGCACAAACCCCAAGGTCTGACATTGGGAAGACCTAAGTTCAAATCCAGCATCAAATATTTACTAGCTGTGTGACCTTGAACAAAATCATTTCTTCTCTCCCCACTTCAATTTCCTAGAGATAATAATAACACCTACCTACTAGGGGGGTTGTGAGGATAAAATGAGGTGATAACTGAGCCCTGAGCACAGAGCCTGGAACATAGTAAGAGCTACATAAAGGTTTATTCCCATTCTCAACTCCCAAAGGTTGCCTTTGCAGAGAAACAATGTAAATTTGGTTGATGGATGACCATTTGGAGGGGCATGAAGATGGATGTTTATGTATCTCTGCCAGGCTTCTCTAAATAGCACTGAAAATCACTGTAGAATAAACATCTGGCTTACCCTGACCCCTACAAAGCAAAGGGCACAGATAGGGCAAGTAGATCCATCTTTCTATTTGGGTCATACAACAGACAATTAGGGCTGGGGCAGATCCAAATGCCTTGCGGAAGAGTCTGTGCCCCATGGTAGGGTGAGGTGGGACTGTGGGATAGGGCTGATGAATGAGCAGAACCTTGTCATTCCAAAACTGCTCACATCTTCTATTCTAGCCCCATAGTTAGAGGGAGTAGCACATAAACAATTTCCAGAAGTGGATCCAGTAGCCTTGAATCCTGTTTGTAATACAAGGCAGTACTTAAACAGTGATAATAATTAGGAACAGTATTTATGTGGGATTTTATTATTTTACAAGCATTTTGCAATTATCAGTTAATCCCCCTTAACACTCTATAACTACCACCACCACCCTCTAACCCAAGAGGCATGGAACTCAACTACAGAGAGATTTAAGTTGTTTGCAATAACATCGAACCAACTGAGGGGAAAATATGTGTTTCTTGTCATATGTTGTCTGTTATCTACTTAGGCTTTCATACTTTTGTTCTTTTATTTCTTCTACTTCAAGTGATTATTAATAAATCTTAAAAAATATACTACTTGGAGTTATTGGATATTAATTTTAATCTTACACATAGGAACAAAAAAGAAATCCCTATAAAATAAGTTTTGGTTTTTTTCTGACAAAACCAGTGTGATCTTTGTTGTTAATATTCACTCATTTCAAGCATGCCTGACTCTTCAGGAACCCATTTAAGGTTTTCTTAGCAAGATACTAAAATGGTTTGCCATTTCCTTCTTCAACTTGTTTGACAGATAAAGAAACTGAGGCAAACAGGGTTAAGTGACTTGCCCAGGGTCACATGACTAGTAAGTGTCTGAGACAAGAATTGAACTTAGGAAAATGTGTCTTCTTGACTCCAGGCCCAGAACTCAATTCACTGCACCTTCTAGCTATGTTCCTAAGTGAATTCTAAGTATACTTCCAAGATAACACATCTCAAGCCATTATAAAACTCTTGAATAAAAAAGCACTAAATAGACCATTGTTTTTATTTTCTTGACTATAAGCATACCAAAAATTTATACTGCTATAAGCAGACAAGTCTAGTTCTTTCTTCTGACTGTAAATGGCCTTTATAATCTTGTCATATCACTTCTCTGGGTCTTAGTTTCTCTATCTGTAAAATAAGGGCATTGGAATAGATGACCTCTATGGTTCCTTCTAGCTTGTTTCCTTACCTTGTTCTCTCCACTGGAGCTACTCCTCCACATCCTCCCCAAAGGAAAACTAGACTCTGACTCTGGAACCACCTAAAGCTTTGATACACTAGCTTTGGCTTTATTGGGATTGACAATATTTCCTCACCATCTCCATATCACATCCAGGAAGAGTACCTCTCTTCCTTCCACTCACTAATTTCCAGCTCCCATTTGTGTATTACCTTCCTCCATCAGATTGTAAGCTCCTTGAAGGCAAGGACTGTTCACTTTTCTCTTTATCTCTAGCACTTAGTAGTGTCTGGCATATAGTAAGCACTTAACAAATCTTTTCCCTATCTAAACTTTAGGCTTTAGAAAGTGATATTCTATTGCAGTCTTCAGTCAAATGTTTCTGTGTCTCACTACTCTAACCACCAGGAATGTCTTTCAGGTACCTGAACCTCAGTCTCTGAAACATTATTTCTTTTTCAAGTGCTCAAGGAAAATACATTTCTAACCACTCATTGGCAATAGGCAATTTCATGCTACCTCTAGGCTTTCTTTCTTTCTCCTTCTCTGCCTCTTAGAAAGATTAATTCTTGGAGCAATGAAAGCAAAGGAATCAACAAATAGAAAATTATACCTCTTCTAACTCAGTTAAAGTTGTATCCCTTTATGGGGACCCTGAAAACAAATGTTTAGTAACCAACATCACAAGGCAAATGGAGATTCCATTAACAGACTCAAGTATGCTGTGGAACTATATGAAAAGAAAAGATGCTTGTCATACTAAAAGAGCTTTGGTCAAAGCAATATCTACACAATTAGCTTTCTATAGAGTAGGCTGACTCTTGCTCTTAGATATTTTTTTTTTCTGGGGATTCCCATGATACAAATGTTCAAGTTCTCCTTACAGAGGAGACAAAAGGGAGGCAGAGGATAAGGGCAAGTGACAATGGCATTGGTCACTGATTAAAGAATAGCTAAACAAGTCATAGTGCATACATGTAATGGAATATTACTACGCTACAAGAAATTAAAAGTATGATGAATACAAGAATTACAGGAAAGCAGATACAAAATGATTTAAGCAGAACAAGGAAAAAATATACATATGAGCACTACTGCAATATTAATAGAAAGAAAAACAAAATAATTGAAAATGGAGTGCTGCAAAATTATAATGCCCAAGCTTGGCCCCAAAGAAGATAGATGGCAGATATCTTCCCACCTTTCTTGCAGAGGTAGAGGACTAACTACCGTATATGCCAAACTTTTCCCAAAGTGTTGGGGTTTTTCTACTTTTAAAAAATACTTTCTTATAAGTGATTACCTCTGACAGATCATAGAGAGGGATGTATTAAGAAATGTAGGTGATGTAAAAACAAAAGCTATTAAAGTATTTTAATAGTATTATAATGAAATGGGTTCTTGTCCTAGCAGTTACTGTGACTTATGATGTGGCCTTGGCAAATTACTTCAAGCCTCTGGGTCATGAATTCCAAATGTGTGAAATAGAGGATGGACTTAAGACTGACTTCAAGATCCCTAACTGCCTATGGGACCATCCAATACTCTATAAGTCTGCCATTATCAAAATGACCTGGGATGAGTATGCAAAGGGAAAGCTTGCCTCCCACACTATCAGGCACTGGGAAGTTTGTTTGCCATCTCTTTTTCCACTGGGATTTACCTCACTGTTGCTTGGCAACCCCTAAGCAAATAATGTGAGAGTCAGCAGGTAGAACTAAGCCAGGTACTCTTTTCTGCCTCACCCCCACCCCATCCATCTGCCAGCCACGCTTTTGTTTACTTACAATGCGGCTCCTGGTAGCATTGTCAAAGAAGGTATCCTTGTCCTGGATGTTGTACCTGAGGACACCAAAAAAAGGGATTATGAACTTCTTCCCCAGACTACATGACATCACAACATGTACTCTGTGGCTGGGACATGGCCAGGCAGAATCACAAGAGCTCAGTGTTAGAAAGACCTTCAGAGGCTCTCTAGGCTTACCTGTAACTAATGAGTCATCTCTTCCATGACATCAATCAGTCTATAAATATTATTAAATATCTACTATGGTTTAGGCATTGTACTAGGACCTGGGGATCCAAGAACAAAATACAAGTACAAAGAACAAGATAATCCCTTCTTGCAATGAGATTATACTCTACGGAGTAAAAGATATAAAAACCATAATCAGCATAAACGTGAAGTGAATATGAATAAATACAAAGTACTTAAATACAAAGTAGTACAGCAACTAGCTTGGGGGGGGGGGTGGATCAGGAAAGCTTCATGTAGAAAGTGGTACCTCAGGAGCATCTTGAAAGAAGGGACTCCATGAGGCAGAGATGAGGAGGGAGTTTGGTCCTAGGTATGGCGTCAGTCCAACAAAAGTATGAGAATGGGGGGCAGAATGTCATATGTGAGGAATACAAAGCCGGTTAGCTTGGCTGTATTTCAAGATGCAAGGAGAAGAGTATTGTCCAAGGAGATTAGAAAAAATAGATTAGAGCCTGGTGATAGGAAGCTTTAAAAACTAACCGAGGATTTCTGTTTTGTCCTAGGGGCCCCAGGAAACCACTGGAGTTGATTGAGATAGGGAGTCATGCACTCAGGTTTATGCTTCAGGAAAATTACATTGACAATAGTGTGCAAGAAGGACTGGAATGGGTAGAGACACATTAGGAGGCTGCTGCAATAATCTGGGTGAGAAATGACGTGAACCTGAACTCCATGGTAACTGTGTGATGGAGGAAAAGGATCAGATACGAGAGATTGTTAAGGTTAAAATGCAAAGATTGGCAAATGACTGGATATTAAAGAGAGTTAGAACAGCTGGATGGCTCAGTGGATTGAGAGCCAGGCCTAGAGATGGGAGATCCTGGGTTAATATCTGACTTCAGACACTTCCCAGCTGTGTGTCCCTGGGCAAGTCACTTAACCCCCATTGCCTAGCCCTTATCGCTCTTCTGCCTTGGAACCAATACACACTATTGATTCTAAGACAGAAGGTAAAGGGAAGGAGAAGAGGAGAGGAGAGGAAGAGGGTGAGGGGGAGAGAGA
>NC_058134.1:196066436-196122234 GCF_016433145.1 Gracilinanus agilis
AGAGAGAGAGAGAGAGAGAGAGAGAGAGAGAGAGAGAGAGAGAGAGAGAGAGAGAGAGAGAGAGAGGAGTTGAAGATAATGTTAAAGTTATTAACCTCAGACATTGGAATACTGGTGATGCCTTTGACAGAAGTAGAGAAGTTTGGGAAAATAGAGTGTGAAATAAATATTGAGTTCATATGTTGAGTACAAGATGTCTCCACCAAGATATATAGTTGAAATGTCCAATGGGTATTAGGTAGCATCAAACTGAGATTCAAGGGAAAGACAGAGAGGAAGGGAGGGAAGGGAAGGAAGGACAGGAAAAGAGAGATAGGTCTAGGAGCAATATGCATAGAGATAGTTAAATTGGAGCCGATAAGGTTTCCAAGAATGATAGTAGAGGGAGAAGAGAAGAGAGTCCAGGAGAGTACCTTGGAGTATGTCTATGGATGTGGATGTGATGTGTATGATGATCCGGAAAAAAAAAAAAACAGTTAAGAAGTGATTAGACTAAGGGAATATGAATCAAGAGAATATATTATCATGTA
The DNA here is from genome assembly GCF_016433145.1 of Gracilinanus agilis. Classification (NCBI taxonomy): domain Eukaryota; kingdom Metazoa; phylum Chordata; class Mammalia; order Didelphimorphia; family Didelphidae; genus Gracilinanus; species Gracilinanus agilis. The sequence goes on from NC_058134.1 coordinate 196,066,967, forward strand.
AACCCAGAGAGAGAATAGCCAAGGGAGAAAGTAGTCAGCTGGGTCAAATGCTGAGAAAAGACCATCAGATTTAGTAATTAAGAGATTATTGGTAACTTTAAAAAAAAACGTATCTTCCAACTTTAAATCAGTACTATGTATTGGTTCCAAGGTAGAAGAGCAGTTAGGGCTGGGCAGTGTGGGTTAAGTGACTTGCCCAGGATCACACAGCTAGAAAGTGTCTCAGATCAGACTTGATCTCAGGACTTTCTGACTCTAAGTCCATCTCTCAATTCAGAGAGACACCTAACTGAAAATAGATATTTGTTCAATGGTCTATAGACTTCCCTGGTAATCCCTGGAAATGCACAACTATGATTTATTTACCCTGAAATTTCAACCTGACTGCCCTCTGTCCTGGAAATTGTTCATCTTCCTTTGGGAAGATTATCTGATCCAGATGTCAGACCCTGATTGGACAGAATTGCAATGCAGTCAAATGAGAAGCAAAGTGGCCGCTAAAGCCTCAGGGTTCCAATGAGCCTTTAGAATGGAAGAGCTTGGAATGAGGAGATTCAGGTCCAAGAACTGGCTCTGATACTTACTAAATGAGGGAATTTGGGTAAGATAATATATAACCTCTCTTTTCTCATCAGCCAAATGGGGATGGGAATACCTATCCTGCCTACATCTCAGGACAGTTGTAAGCATCCAGTGAGACAATGGTCCTTAAAGGACTTTGTGAACCAAAAAGCTCCATAAAAATGTAAAGTACTGGTTATTATCATTCAACATGCCCTGCACATATACACCACAGCCCTACAATGTCTCAAGAATAAACTCATGTTGATCCTTGGTCTATATATCATGTCTACACTTAGATTTGAGGCTTCTGTTTTACAGGAAGCATATGTGTACTATATGTGTTGCAGACATTTATTTATGATGAATCATATCTTTAATAATGTTTTCTAGAATTTTGGTGGGTAATCAACTCTTCTAGACTGACGATTACCTGGACCACAAAAGGGATCTTATTTAGATGGCAGCTATGAGATATTTCATCACAAATCAATCACTCAACAAATAAATTTATGTTTGGAACAATCACCATTGAACAAAGGAAAGAGAAATGAGTTAGAGGGTAAGAGAATTGGATTCTGCCCTGTTCCTGTCCCCATGATATAGTGGGAAAACATTGAAATGAAAGACTGAGATTATAGCTCGGGCTCTGCCACTTACTACCACCAAGGCACTGGATAGCTCATCCTCCCTAAGTTATAACTTCCTGAGGTCACTATCATTAGCTATTTCCATTTTCACACCTCCCACTCTTATTTCCATTTTTTTTTTTTGCAATCTGGCTTCGAACAACACCAAAGCTACCAATGACCTCAAACTGCTGAATTCAATAGATGCCTCCACTGAACAGAAACACAAGAGGCTTAGAAGGTCCAAGTATTTAGAACTTCAGACAAGAGCAGAGGATGATATTCCTATTTTGGCAGGCCTTGCCAAATTTCAATTACTCTTTAGAGACTAATCAGCAAGGACTACACACACTGGATATATATTCTATCTGAGTTAAAGAGGAATCTCTGACAGAATAAAAATCCAGTAGGAGGAAAAACTCATCAATAGTATCTGCCTTCAGGCAGCTAGGTAGTACAGTAGATAGAGAGCCAGACATGGAGTCAGAAAGACCTGGGTTCAAGTCGGGCGTCAGACATTTCCTAGCTGTGTAACCCTGGGTAAGTCACTTAACCACCATTGCCCTAGCCCTTGCTGCTCTTCTGTCTTAGAAAGATACTAAAACAGAAAATGATGATTAAAAAAAAAAAAACATAAAAGAGAGTGGTAGGATTCAGGCTCACCTCTCTCCACCATGTCAAAGTAAACCTTCAACCTAAGTCCCTCCTATGCCATTTGGTTACTAACTGAAATCTCTCAGCAAGAACTTTATCCTATTAGTTTTAGGCTCTGGTTTTTATTAAAGTCAAAGGCTCATACCTAGACTCTAAAATTTTGCATTTTTTTCTCCTTTTCCTCTCATATTGCCACCCTGAGAAACCTCCATCTTAGATTCCTCCTCTTCCAAATGGTGACTGCTTCCCCCAGAACACGATTTTTGAAAAGACCGCAGCCATTGTGTCCCAGTGATCTTTCTTCCTAACTGCTTTCCAGATCCCTTTTATATATCATCTACCTCCAGTAACACATAAACTCCTGGAGAGTAGGGTTTGTCTTGCTTGCATTTACAACCACAGTGTTTCTCACCTAGACTTGCATCTAGTATGTACTTAATAAATACCTTATCTATCTATCTAATACCCCAGGAGGGTGACAACTAAGCCAGTATCACTGATGTAAGATTGTATAAATGAGGGCACTGAGAGCATATTTTGATAAGGGATGATGGAAAAGATCGTGAATTGGCTGGCTGCCTGGAGGGAGGGTCAGTTACTGAGAATGGACAGAGCAATAAGGAGGGAGGCTGAAGGACTCATCACAACCCATGTTCTTCACAAGTCTGTCAGATTTTTAAGGTATCCTAAGGGTAAAAAATGTATCTAGAGGGAATAATTGCATATAAGTATAGAAGCATAGAACTTTAAAACTGCAAGAGACCTAAGAGAGCATCTCATCCAATACTCTAATTTTACAAATTAGGAAACTGAAGCCCAGAAATGTTTTTATGATTTAAAACAAAAGCATCTTTCTAGAAGAAATAGAGCTGGACCAAGATGAATTCATTCAAAAAGTATTTATTTACTTCATGTACCAAGTTTACTTTTATATTGATTACTATGCTGTCCTGAAGATACAAAGACAAAAAAGAAATCAACCTTCTATTAGAATGTGAGAAAAATAATATGAGTGCTGAAAATGAAATACAACGTCGTTTCTGGGAGGGGAGAATGCTAGCAAGTAGGAGTATTAGGATGGGCTTCATATTAAAGCTGACATCAGAATTGGACCTTGAATGAAACCTGGGATTCCATGAGATGAAAGTAAGGAGAGAGTACATTCCAGGCATGAAAGATATCCTAAACAAAGGCAGAGACAATGAGCTGGATAGTTATGTAGAGTGAACAGCAAGGATGCCATTTGGACTGAAACATAAAGTGGATGAAGATGTATCATAAGCAGGAAAAGTTAGGCTGGAGAACAGATTGTAAAGGATTTTTAAAACTATGTTAAAGAGCTATATTTTATCCTTGAGGCAAGAGGAAGCCACTAGAGCCTCAGAAGTAAGGAGAACAATATAGTTAGACTTAAAGTATAGGAACTTTGTTTTGGCTGGCATATTGGGCAGGGAGAAGGGGAAGGGCAGATTTGAGAAGAGAGCAAGTAGAAGCAGAGAAAGCAGTTAAGAGGATATCACAATATATCCAGGTGAAGGATGATAAAAGCTTGAATCACGGGATGGTTATGTGAGTGGATATAAGATATATTGTGAAAATGACAAGATTTGGCAACTGATTGGATAGATAATTTCTATGGTCTTGTTTAGCCCTATTTTTATCTATTATTCTGAGGGTGTTTGAGGAGAAATGTAATGATGATTGGGGAGCTCTTAGACAAACCTGATAAATTTATGGGAAAATTAGCCTTGTTTAGAATATTGTCTATGCCTCTCCCTATGGGGCATGGACATGTTCATTGGGCCATTGTTAAGAGGACCAAAATCAACCCCTATTTAAGTTTCAATGACAGTAATGACCTAGAAAGTGTTCGGTTAGCTAGGATTTCTTAGCTAGGATGGAATTTTATCAGAGGATTCCCTCTCCTGAGTAAGTCCATGAAAGTGAGGGTGGCATGTTATTGGTGGAAAAAGCCTTTTCTCTTGAGGCCTTTCTTCTAACATGTGTGCATAACAGATTTCCCTGTTTCACACAGAACCTACAAGAGACCAAAGAGATGACCTCTTCATCCTGACATAGCAGTAGTCAGAGCAATGATGCACTATTTCCTAAAGAAGTACAAGGCCAAGAATGTCTAAATGGAAAGTTCAGGAATAATATTCTTGAACCCAAACATCCTAAATGAAGAAAAAGAGATCTATTTCCTAGGGTTGTTGATTTTATAGGCAATATGATCCCATAATTTTAGCCTTCTAGTCAAAGGAGGGAGATTTATTGAGAAGAGTCGATCTTTAGCGTTGCCTTATAAGAAATCCCAATTTAAGAGTTCTGGCCTTTAAAAGAGAAAAGGGTGGGAGTGCATGGCATGCTTCTGGGAAAGCAGAGGATCACCCACATGGCTCCCAAATCCGGAGCAACAATCAAAAAGATATGAGAGCAAGCAATGGATATTCTATAATCTGGCTTCTGACTTCATGACTTCTCTAAAATCACCAGTGATCTCTTTACTGCCAAATTTAATGGTCTTTTCTCAGTCTTCATCCTTCTTAGAAAAGTAGTCATCTCATTAGTTCCCAGAAATTGAATTATCATGTCTATGAAGATGCTTTGTAAATCTGTATATTCAAACTGAGTCTCTCCTTGGCTTTATTTTCCCCAAATCAATTTTATTTGAGTGTCTCAAACTGAATAGGCTTCTCAAACTCAGCACATCCAAATTAGAACTTGTTGTCTTTCCCCCAAAATCTTCCCATGTTCTCAACTTTCATTCTCTCTCCTAGTTGTCCTGCCTCAAAATCCCAGTGTTCCCTCTAACTTTTCCCTCACCCTCATCCTACATATTTCATTTGTTATCAAATCTCATCATTTCTACATTTATGACATCTCTTGTTTATTTTCCTTCTCTCCTCTCAAACATCATGTCTCACTTGGATAATTGAAAGCTCCTTCTAGTTGTTCCCCTTATCTCAAACATCTTCCCTACTCTATTCAGCTGCCAAAGTGAATTTCTTAAATCACAGGTTTTAACATATGATTCAACTCCATCGGTTAACTCCAGGGGCTCCCTATTAGTTCCAAAATCAAATATCACATCCTGTAGCAATTAAATTCCTCCCCAAAATGGCCCCTTTATGCCTTTTCAGTCTTTTTACATTTTCTTCCCTATATTTCACTCTATGCAAAGGCCAGTTCACTGTTCCTCAAACACAGCACTATATATCTCAACTCCAGCCTTTGCATTTGCTTCCCCGTATGCCTGGAATTTTCTCCTCTTTTATCTCCACTTCTTTTCTTCTCTGGCTCCTTTCAAAAATTCAGCTCATGTCCCACCTTCTGCAAGAGACCTTTCTTAGGTCTCTCTAATGCCCCTCTCCCTCTGAGATAATCTTCCATAGATTCTGTATGGATATATATATATGCATATATATATATATGAAGCTAGTTATTGACATGTCATCTTCTCCATTAGAATGTGAGCTTCTTCATAGTTAAAGACAGTGTTTTCTTTCTATTTCTCATATTTAGTTCAGTGCTCAGTACATAATAAACACTTAATAAATACTTAATTAATAAATGACTGAATGACTAACCTTGCTCCCTACCATTATTATGTTGAGCTATTTGGATAGTGCAAAATATGCCAGCCACTGGAGGCTGAGTGGTGTCCAAACCACCAAGTAGCTGTTTGGGACTGCATGGGAGGCTTAGAGAGTCATCAGAATGGCAGGGTATTACCTGGCTGACAATTCTAAGTTCAGCCCCCTTTCAAGGGGAATGCAAACCATGGGACAGCAATGAACTAAAAAGACTCTAGGACACTGTATATATTGCTTATGTACCACAAGGAGGGATTTATCTATTTCCTGTATTTGTCTATGAGTTCCATATTCTGTGGAGTGAAATAAAAGCTGTCTTCTACCCAATTTGCATTTGTTACCTTAACTGCATTTTGAGATCTAGGGACATATTGCTTTCTCTTGTGGAAACATGGATATAAAGTATACATGAGCTATATTCAGAGATTTCTGAGATTAAATTCAAGAGGGTAATCATAGGTAAATGTGGTGTTTGGGGGTTCCCCCTGCCCAAGATCAGATTCAGTATATGTGAGTCCAAAGTTTGAAAGGGCAGAATTAGTAGGTCTTTCACATCCTTCTAAGTCTAACCAGCTGTTCAGGGTTCCCCCAAAGCAACCTTTCCTGTTCTCACTTTTTTTTTTCATCTTTTGTGCTCCAGACCTCTCCATCCTGAATCCTTTGCCCTTTCTTGCTAGGTTGTTAGTCTGTGGATTTCATTGGATCAATATTCCCATTTCAATTCCAAACACCAACAAATGTTTCCGTTTTATAGTCTCTCTAGAATACTCACTCCTACTTGAAGACTCTTTTTTGCTATTTTTCTAAAGGATCCTGACAGGTCAAAGTGTTCAGGGTAAGAGGCTAAGAATAAAAGAATGGGGAGGTAGAAAGAAAACTGAGGGAACTCAACTCTCCTCCCTTCCAACACATTTATACTACACACACACACACACACACACACACACATCCATATGCACATACACGTGCAAGCATTTCTTTCCAGTTTAACTATGATCCTGAAAATCCAAAATCTTAGTAGAGCCTTGTGCTTTAGGCAGGGAAGTAAATGAATTTTCCATATTTCTCCTTAGTCTACCCAGAATAATTAAAAGCTACCTCCCTGTTCCACCAATCCATTACAAAAGAATAAACCTTAATTATATAAATAAATTTGTAAATATAAATAACATATATGTGCCATAAAATAGAAATTATAAATGAGCCTAATAATAGCTTAGTATCTATCTCAGAGGACCAGATGAAATAATGATACACTGTACTAGGGTGGAGAGATTCTTGAATTTGGATTTAGAGACCAGAGTTCAAATTCCAACTCTACCACTTAATACCTATGCAACACTGTCAAGTCAGTTCACTTTTCTTATTGTTTTCTTGACTATAAAACAAGAGAATTGAACTAGATGACCTCTGAAAAAGCTTTCTGCTCTAAATATATTATTGACAAGTATTTATTAAAGTGCCTACTATGTGCTAGGGGTTGGGGATATAAATACAATGAATTAAAAAAACTAACTCACAAGGAACTTACATTTTACTGTTCTATGAGTAGATCTTATCTAGTTTCCTTCCACAGCTAATGTTTTAAGCTTTATGATACATACAAAATGCCTTAGAAACTGTAAAGTGCTATATAAATGTCAGGTGTCATTAACTTGTTAGCCTAACCCTCCCCTGGGTCAGCCGTCTATTTTTTAAAGTCTGTGTCCCATGTGCCATCAAACCAAGTACTCACAGATACAGCTTCTCCCTGGAGAAGGGGTAGGAGAGGTTTTTCATCTTGTTGTTGCTATGTTCTGGTACTCGGGGCTGTAAGGGGTAACTCATCTTCTGCAGAATCTCATTGAACTTCTTTGCAATGGTGCCTCCTGATTTGATCTCGTACATCTATAGAAGGCAAAGCCACAAGGGTGAAAAGGAAGTAAATGAGAAAGAGAAATGAATCCTTTTCCCTTCCTCTCAACCTTCTTAGAGTCAGGATGCCCTCACTGATACATTTTGGGAGCAGGGCATGAGAGAAAGATGGCTTCTAGAAAGAGCTAGTTCCTTGACTCTTCCTCTCAAGTCCCTTTACAAAGCTGACAGGGCAGTAGTTTACCCTCTTATCTGTGCTAATACTGGAGAACACTGAAGCTAATTCAGGCACTCCCCAAAAGCTTTTAAAAATTTAATAATATGAAAATATGTTTTATATGATAATATATGTATAACCCAGAAAAAAATAAAATCATAATCATAAAATAACAGAATTGTCCAACAAAAGGAAACTTAGCCACCATTTAAGCTAATCCCCTCGCTACACAGATGAGGCACAGAAACAAAAAAGTGATTTGCTGAAGGTCATACAAATGGTTAGTAACAGAAGCAAGACTCCAGGAGAACAGGGAGGGCTAGTAGGTAACCCACCCCCAAGTCTCATATAGAGATAGCTCCCTTTCAATATGAATAACTATAAAATACCTTCTTTTCATACATAAACACTCATCTTCAATACCCTAATTATCCATGACTTTTCTAGTAAGGACAATCCTTCCATAGGTGCCAAACCTAAACCCACTCTATACTCTATAAGTTTTTTTATGAGTTGCTCAGCCTCAGAAATGTTTCCCTCCCCATCCACAGTCAATCTTTCTCTTTCTCCAAACTTAGCTTGGCTACAAACTGTTACTGGGCCCACATTCAAAACCTTTCTGGCCCATTGGGACTTGCCAAAGCTTACACTCTGCCAACATGCTTTTTTTGTCAAACCAAGGTCATCTCCCCACAAATCTGGTTTGGCATTCAAGGCTCTCCACAGTCTGGCTCCAATCTATCTCCCCAGCCTTATCTCCAGCAACTCCCCTTCACATTCAAATTCCAGACAGACTGAGCTATTTCTCCTTCTTTAATCTCTCCTGTCTTTTTGGAATTGATTTCTCCTGATCTCTATCAAAGCCACTCTCTTCCTTTGAGGCATCAGAGAAGGACCTCAGTGGAAAATATACCCACATACCCCCAATATAGTGTGCATGTCCTAAATGAAAGCTCTGTGTGATGCTATAAAACTACATTCATATCTCTCTCTCTCCCTCCATCCCTCTCTCTCTCTCTCCCTCCATCTCTCTCTCTCTCTCTCTCTCTCTCTCTCTCTCTCTCTCTCTCTCTCTCTCTCTCTCTCTTTCTGTTTCTCTTTCTCTCTCTTTGATTATAGAATGAGGAGGCTGCCTTCAGGTTGCATCCAATGCTTGGTATGTTCAGAAAGTCAATATTTCCTTCTATGATCAGAAATCCTCTCTTTTCCATTTAATTTCTATCAATAAATAGGACAATATCATTGCAATCACAATTGTAGATGTTGAAGGAAAATATTGAGTCCATCATCCTTCCATTCACAGATTCTTCCTTAAATGATATTTTCCATGTGTATCCTCTATAGTCTTAAGGGATTCACAAATTTTCAACTGTGTCTTAAAAACAACTGATCTGCTCTTGACCCAAAAAATCCTCCTCTCTCAAAAAAAAAAAGTAGACAGTGGTAGGTGGAAATGACTCTATATAATGTGCAGATGAAGAAAGTATAGTCCTAGGATAGAGGGGTCTGACCAAATTTAGGAAGCAAGAGGCAACAGAGTCAGGAATCATAATAATTCAGCTGATAGAGTGAAAATATCTTTGGCATTTGGGTAGAGCAAGTATTATCTCCATTTAAAATATGGAGAAACTGAAGTTTATAGAACTTAAAGGACTAGTTCAATGTTGCACAATTATTTAAGCACAAAAGTCAGGATTCAAATCCAGATCTCTTGCTCAAAATCCAATGCTTCTTATACAATTTGACACTAGAGAGAACTTAAATACTTCTCCTTCAAGACCATGCTCAGAATTGCATTATTAAATACTAGGCACCATGATAATTAAAAAATGGGAAAGATTATAGATTCCATAGTCAGAGAACCTAGGTTCAAATCTCATCTCTGCCACTATAAGGGGTAAAAAGGGGTTTTGGTTAGGTGGATATTAAAAGGTTTGGTTGCCAGGAAACTGAAGAATTATCAGTCCCCAAATAAAGAATAACCTCAAGTCAAAATGACCTTCATGGAAGTTAATTTACAAATAAGGAGAGGAAGAGAAAACCAGAAAATCAGAAAGAGGATAAGATAGGATAAGTAACCTAACACACTAGGTAATTTGTTCTGGTCCCCTAGATTAACCCAGGCAAATCTAATTAGTCCTCAGTCTAGCAAGGCCCAACCTGAAGCCCAAGGACGGAGAGCCTGAGGGCCAGAGAGCCAGAGGGCCCCAGAGGTGAAAGAAGCAAAGGTGTCAGTCACAGGGTCTCTTTTGAAAGGGAAGTTCTTTAAGAGAAGTTCAGGAAGATTTAGTCTTTACATTCACCACGTGTAGTTCTAAGGGAAAGATTTAAGAACAGTCTCACCAAGGTCTCAGAGTCCCAGGTCAAGCACTCCTCCATATCTAAGTCATGAACAAGAAGAAGTCCTTCAGGTCCAAGACATGAACAAGAAGAGTGAGTTGAACTCACTGAACTCTCTTTTAAAGGGGCTTCTTTTGCATCACTTCCTGTGCTTTCCTCTTAGTTTTCATGTCCAATCATAACAGATGCTTTTCTTGGGCAGTCAGTAAATTCTGATTCATCATTCACTCTAGCACATATGGGTCACAGACCTCCCAACTTGTGAGTTAAGTGGAGTTGTTTGTAATTTTTGTGATTAGATTTGAGAATGGGCAAGGTAGATTTAATCTCATCACAATCCCCGCTGTGATCATTTGGGAAACTCATCTCCCCAACTGATCATTTGACATAATCATCCTATACCCCTAAATTTTTTCTAACTACAATAGAGATAAGAGGTAAGCAGAAGAGAAAGAGAGAGAGATCGAAACCAATGTTTTCCTAGGAGCATTGACAAAAAGTCAGTTCGGGGCAATCCTCTTTAGCATAAGAGTTTATAATTCAAAATAATTGTGCTCAATCCCCTTAAGTTCAATTAGTTGCACCCCAAAGTTCATTTTGGATCATCTTGATTCAGTGTAGGTTTCTGCAGGCATATTTTCTGGATCATCTTGATTCAAAGTAGGTCTCTGCAGGCATCTTTCTCCAAATAGTTCATCTTCTGGATTCAAAGTGTTAGTAGACTTCTTTTTCTGAAAATTTTCTTGAACAAAACTTTAAATCTTGGATTTTTCTAAAAATACAATCCCCACTGAAAAGAGTATTGACCAACACCCAGATCAGCTCAGAATACATCATTGAGTTATGGGGTATATAAGTCAATTATCAAAAGAAAAACCAAAAGCATAAGAAGAAAAACAAATAGAAAAAAATTAAGCTTTGGGAGAAATAAAAAATTCAAAATAAGACTCAAAATATCAAAAATCTATGTATATAAAAAAATTTTAAGTAAACAAGAATAAATTCATAACAGGCCCTAATACTAAGGTCCAATTAAAGTAAATCCTCTCCCATAAACCTGTAGAACAAAATGCAGTAATATTGCACTTACCCATTGGCAGCCAAGACTACAGGAAGTTGCCATATCATAAAAGAGAAAAGAGAACCTGATTTTTATGTAAAAGGAAAGTGTCATTCCCTGGTCTGATTTAACTTCATTCTCAGGGATAGGGGAGCCAGAAAGATGGCCAACCTTCAGTACTTGACTGTCAGTGTGGTACAAAGCATCCTATGTCTTAACATATGTCAAACATCACAACTTCGAGTCTCACACTAGGTTCAAGTCCTTTAGTATTGGCATAGAAGTGCAACAGGTATGGTCTTTTTTGACCTTGTGCTCCATGGCACTATTCAGATTAAATCTGTGCTTCTATGGCACTATGCAGATGAAGTCTGGCTCCTTTTTGATCCCATTTCCTAGAATCAGACATAAACATTAATCATAGTCCATAACATTTATCAATAAATGACAGGTTTCCATAGTCTTAGGCTTTTGGGTATGCATTAATATTATAGCAAATATATTTTAAACTTATATTACTTCAGAATCAAAAAAATTACTATTGATTATATGTACTTTAAGTACAAGAGATAAAAAAGGAAAAATCAAATATTCTATTAGGAAAAAAAAGGCAATAGTAAAATAAAATTCAGCAATTCAATGTGTTCCCAAAAATGGAATCCACTTTTCTATGGACTATTATCTCCATTGCTTATGATAGGACACAGTCAATCAGTTTCAATAGAAGGTGCTCTCTTTACACGTGAGGAATGAATCCAAGAGTCCTTTTCTCCAATTTTTGTAGCTGTTGGAGTAGTTAACAATATTTGAAATGGACCTTCCCAGGAAGGCTGAGTTGCTCCAGTGTGCTGGAAATTCTTTATATACACTTTGTCTCCTGGGTTCAGGTCATGAAATGAAAAATCTATTGGTCCTGCTTATTCTGCAGCTCCGGATTCATGAAGTTCATGCAGTTTGTGCTGTACTTCCTGTATATAGGAAGCAATAGAAGTATCTCCCCCTAATAGTGATGTATATGCAGGAGAAAAAGGCTTAGCCTGTAGAGTGGGATGTCCAAAAAGAATCTCATATGGTGAGATGTGTAAATCTCCCCTGGGCCTGCTTCTAAGATAAAATAGAGCCAGAGGGAGAATTTTAGGTCATTTTAAATGTGTCTCGGTGCATAATTTGCCAATCTTAGTTTTAAGTTCTCTATTCATCCTTTCGACTTGGCCTGAGTTCTGGGGGTGATATGGTACATGGAATTAGGGAGTTATCCCCAAACAAGAATATATTTCAGATAAAACTGAAATACTAAACACCATGATAATTACAAAACAGGAAAGATTATAGATTCCATAGTCAAAAGACCTAGGTTCAAATCCCATCTCTGGGGGAATTTACTACCTGTGTGACCTGGGCAAATCACTTAACATACCTGGACCTCAGTTACCTCTTTGGTAAAATGAGAAGTTGTACTAGAGGAATTTTAAGGTTCCTTCCAGTTATAATTCTGGGATGATACAATCCTTTTTTCTCCCACATTCTATCCATCAAAGAACATTAGTTTCCCAGAGATGGTTTCTATTTTCTTTTAGGTCTAAATACTAGTTCTGAATCATAGTGATTTCCTGTAGCAAAGCCCATGAAAGACCTTTTAAGTGGAAACAAATTTTCAGAGATGAGAAGATATCCTGAAACCAAGGAACATGATAGAGAAGAAGAAGGAAAAAACACAGGAGTCCTGGATCCCTGCATGGGAGTTAAAACAAGTAGCTTCAAAATGAAGAATCATAAACTTAACTTAATGGGTGTGATACAGATTCAGCTTTCTCCACCAATGAAATGCATACACCTATGGCCATAATCAGAGTCAAAGTCTGAGCCAAGAAAAGTAAAGAGGACGACTAATAGACAGAAAAAGAACTCAAACATCCAGTATAGCAAAGCAGCTAATCAGAACCTATTGGCATATATCTCAACTCTGAATGATTTTTCCCTAATCTCTCACCTAGAGAGGATTTTTCTCATTGATACTGGCTATGATGGGTTTAGATTACAGCCCTTTGTCTATCTCCCCACCCAACTCCCAAAAAGGGGGACCCAAGGGCCTTGGAGGATAAAATTAAACAATCAATGAGTATTTTCTATTACGCAGTGAAGAAGACTACATTTGGAACAAAGAAATATGGGTCCAATGCTTGGCTCTTATTCTTCTAGCTATGTGACCATAGGAAAGTCACTTAAACTTTCTGAACCTCATTCTATTTTTCTATAAAATAGGCATATTGATACTTACACTCATCTCATAGGTTCATTGTGCTGTTGTCAAAGTAAAAATATCATGGACTTTAAACAAAATAGACTGCTCCTGCACAGAGTTTATTTTAGAAAAGGAAAAGAAAATAGACATAGTATGATTTTGGGAAAGCCAACTTTAAAAGGTTCAGAGTAAAGATAAGTAAGGTCCAAATAACTAATATTTTGAAAAGCAAGTCTGTACAAGAGGGATAAGAAGTTTTCAACGATGCAGAAGACACAAGTAATAATGATTCTGGCAAGAAGAAAAGAGAAAAGCTGTCTAAAAAGACCACTATCCACTACAGAAACACATTGACAAATTTACAAAAAATTTAAGACAAGCATAACAGATGGAAGGAAGGGCAATTAACTGCAGATAAATACAAGAAAATAACACTGTACCAATAAAAATTGTGCCAGGAACACTAAAGCCTTGAATAAGCTTAGATTGGCAGAACTTAAAGACAACAAAAAGGGGTGTTGTTTTTTAAAGCTACCTTGCGGGAAAGAGGAGGATCAAAGAAGGCAAAGGACTACTGCTCCTGATGGATAGGGTGATGATACCAGATGGCATTCAAAAAGCTGAGCTACTCAACACTTTTGGGCTTTTCTTTTCTCTTCCATAGAAAAGAATCATTGGACTAGAAAGATTAGAATAAAAAATGATGATTCCATAGCAGAAATTCAAGATAAATGAAAAGATAATCATATGACATCTAACTGTCCTCAAAGAACTCAGCCAGGAAAACTATATCCCAAGGTACTAAAGGAACAGACAGATATGATTACTGAGCTTCTGTCAATAATTTCTAAAGTGTCACAGAGATTGAGGGAGTTGCCAAAGTATTGGAGAGGGCAAAAAAATTTCAAAATATTCAAAAAAAGCAAGAGAATGGAGTTTATAGTCTCCAGTGAACTTTGTCTTCTGTTCCTGGTAACATTCAAAAGTATATTATAAGGGGGTGGCTCAGTGGATTGAGAGTCAGCCCTAGAGATGGGAGGCCCTGGATTCAAATCTGACCTCATACACTTCCTAGCTGTGTGACCCTGGGCATGTCACTTAACCTCCATTGCCTAGCCCTTACTGCTCTTCTGGGCTTGGAACCAATGTACTGTATTGATTCTAAGACAGGAAATAAGGCTGTTTTAAAAAGAATTTATTATAATATGATAGTTTGTGTGTGTGTCTGTGTGTGTGTGTGTGTGTGTGTGTGTGTGTGTGTGTGTGTGTAAAAAGGAATGAAGCATAGATTTCTCAAGAATAGGTCATGTTGAAGACAATGGAGTATAGGCAGCAATCCAGCTGAACTCTCTCAACATGCCCTTCCAAATAACTTTAAAATAAGTCCTCAAATTTAATTTTGGAGCAGAAGAGCCAATAAAAAATCAGAATGAGACTTTGTTCAGCTTCAGATAACTTAGGGGGCTGGCAGAAGAAGACTATGATGCCTAGTACACATAGCAGAGGCACCAACAGTGGGTTTTGGAGGTAGTTACAATAAATAGATGCAGGAGTTCTCAGGACAGAAACAGAAGACTGGTTGAACAACTTGTCTGAAAGAGATTATAGGGGACCTTTTGCTACACTGGATGCAGCTGACCCTAATTGTCAACTCAGTTGCTCATATACAATTCTGGATCCAATCCAAGGCAGAAAGGAGTACAAGTGGTTGAGGACAAAAAACCAAGACCCTAGTCACAGTTCCAAGGCAGAGAGGAACACAATCACTTGCAACTACAGAGAAATAAGGGTCCTTCCTGGATAAAAACTAGAGCACAGACCAGGAGAGCAGTGACCACACACATCCTCCTGAATCATAACACCTTGGAAGCATCAAAAATTAACAGAATTATCTCTGAAAACAGCAGAATAAAAAGTTCTGAAGCCTGGTAGTGTCTCTTCACTACTAGGTGAGCAGAGCCCAATTTTCACATAAAGTTCAGGGTTTAAAGATAGGCTGGAAAAATGAGAAAATAACCAAAAAAGAATTTGACCATTAGAAGTTACTATGGTAGAAGGGAACACTATGACAAAAATTCAGAAGATGTCAATAAGGTGAAGACAGCTATAACCCAAGCATCAAAGAAAATGCTGATTGGACACAAGCCAAAAAAGAATTCCCAGAAGAGTTAAAAACATAAGAATAGAAGAGTAAAAAAAATTGGGGAAAAATTAGAGTGATGAAAGAAAATCATGAAAAGAGAATTAACAGCTTGGTAAAGGAGGCACAAAATAATGCTGAAGAAAGTTTAAAAAAAAACAGAATTAGTCCAATAGTAAAAGAGGCATAAAAAGTTACTAAAGAAAATAATTATTTTTAAATCAGAATAAGCCAAATGGGAAAGTAGGTATAAAAATCCACTAAAGAAAAAAATTCCTAAAAATAAGAATTAATCTCATGGAAAAAGTGATACAAAAGCTACCAAAGAAAATAAATTTTTAAAAATTAGAATTGGACAAGAGGAGGCTAATGACTCCATGAGGCTTCAATAAACAATAAAACAAAATCAAAAGAATGGGAAAAACAGAAGAATGTGAAATACCTCATTGGAAAAATAATTCAGAGGCTAGATATCATATCTTGATCAATTATCGAGGAAAATTGCCCTTAGATCCAGAGAGTAAAATAGAAAAAATTTTCATTATTCCTAATGGAAAAATCAGAGCTGAATAGGAAATGACATTCAAAAAGAAGTCTCAAGAGGAGTATAAAATATAAGCAAGAAAGAGTAATCATGAAGGAGTATATAAAGTTAAGTTGTTTACATTAATTTATGGGAAGGTGAGACATGCAGCTCCTAAGAATATAATCATTAGTTGATCAGTTAGAAGGAGTCTATGAAGAAAGATGGCATGTGTGAGTCAATTATGTTGGGATGATCTCCAAGAAGAAAAAAAATATAGAGGTGAGAAAGAGGAATTCACTGGGAGACAGGAGAGGTAAAATGAGGAAAATTTTCTCACATAAAATAAATGTACAAGGAAGAACTTTTAGAGTGGAGGGGGAAATAGAAGGTGATAGGCAATGCTTGAAACTTACTCTCATCTAAATTGGTTGAAAGGGAAAAAAATATATGTAAATGCTCAGTTATATATAGAAACTAGCCTTCCCAATAGGGAGATAAGAGGAAAAGGGGATGAGAAATTTTGGGGTGAATGAGGTGATAAAAAGAAGGGCAGATTATTGGAAGCAGTGGTCAGTAGTAAAATAGACTTTTGAGGAAGGATAGGAGAAAAAGAGAGAGAAAAGGATAAACAGAAGAAAATAGGTTGGATGGAAATATATAGTTAGTAATAATAACTGTGAATGTGAATGAGATAAGCTTACCTATAAAATGGAAGCAATTAGCAGAATAGATTAAAACCCGTATTCAACTATATGTTGGGCACACATGAAAGAGAAAGACACAGAGCTAAAATAAAGAACTGGAGTAAAATCTTCTGTGCTTCAGCTGAAGTAAAAAAAGACAGGGGTAGCAATCACGATCTCAGATAAAGCAAAAACAAAAACAGATCTAATTAAAAGAGATAATTAGAGAAACTACTTTTTGATAAAAGCTATGACAGATAAAAATTTTACAGGTTTCTCTAATAAAGGCATCATTTCTCAAATATGTAGGGAATAGAGTCATTTTTTTAAATTAAGCCATTCCTCAACTGATAAATGATCAAAGGATATGAACATGCCATTTTTAGAAGAAATCAAAGCTATTTATAGTCATATAAAAATGCTCTGAATCACTTTTGGTTAACTAAATGCAAATTAAAACAACTCAGAGGTACAACTTTAGACCTATCAGAAATGACAAATGCTGGAGGGAATGAGGAAAAATAGGTACACTAATAAACTGTAGAGTTGTGAACTGGCCCGACTATTCCAATTTGGAACTATGCCAAAGGGACTATAAAACTGTTCATACCTTTGACTCAACAATACCATTACTAGGTCTGTTCCCTAAAGAGATCAAAAGAAAAGGAAAAGGACTCATATATAAAAAAAATATTTAAAGCAGCTCTTTTTAGGGTGGCAAAAAATTTTGGAAATTGAGGGAATGCCCATTAATTGGGGAATTACTGAACAAGATGCAGCATAGATGGAAATGATGAAGGGGGTAGAAGGGGTTTAAGACCTATAGAAACTGAGGCAAAGTGACGTGAGAACTGGGAGATTATTATTCACAGTAAAAGCAATGTTGTAATGATGATCATATATGAAATACATAGCTAATCAATAAGATGATCCAAGACAATTCCAAAGGACTCATGATGAAAAATGTTATCCATCTCCAGAAATAGAATTGATGAACTCTGAGTGCAAATTGAAGTATAATTTTCTTGCTTTTTTGCAATATAATTAACATGGAAATATTTCCCATGATTTCAAATGTATAACTGATATAATTTTACTTGTTTTATCAATGAAGGGAGGAGGAGCAAAAGGAAAGGACAGAATTTGGAACTCAATTTAAAAGGAAAAGAATCTTTAAAATAAATAACATTTTTCAAAAGAATAGGTCATTGATGAAAGATCTCTATGAATTGACACAGAATAAAATAAAACCCAGAGTAACAATATACAAAATAATAAATGACAGATAATATGAAATATAATGAAAAATCATGTAAAGGTAATTGAACTTTAGAGTAATTGAAAAGGATAATGGTCCTGGAAAACAAATAATGAAAAAGTCCTCCTCAAGAAATTTAAGATACAACTCAGGGAAAATGATGTAAACACTGTCAGATACAGTCATAATGTTATTTATTTTTGCTTAATTATTTTTATTTGTCACAAGGGAGAGTTTAATTTGTGAGAGGCAATGGGGAGGAATATACAGAAATAGGCGTAAAATAGGTGTAAAAATAAAAGGCATAAAAGTCCATTCTTAAAAGAATATATAATGACAAACTAACCTTATTTTTTTAGGTAGGATAATTGTGCCTGTAAATCAAGAAGATGTTCAAGAAATAGTATACTCAGGTTTCAGCAAAGCATTTTATTAAAGTCTC
Organism: Gracilinanus agilis; assembly: GCF_016433145.1. Classification (NCBI taxonomy): domain Eukaryota; kingdom Metazoa; phylum Chordata; class Mammalia; order Didelphimorphia; family Didelphidae; genus Gracilinanus; species Gracilinanus agilis. Next base: position 196,085,169 of record NC_058134.1, read on the forward strand.
TCATGTTATCCTTTTATACAAAATATAGAAATACAGCTAGATGATTGCCCAGTTAGAGCAAAAAATCAAGAGGGACTAAACGGATAACAAATTAAGGAACAATCTTCAGTAGAATGTCCCAAGAATCTGTCCTTGACCCTGGACAATTTGCTATTTTTAATAAAAACTTGGATGAAGGTTTAAAGGGTTTATTTGTCAAATATGCAAATGACATGAAACTGGGAGAGACAGCTAACATGTCGTATGAGAAGGTCCAAATCCAAAAAAGACCACCCAGGTTAGAAAATAGGAGCCAAATTAAATAAAGATGGAATTAAATAGGAACAAGTGTAAAGTTCTACACTTGGGTTTTAAAAAATCTAGGAAGCCGTTCCTGTGAAATAAACTTAGTCATTTTAATAGATTGCAAGCTCAGTGTGTCTTTTTTTTTAAAGCCCTTACCTTCCATCTTGGAATCAATACTGTGTACTGGTTCTAAGGCAGAAGAGTGGTAAGGGCTAGGCAAAGGGGGTCAAGTGACTTGCCCAGCTAGAAAGTGTCTAAGGCAAGACTTGAACTCAGGACCTCCCATCTCTGGGCCTGGCACTCAATCCACTGAACCTCCCAGCTGCCCCCTCAGTGTATCTTAATTGTGATATGGCTAGTACTATCCTAGACCCCATTAAAAAAGGCATGGGGTTCATTATAAGAAAGAGTCAGCCTATATCTGAAGAACTGAACAACATAGTACTTCAGAGGAGGACTAAGCAAAGGATCCAGGACTGTTTCGAGTGGAAAAGAAAAGATTTGGGGAGAAAAGGAACGTCGAGGTCAGCCATAAGGACTTGAAGGCTCATCATGCAGAAAAGAGATTCATTTTGTTCTGTTTGGTCACTGGGAACAGAATCACGAGCCATGAAGGTTTCATTTCAGCCAGGGTGGTAAAGTCCCAATAATTAATTGTCCAAATGCACACTAGACAAGAGGGTAGAGTGGGTTCTCTCTCCCTGGAGATCTTAAAAAAAACTGGAGTACCTATTGAAGAAGGAATTTTGGGTCAAGTATGTAGTTCTTAACCTGGGATCCATACAGGGGTCATTGAACTTGAATGGGGTGGGGCAGCGGGGGATGGCATCCTTATTTTCACTAATCTCTAATTGAAATTTAGCATTTCCTTCAGTTACTTAAAAAACGTTATTCTGAGAAGAAGTCTCTAGGCTTCACCAGACTGCCAAAGGGATCCAAAACACACAAAAAGTTAAGAATCCCTAAACTACTTGTTCTCTGAGTTGTTTGCCAAGTCTTGGATTGTGTGATTCCATAAAACTTAAGGTGCTATCTAAATGTAACTTTTCAACGCCCCTAGGACAATCCACGGCTCCTGCCTTTGGGGAACTTAAAATCTAGTTGAGAAGATAATATATTAACATATCAAAATTCCAATGGAATGTCAACTTCTTGAGGTCCTAGGACCTAGCACAGTGCCCGGAATGTAGCATAACACTTAATAAATGCTCAGTCAATTGAACTGAATAACTAATATGACAGGCAGTGTGTTCCAATTGACAATTAAATGGGATTGAGACAATGGCTCTATTTTCCATATTGAAATTGGATTTAGCAAAATTGAAATGATTTGGCAAAGGAGAACTGAGTTATGGAGCCTCTCATTAAAAAGTATATTTTCTTTCTTTCTTTTAAATCAAGGCCATCCCTCAAAATCAGGAACACTGTAGATCAAGAACATCAGGGCTGTAAGAATTAAGAGAATGAAGAAATTGTGCGCTATTATAGTCAGGAAGTTATTCTTAGAGGTGGAATAACTTGAACTGGTTATTTTAAAAAGCATAAGAGGGAAATCAGGTGGCTCAGTGGATTAAGAACCAGACTTACGGACCACAGGTCCTGGGTTTAAAACTGACTTTAAACATTTCTCAGCTGTGTGATCCTGGGCAAGTCACTTAACCCACCACTGCCTATCCCTTACTGCTCTTCTGCCTCAGAACTGACACATAGTATACTCTAAAAGTAAGGATTAAAAAAAAAAGGCATAAGCATCAGGTAGGTGGAAAGAGAGAATGAAAAAGCTACAGTAGGTCAGTCCTAGCCCTAGCCATTCGCAGCCCACCTTCCACACTCCAACCTTTAACAGTGACCTAAGCACTACTTCCCTGGAGTAAAGCCACAGATGAATCAGCCAGTGTAAAACTGAGCTAGTCATCCTCACAGGAAATCTCCTATCCATCCCAGATCTGGGTCAGACAGTTTAGACCAAAACAGACCACTTAGATAGCACAGGGAGAGTAATGTAAATGGCCATCGCCAGTCCTCTGCAGCTACTCATGGGTCTGCCTGGGTAGAAACAATTATCTTCTTTTGCTTTGCCTGCTGACCCTAAAGCATCCCCTTAGAACCAAAGACTCTGGCTGAGATTCCCCTTTCCCAACTTTAGCCATCCTCCAAGGGCCAGAGCACTCCTTCGCAGCAGGGTCCAGGAAAGCCTCCTCTTTCTTTTTTATTATTATTAATACAATCATCAGCAACAGCAGCATCATTATTACTGTTATTCTTGGCCATCAGAGAATTATGAACATCCCCAGAACAGTGAGACACATGTTTGCCAGCTGTTCCCCATTATGCCTTCCCTGGGTACATGATACGCCTTTCATGTGCTTAAAATCATAAATAATTTTCAAAGTATGTTGCTCTTATTTTTTTTTTAATTTCAGGATTCAAATATGGTTCTAATAAAATCCTGCTTTGACCTCATTGTCACAGTCTAAGAATCTTACTGAGGTCCTTTTTTCTTTCTTTTTTGCCCCTTGTGTCCCTCGTGTCCCTAGGTACTCTGAAGGGGTGAATTCCGGAACCCATAACTACAAGTATCAGTGTGGTCTGAGGACTGTTCCCTTTTCTTCTCTGCATTAAAAACATTTGCCTTCAGAGACTACAGAGAAATAAGACACGAATGGGGAGACTCTATATAGATTAATACATTCAGTTCTCAATTATCTGTGGGTAGAGTATCAGCAGCCACCTGAGAACTCTTTTTCCCCTAACAGCTGGATCTGAGGTGATTGCCAGGAGAACTGAGCCAGGAAAGGGTCAAGACTAGGAAGGAAAAGTTTGAGAATGTCCTTTTAGGAGAATTGGTGTGCTTCTGGTTCTATTCTCTTCTTTAAAAAAATAAATTTTTATTGCTATCTTGGGTTTTTTAAACATTAATAAAATTTTCTCCCCTATTTCTCCCTTGTCCCTTCCCAATTAATTAATAAACGTGCATTAAGCTCTTACTATTTGCAACCAATATGTTAGATGATAGTGATACAAAAAAAAATGGTAAAAGTCTCTGCCCTCAAGGAGCTTGGAGTCATCTTTTGTAACTACCACTATTGAGAAAAGGGGGGAAGAAACAAGAAAAAAGAAAAGGAGAAGGGAAAATCTGCAAAACTGCTTAACACTTCACAAAAGTCTGAAAATATGCCCAATGTAGCACATTCAGGGATCTGTAATTTCTGCAAAGGAGTAAGGAAAAGGTGACTTCTTCCATCCCTTCACTGGAGCCATGATTGTTCTTTATGATTCTGCAACATCCACCTTTAGGTTTTTTCAGTCACCCCTTCCTTTACATTGTTGTAGTTATTGTGTATATTATATTCTTGGCTCTGTTTACTTTTCTGCATTGATTCATATAGATCTTTCCATGCTTCCCTATTATTCTTACTCATCGCTTCTTGCAGGAGAGTGATATTCTGTTACATTCCACAATTTATTTAGCCATTCCCCGATCAATAGATATCTACTTTGTTTCCAATTCTTTGCTATCACAAAGGGTACTATCCTAAATATTTTGTATATGGAGACTTTCTTCTCATTAATGGACTCCCTGGGGAAGTGGGATCACTGGGTCAAAGGGTATGGACATTTTAGTCACATTATTTGCCTAATTCCAAATTGCTTTCAAGAACCGCTGTACAGATTCACTACTCTGCTGACAATGTTCTGGGGTGCCCCTCTTCCCACAATTCCTCCAACACTTCCTATCCCTGTCTTTGTCACTGTGGAAGATATGAAGTGAAACTTCAGGGATGTTATGATTTGTATTTCATTTATTAATGATTTGGAGAATCCTTTCATGTAGTTGGTAATAGTTTGCAATTCTTTTGAGAAATGCGCATTCATATCTTTTACTTATCTCTTGGGAAATGGCTATTGGGTGTGTATATATATATAATTTGTACACACATACACACACACACACATATATATAAATATATGTGTGTATACACATTTGTATATGCACATGTATGTGTGTGCAAATACATATCAAATTCATTTAGATATTGTAATATCTGTTTGAAAAACATAATTGAAAAACCACATTTACCAGTCTTCTGAAGGGTAAGGATTGCTTAGTTTTTATCTCTGAATTCCCAGAACCTAGTGCGTAAGAAGCACTCAAAAACTGCCAAATCTTTCAGAATACTGATTGTTTCTTCCAGTATTAGTTATTCTTACCATCTTTGTGTCATTTGAAAATTTGATAAACATTCCTTTTAACAGTGCAAGAACAAATACAACTTCCTGTAGGACCCCATGAGAAATCTCCCTCCAAGTTGGCATTGATATAATGATGTCTACTCTGTTTTCAGACTTTCAAACAATTCTGAATCGAACCATACTATCAGTTAGCTCACATCTTTCCATGTTGTCCATTAGAAAACCACTTTAAAAAATCTTTAAAATCAAGGTAAGTTCTGAGCACTGTGTTGGTAACCCTGACAAAAAAGAAATGAAGAGGCAATTGGGTGGCTTAGTGGGTAAAAAGCCAGACCCGGAGATGGGAGGTCCTGGGTTCAGATTTTACCTCAGACACTTCCTAGCTATGTGACCCTGAGCAAGCCACTTCATCACAGTTGCCTAGTCCTTACTACTCTTCTGCCTTGGAACAGATACTTACTCTCAATTCTAAAACAAAAGGTATGGATTTAAAAAAAAAAAGGAAATGAGACAAGTCGATAAGCCCTATTCTTTTTTTTTTTAAACCCACCCTTACCTTCTGTCTTAGAATCAATACTGTGTATTGGTTCTAAGGCAAAAGAGTGGCAAGGGCTAGGCAATGGGGGTTAAGTGACTTGCACAGCTGGGAAGAGTCTGAGGCCAAATTTGAACCCAAGACCTCCCATCTCTGGGCCTGGCTCTCAATCCACTGAGCCACCTAGCTGCCCCCAATAAGCCCTGTTCTTAATGAAGTTGTGTTGATTCTTTGTGATCACCATTTGCTTTTAAAGAGATTAATCATCTCTTTAACCATATGTTCCAGAATAATGCCAAGAATTGAAGTCAAACATAGGTTCATAGTATATATTCTCTATTCTTTTCCCTTTCTTCAAAATCAGGATGACATTCAACTTTCTTCAATCTGTGGTTCCTTGCCCATTCTTCATGAGAATCCATAGATTTGACAGTAGTTCAACAATCACATTCACCAATTCTTTCAGGAACCTAGGATGTCATTTTTCAGTGCCTAATGGCTTTATCCCATTAAGGACACTTAAAAAGATTGTCTCCTATTATCTCCTTATTTATTGTGGGTATCATCTTCCTATTAGCTACTTCTATCCTTTCTAGTCCAAGTATTACTTTCTTGCCAAAGAAAAATCAAATCCAAGCCCAAAAATAGAAGTTAAGTATTTCTGCCTTCATTCATTCTGTTGTCCATTTTATTATACTACCCAAACCCAAGAATATAGTATCTCTCCTCAGTAAATCAAAAAAAAAAACAAAAAAATAATTGTTTTCTTTTTATATTTCTCATCAAGATAAAATCATTTAGAGTTTTAGTGCTCTTGACGCTATTTTTACAATGCCAAGCCATGCTTTTGCATTTTAGGGGACAACGGGGGCAGAACGTAGCATGTGTTGTGAGACAGTTGCTTCCTTGGGGAGTTTCACATAACTGCTTTTTTATATCACAAGAGGTTAAATAGGGCCATGGATATGGTGTATATAAAGAAATGACAAGATTTTTTTCAAGCATTTCAAAAAGAAAAAACTCCTGAAATAATTAGGGAAGGCAATGGAATCTCTTCTGGAATTTCTGGAAAATTATGATCAGACTCCATCAGTCTGGAATAGTTTGAAGCATAAACAAAATGGCCTCTCAATTTTATGAGTGTTCATAGATTTAAGAGGAGAAAGAGAAAATAGGAATCATCTAGTCTACCTCTCTCATTCTATAGATTAAAAAGAAAAAGTTGAGATCGACTAAGATTATCTATCTTCTCCTTCCCAGGTCACAGAATTATAGCATCTCAAATTTAGATAATTTATGATCTTAATTTATGATCCTAATAGGCAGTCCAGAATCTATGACAAATCAAAGGTAATAGGCTAATACATTCAGAACTGGAGGTACTTCAGAGGGTACCTGGTCCAACACCTCATTTTACAGATAAGAAAACTAAGGCCCATGAGGATTATTTGTCCACTCAATATTCTGAGACAGGATTTGAACCCACATCATCTGACTCTGGAACCGAGGATTTATTCCACTGTGCCAGACTGGCATAACTATAAGGTCATATTTGGATAATATGTCTATGGGGGCTAAAGAAACAAAATCAATCGGATCCTGCTGGGTAAATAAGCTTTAATTTTTGGAAATCAAATTCTTCTTTGAAGTTCTAGGTAGCATTTCCTTTCTAAAGAGTCAAAGCAGAGTCCACCTACACATAAACATGCAAACTTACTTCATACTCAATTATATTGTTTTTAACAATTATATTCAATTATGTTGTTTTTAACATTCAGTGCCTAGCAGCCAAAAAGACATATTTGCAAAATAATAGAATCTTAAGAGTTGAAAGGGATTGCAGTAACCTTCTTGCCCAACCTAACCAAGAACCTCTTCTATCTCCCCAACAAGAGGCCATGCAGCCTTTACTTGAAGATTTTTAATATGAAGAAACAAACAATTCCCCAAAGCAGTCCACTGAACTTTAAGACACATTTTCATGGAATGTAAATTATGCTCTGCAACTTTTACCCATTTCTCTTTAGATTGTCTTCAAAGCCCTGTCTGTGAACAAGAGCATTGGTTCCTGACCTCCTGCTCTTCATATCTAAATACATGAGGTTTTCTGAGTCATAGTATAGAGTATCTTTTATTTTAGCAATGATAGTTCTAGCTACAGAGAGGAAGGTTCCAGAGATTCAGTTTGCAGGAACCTGGCTTATAATTTGGAAAGGCTGGGGCCAATAGTATTGTAGTCATGGCACAAAACTAGGGCCAAGAAACAAGGATATCTCATAGAAAGGAGATACCAAACTCCACCTGCCTATCTCTTGTTTCTTCTTTTTTGTACTCTGAAGTTTTGCCAATGCATTTGTTTCTTAAACACAAACATGTATTAATACTAGCCCCATCCCTCCCACAAAGAAATACAATAAAGGAAAACCAATGGGTCTGGGATCCATGCTTGACAGGTTACACAAAATTCTGTACCCCATCTCTCAACTGAGAGGAGAGAGATAATTTCACCACTTACCTTCTGCAACTAATATTAGACATTGTCTTTGAGCTGAGTTTGAATGTCCTTTAATTTTACTTTCATCTACATTATTGTGGTCATGCTGTCTACTGTCTTTATGTTGAATTGCTTCATACAAATCTCATTTTTTTTACTATGACAAAAATTTCTGTTGTGTTTATTTTGGTGCATTTGGGAACGTTTCCTGGAGTGCATACCCCAATGTGGAAACACTAGGTCAAATAGTATGTACAATTGGATAATTTTTTACAAATCACCCCAAATTAATCTTCAGAACCATTGGACCAATTCATAAGTGCAGGAGCAGTTCACCAATCCTATATTCCCACAACCTTTCCCAGATTATTGTTGCCTTTTAATATTGCCAAGTAGCCATGTATTTATTATGTATTTCAACCTTGAGGCTAAAACCAAATGTGAAGGATTCAAACTATATGTATGTGTGTGTATTTCAGTAAATCCAGTCATACACTCTCCTTCCTTTTATGAAAAGGTTTGTGTTATAAAATCTAAGAGTCTGAACAAAAAGTATTTTGAAATTCTTTCAAGGATGTAAATGAAAGCAACTCTGATGTTTAACCTTAGAGCCAGGAAAATTTTAAATGGCAGAAAATAGGAATAATCTATATTAGAAGGGTTATAGAAAGACCAGACACTCCAATATATTGTGAGTGGAATTATGAATTGATTCAAAGATTATCGAAAGCATTTAGGAATTATGCAAGGTAAATAAGTAAAATGTCTGTATCCATTCACTTTCAGACACCATTGCTAGGTATATACAAGCCATAGATGTCAAAGATGAAAAGAAAATCCCATCTACACAAAAATATTTTTTCTATATTTTCAAAGAACTAGAAACAATGTCTACTTTGGGTTTTTGTCCACTAAAGAAGGAATGACTAAACAAATTCTGATGTATGAATATAATAGAAAACTACTGCACTGTAAGACATAACAATGTCTTACAGCAAAACAGAGATCATAAAAAATAATGGGAAAAATAATTAATCTTCATCTAGGCTCATCTCTATGAAAGGGTATTAAAACACACACACACCCAAGCCTATTTGTCAATTTTGCTCCTTCCTTCTCCCTCTTTGACCACTTCTCCCTGCAATGAATGACAAACTTTCCTTGACTTTTAGGGAAGAACCATTAAAGAAAACCAAAAAAGAACTCAAAGCATTCTGCATTCTTTCCACCCTATTTAAATGGCAGTCAGAATATATGCACCCATAAAACCTTTAAAGATAGAAAACACAGTCTGGGTCCTCTCCACCACTTCTCCATTAAAAACAAATGTTTGGGATTGGCTGTACTAGGACAACAAGAAAGAGGCCCAAGCAACAGCCAGCCTTGTATGAATAGACACATTACTCTTTCTGTTGAAAAAAATTAATAATATTGAAAATGAATACATTCAGATTGTGAGGACTGAGTAAATGCCATTTAAAGTGGGTACTTGGGGATTTCACCTCATCATTTCCCACCCAAGGAACTTCCTGAATCACATGATCTCAAAAAATGCATCATTCTAAAAGATGAAATCAATTCTAAAATTCTTACCTCCTCAGATCATCTCCCACTCAGACTTAAAGACTACCCCCATGCAGCATCCTACCCTGGCTCCTTCACCTTATGTGTTGTCTTCTCCCATTATATTGTAAGTTCTTCGAGGGTAGGGACTATCTTTTGCCTTTCTCTGCGTCCCCAATGCATAACACAGTGCCTGGCACATAATAGGTGCTTAATAAATTTTTACTGACTATTTGGTGAGTAGATAACAACACCAAGAGCAAAAATCCACATGTTCTCCATTCACTATCAAATTGAGAACTTCTTTAGGTATGTGCTACATTTTGGTGACCACAGTGGCTTCAGTTAGCATTTTGAAGGCTGAAAAAACTCTAAAGTGCATCTCTGCTAACCACCTCCTACCCCATCTTGGAGATGAAGAAATTAAGAGGTGTGACCTTCACAAAGAAACACAGTTAAGAACAAATACTCGGGACTTACTTATTCCAAATGAGGACTTTTCCACTGAACTGGCAACATGATCCAAAATGTTGTCAATAAACATTCATGAAAATGGGACTGGAGTAGGAGGGAAGAATAAAAGGGTGGCTCCCTCCATCTGATCTATATTTTCATCCTGAAACACTTATCTCATGCCCAGGGACATATTGAGGAACACAAAACCGATGTGTCCATTACCACAAACTAAGTTGGGGTTAGGGCAGCACATTCATTGGATGGAGATACAACATTTTTTAATGAACTTAAGAATCGATCCTGACATCAATTCTTGACTCAATGAACCAATCAGTAAGTATTTATTGAATAGCTGTCTTTGCCAAGGGCTACGGAAGCTACAACAGAACAAACACTGTGCAACAGGGAAAAGGACCAGCACCTCTAAAGCTACAGAGAGTAACACAAGCCTCCATGGATGATGCTGACTATAAGAACAGAAACTCATAGAAGGAAGGAATCAATGGAATCTGAAGTGGTAAGGAAGGCTGACTGTGGAAGTGTGGCTTTGAACCAGGCCTTTAAGGATGGGTAGACAGAAATAAACATCTATTTTTGGACATGCAAACATGGGAATTTATTTTGCTTCTCTACACATTTTTGTTACAATGTTTTTGTTTTGCTTTGGAAGGCAGAAAAAAACTTAATATTTGTTCATTGGGGGAAAACATTTCTTAATTCTTAAAGGATTATATTATTTGGCTGGGTGGAAAGGTTGTTTTCCACCTAACATGAGAACACCATATAGAAAGAAATGAAAGCTTCTGAAAATGCTTTCTTTGCCTGAAGAGGAAACTTGGGAAATATAAAATTTCATGTCTCAGTCTCAGTTTCTTCATATGTCAAATGAGAGAGTTGGATAAAATCAATGCTGTCAAAATCAAATAAAAATGGGGGCCACTGACTTATACAGAAAAATCCCTGTGGGTTACATGTTGACTTTAAAAAAACCACACATGTGAAAGACTAGCTATTCTGAGCAATGCAATGATCCAAGACAATTCCAAAGGACTCCTGGATGAAAAATACTGTCCACATCCAGAGAAAGAACTGATGGAGTCTGAGTGCATATCGAAACATGCTATTTTACCCTTTATTTTCTTGAGAGTTTTTTTCATCTGTCATCTTCTACAAAATCACCAATATGGAAATGTGTTTTGCATGATATTGCATGTATGACCTAAATCAAATTGGTCATCATCTGAGGAAGGAATGAGGAAAGGGAAAGAGGGACAGAATTTGGAACTCAAAATTTTAGGAAACTAATGTTAAAAATTGCTTTTACATGTAAAGGGGAAAATAAAATATTGAAAGATTTCAAAAGTCAAATATGTTTACATATATACATATATATTTTTTATTACTACATCAACATCTTAAAGTCAAAAAGGACCTACATTTTAATCTAGTCTGGACCACACTCAGGAATGCTGTAGACTGCAGACGACAGGCTGAATGTTTGACACCACTGTGGAAGATGACCTCTAAAGCCTCTTCCAGTTGTAAATTCCATGATCCTATGAACTCCACCCTGTTCTAACATTAAGATCTACATACATGAGATTAAGTACCTAAATGCAACCTGAAACCCAGGAATCCATTTCTTTCTAAAGTTCAGGAATGCAGGAAAAGTCCTGAAATGCTGACTTGTTTTAAAACAAATCTAGCAGATCACAAAAGGCTAGATAGAGGTTTACCCACAGATATAAATGGCATTTCCCAGTTTGATCTCCAAATAGGATGATAACACTATAATTAGGAAAGGCAAGTGGAACTGTGTAGAACAGGTGAAATGCATTACAAGCAGTTATACCAGTTTGAAGATGGCTCTTAAGTAGGAAATTTAGCAGAGGAGAAAAGAAGACCAAAAAATCAGCCTGATGAAACCCTAGTGGTCTGGGGCAGACTGTTGTCTCCAGGGTCAGAATCAGAAGAAAAATTGGCATTCTTGTGAACTGTGGTTCTATGTGTGCTTTTTGTTTTAATTAGAGCTGATCATGAAAACTCTTTACCTGATAGCCCCTTTTCTGCAGTATAATTTTTTTAATCCCTTACTTTCCATCTTAGAATCAATATTGTGTATTTGTTCTAAGGCAGAAGAGCAGTGAGGGTTAGGCAGTGGGGATTAAGTGATTTGCACAGGGTCACACAACTAGGAAGTGGCGAAGGTCAGATTTGAACCAAGATTTCCTATGTGTAGGGTTGGTTCTCATTCCATTCTCATTCCTAGCTCACTCCTCTGCTGTACAATTCTTACTGATAGACCAAGGATGTATTACAAATAAAATTCAGATTTGCCCATGAAAATGCTACTATATTTCCATTAACTGAAGGACTTAACTAAGGCAAGAGCTCTTATTCAAATTAGCGATTATTCTCAGTAATAAAGTGTGACAAACAAAACATGAATTTACTAAGCAGCTCTTTTCTGTTTTTGACACCAATCTTTGAACTAGTATATATTTTTGTTAGGTTATTCTATCCTCCCCATATAGTCAATGACCATTTCCCATTCCCTTTTGCTCTGGGTATATAAAAAAAAAATTTGGAAGAGCTCAGTGAGAACGCCACTTCTCCCAACTTTACATGGTGTATCAAGAGGTCTAATGCTAGTCAACAAGCCTACACAATTATGTTTGTAGTTTAGTCCTTCAGTCCAGTCTGACTCTTTGTGACCCAATGGACCACAGAGTGTCTATGTGATTTTCTTGGCAAAGACACTGGAGTGGTTTGTCATTTCTTCTTTCAGTGGATTAGGACAAAGGTTAAGTGATTTGCCCAGGGTCACACAGCTAGTAAGTGATTGCAGCTGGATTTGAACCATGGTATTCCTGATTCCTGGTACACTGTCCACATATGCAGAGCAAGCCATCGGTTATTCATCAGGGGCAAAGCCAGAACTGCAACTCACTTGTCTTTGCCATTCCACATTGTGCTCCCCAATTCTTGATACTTATCCATTGAATCAGATGCCCACAAGTCACAGAATCACAAAATGTTAACACTGGTATGCACCTTAGATAACATGTAGTTCTTCAAGCCTTCTCTCCCAAGCTTGTGGCCTGAACCACTTTTCCCACCAGGAACCATGATTACTCTAAAGCAGATTTCTCCCATGAAGTCCTGCAGTTACATTTATAGACCCCATGGCCTCTGTAAAGGAGATCCCTAAACAAGCATTTCTAGGGCCATCTGTTCTTAGCCTCTCCATTAATTTCTGGGACAGGGACCTGGCCCTATGTAGATTTAAAGAGCCAGCTCTGTTTTCTTTTCATGGATTCAGATACACACATTGGAAGAAAGAATGGGCAACTGTCCTCTCTTCTACACTATCCTTTGGCAGCATATAGAACCCCAACATGGTACTCAAAAAAAAGGTAATAATTAGATGATTTGTACATGTTTTCAAAAGGCCTATATGTGAAAGGACCAAAACATAAAATATTTGGTTTGAAAATATAGTTTTAAGTGAACTGAAAGGTGAAAACATGAACATTTAGATTGTATGAATATATCATATTAGCATGTGTACAAGAATAAGTTAAATTTATAAGCATTTACTGTCACAAGTGCCTCTGCATTGTTTGTATTCTGCTAAATTATCTAACAAAGAAATTAGGTAAAGAAAGGTTTTCTCAGAGCCCTGAGATGAATGATCAGAAATGTTCAGTTTACACAAGTCCAGATTTTATTGTAGGTTTTACTTAAGTTTGTAAACAAATACACTTATAAAAAATTCTCAGCAGTGGGCAAATCTAGCTGTCCCCTCCTCATTTTTTATTACTTCTATTTTCCTTCTTCTCTGACATAATAGTTCTGATTTATGGAGTGTTTCCTCGCAATAGAGGTTGTAAGGGCATTGTTATCCACATTTTACAGAAGAAGAATCTGAGGCTCCAAAAAAATCTTGGAATTTCTTGATTCCAAGTTTGGTCACCTTTTTACTAAACCACTCTACTCTACCCCAGGACATAGAGAAGAAAGTGCCCTCAGAAAGTACATCAAAATAGATACCAAGGTACTCTTACCACTCTTCCACCTATAAGTCAATACACAGAAGTTAAGGGTTTAAAATTTAAAAAATAGATACCAAGGGAAGAGAGGGTCTCACATGCAAGAGGGAGAAGATGACTACTAGAATCTTAAACTGTAGAAAGATCAAGGACAGTGAGAACCAAAAAGGGATTTCTGAATCTGACTACTGATTTCCTATAATAGAACAGTCAAAGGAAAATAGGACTAGGATCATGAATAGTGCAAGTTGAGAAGAGAATCAGTGTGGAGACAATGGAAGCAAGGAAACACACTCAAGAATTGTGGTTCTGAAAGAGTTGAGAGAAAAATATGCTATAGATATTCTTCTAGAGAGAAAATTCCATAGATATTCAAAGAAACTACCACTGTTCTTCAGTCATTTACTCATTCAACAAGCCTTTACAGAATGTTTACTATGTACTTAAGGAGGCACACAGATTAATGATAACTAATAATGATTCTGTTCCTCCAGGAGTTGAAAAAGAGAATGGAGATAAAGGGGGGAAAAACTCGATATGATGCCAATATGACTGGGTGACTGGAAAAAGTGATGATACCATTATCAAAAATGGGGAAGAGTATGGGATAAATGATGAACTTAGTCTTAGACATCTTGACCTTGAGGAGCTAATAGGCATACATGTGGAGATGGTCAGGAAATTACTAGAAACTCCAGTCATGAGTTCAGGAGGAAGATCAGGGCCAGAGACAGAGACTTGCAGTCATCCACAGGGGTGATGGTTGAAATAATAGTAATATACGAGACTATCAATAAGGAAATATGTAGAGAAGGGAGAAAGAAGGATGGAATAGCCCTAGTTAAGGATGTTCCTACAGAAGGGAGAATGAAACAGAGGTAATACTAACTATAGTCCAAAAGATATAATTCCTTACAGCAAGCAAATACTGTAAAAGGATCCCACCCTCTCCCAACAAGCTGCACATTAACTTGGAAAGCAATGGTATGTTCAGAAAGCCAGTGGTAGGATCTTCCTGGATCCTTCCTGTGCCCAACTGCTGAATGTTCCTCACAAAAAGTTGACTCCTTTGTTGTTATTTTTAGAAAATAATCACTTACTTCCAAATTTCTCCCTCCTGTTTAATATCAAATTTCAAACTCTATGCTCTTGGACACATTACTTCAGATCAGTCAAAGTCCAAGATCTCAATTTTGTGATCTCTTCCCACTTCCAAATTTCTCTAGGATTTGCTTAGGTATGACCCAGACTTTTGCCAGTCTGAATAATTTTCCTAATTCCTCCTCTAGATCCCAACCAGACCTTACCACCCCTGTTCTGACATTCATAGCATCTCTGTACATGATGGACTAGTTCATTCATTGACTATGATCATTAAAGAATGTGAATACAGCAGGCACCAAGACCTGTCCTTGGAAGAAACAGCCAAATTCTCCCCTTGTCTCCTTTCTGCCAGATCTATTTATCTGACTACAAGAAATTCCTAGCATTGATCACAGATACATAGTCTATGAAAATAAGAGATAAAAATTATATTGCACAATTATATCACACATAGAACTAGAGAGAGACCACATAGAACTCTAGAGAGAATCACATGGACTGAGAAACCAGTACTAGATGGACAAAGAAAGACATAGAACTTTGAAAGGCCTAAGACAAGTGAGAATGAGCTTTGATAGTGTGTTAGAGATCACCTGAAGATAGGAGAGAGAATTAAAGTTTCCATGAGAGAAGGAAAGAGAGGAGATAGAAATTCCCTACTTTTTGTAGACTAAAAGAGATGCCTAAAGGCTACCTAGATACAAAGGAAAGGTTTCCCAAAACATGGAACCTAAAGCACAAAGAAACAACCTGACCATATTCCTTTTTTGCTGATATTGTAAGTTACATGGACTATATAGGTCCCAAAGAAAGGTGATTCTTACCAGAGAGAAAGAAAAGTTCTAATGATGATCCAGAGGCCTATTCTACATATTTTGTTGGGTTAAGTAAAAAAAACCTGTCATATTATATGTCTTCTTAACCTGAATATTTGCGTGGGAATTCAAAATACTATGGGAAGGGGGGAAAATGAGCCAGACACTAAATATTCAAGATTTCCCTGTTTAGAGATTTGGCCCAAAGAGAGTTTGTGGGAGATATGAACTAGATACCAGTCAGCATTCTCATGGATTTTGGGGTAGAGGCATGGACCATAGGTAACCATGGATCAAAAGCCATATTCAAATTATTCTGAGGTTTATCATTGACCAAGGCCCAGAATTTAAAAAAAATACATACGAGTTATTTAAGTACATCTGTGCACCTGACCTCAAATCAAGTCATCAATTCATCTACATCTATTCTTGCCCCTAAACAGTTCTAAACCTTTCTATGTGGTGTGCAACTAAACTCTTTTATATGTATTGTCTTGTATAACCTAAATGCAAGCTTCTTGAGAGGAGGTACTATCAAACTTTTTTTTCTCTTTATATCCCTAGAATTTAGCATTTGGTACATAGTGGGAAAATGCTTTTTCATTCATTTATTTGTTCATTCATTCATGAAACCGACTTTGAATTAGTTTACCTTTCTATTTCTTGACACCAAGTACATAGCATTTCCACAAACAATTTGTCCTAATTAAGTCATAATAAGGGTCTAAAAATTGCTGATATATATAGGGGATGGAAGATGGACTAGAATTTGTTTGGGAAAATAGAGAAGAAAAACAGACAAGTGAAAAAAACAGAGACATGACAAATTTCATAAATACACTAATTATTCTAAGCATCTTGATTAGAGGCTACTCAATAGCTTAAACCATGCCTAAGTTATAAATTATAAGCTCTAGCATGTCTAATACAGTGAACATTTCATTGCACATTCATGTACAATTGAAGCAGATCTCTGTATCAGAACTCTATAACATACAATAGAGATCATGATTCCATTCAGGCAGAAAAGACTATTTTGGGTGCACAAGGGGATTGCAAGAGGGAAGAAAACGAAAGAAGCTGAGGTGATAAGGCAGTAAAGAAAGGAATCTGCAATGGAAGGGGAAGAGAAACGAGGAAAGAATAGAGAAACAATGGGAAGATGAACAACTGGTGACAGAGGAGAGCTAGTAAAGGTAGGAAACATATTGCTGAGTCTACACATACATACCTATGCCTACACATATGCGTGCACACACACACACACACACACACACACACACACATTTTCTCAAAGGATCTTTCATCCTAGGAGATTTGGGTCATTGCTGCAGCCAGAGATTTGCTCACCTTCTTTTGGAGGAGAAGCCAGCAGAGAGGCACGAAGAATACAAAAAGGGTGGAAAAATGAGAGATCAAAAGAAAATCAGACACATATAAAAAAGAGCAAAAAGAGAAAGACAGGATTGAAACAAAATGAACACCAGATACAATTAACAGAAGTCCCTCTGTAGAGGGAATATGCCCAAAGAAATCTTGGTCAAGGGAAAGTGGAAAGGGAAGCTAGGTTAAGAATAAAAATTTTAATATTAGCATTATAAGTAGTCCATTAACAGGCAATAGATTGAGTAATGTACAAAGCAATCAAAAATATTAAGGTGGTTGCATTAAAGGCAATAAATATTCTCTCAATCTCTCCTAAAACAATATCATGACACTTCAAGAATATATGTGGTTAATGTCATCTATTTATGTATTAATTCAATAGTGATTATTCACATCTCCATCTCTGTGTTCTCTAATTTGGGGCATTTTCTGTTTGTATAATTAATACATAAGGGCAAGAGTCATGTCTTTATAATTCTCTTTGCACAGTACCTATCATTGTGCCAGGCACAAGGAAGGCATGCTCTGATGATGAGGATGGTGGTGGTGATAGCGATGACAGCAGTGATGGGAAGGACAGTGATATGGTGAGGAAGATGTGAATGACTGTATGGTGGCGAAGGTTATGGTCATGATATTAAAGATTATGGTGATGGAAATAGGGATTGGACCTGTGGCTTCACTGATAAAAGGATGAAGAAATTGTACCAATATAAGTTGGCACTTAAACCCATTTTTCTAGCCCTTACCTTTCTGCCTTAGAGTTGTTACTTGGATAGAAAGTAAGGTGTTTGGTTTTTTTTAAAGAAATTTACATTTTTAGAGAATTGCCTAGAGCAGATATGTCAAAAAACATGGCTCTGAAGCATGCAACACTGTGAAGTGCAGCCTTCACCAGGTTAAAATGTCACGGGGAAATATTTAATAAAGTAAACTAAAATGTAATGAACATAATATTAATATGTTATTTTCTAAGTCAATATAAGGCTGCATACAGTTTAGCTCCCCCATTTCCATTCAAGTTCAACACCACTGGTCCAGGACACTGAGAAGTTTAATGATTTTCCCAGCATCAAGAAAGTAGGTAGAAGAAGCAGAATTGAACCTAAATCTTACTGGCTTAGAGGCCCTCTATCCACGAGAGGCATGCTACCTCTCATGATAGTAATATCAATCAATGTAAAATTTTTATCCGGTGCTTTAAAATTTACAAAGAACTTATGTTGCAACAACTGCGTGAGGTAAAGAGTACGAGTAATATTACCTATATAGAGAAACTGGGCTCTGCAAGGTGAAGTGATTTGCCCAGACATATGCACACTAAATGTTGCAACCAGGGTTCAAATGCAGAATGATTCAAGGAATCATGGTATACATATGTAATGGAATGTTATTGTGCTGTAAGAAATGATGAAGGGAGTGGGATCGGAAAACCTGGGAAGAATTGTATAACTGATTCAAAGTGAAGTAATCCAAAAGAATTCATATAATAAAAGAATACAGTAAAGAAAAATAAATAATGAAAAACTAGGAACTCTGATCCACAAAATAGAACCGGCATCCACAGTTCCAGAGGACTCCTAGGGAAGTATGCTTTCCATTTCCAAATAACAGAAGCGATGGACTCAGGGTGCAGATTGAAGCTTTTTTTAATTTGGTGGGGGGAGACATGACTAAAGTGGGAACTTGTTTTGCTTTATTATACAAGTTTATATAACAGAATTTGTTTTTCTTGGTTATTCAATGGAAAGAGGGGGGTTAGGAAGGAGAGAATTTATCATTGAAAATATAACAAAATTGAATTTTTTTAAAAAAATAGAGATGAGTGGTTTTTAAATATGTATATGAATTATTCGTGTGCATTAGTCAAATACACTAATCAGCCCAGGCATAGTTGTCCCCTTCCTATGGTAAATAAAGATCCTTAAAACCTACTGATGTATCCTCACACTCAATAATTTTTCATTAGCATATTAGTTCCCCTCTGATTAAATCTCTTCTTTTGAAAGAGACCTACTCTCAGTATTTGGTGACCTGTGTCATGGAAAAGGCTGTGGATATTAGGAGGACTTCGGCCAAAGAAAGCAGCAGCCTGCATTATCCTTATTACAGTGTCCAGCTCCCCAGAGAAGCAGTTAGCAAGGGGGAGGGCCCACATAGAAAGGAGGAGGGACAGCTTCCTATTTTGGGCTTCATCTCAAACACAGTTCAGGCAGTGGCTCTTGCCTCCAGGAGAGAGCCCAGCATCGGAAGGAAGGAGCCAAGCTCTTCCTTGACACTGCATTTGATATACCAACAGGCTTTTGGGAAAAGGACCCAGCCTCTGCTCCCCAATCAGATCCACATACTCCATGTCCCCAAGGCCATGAGCATGAGTTTAATTCCACAAAGCTCACATCCCACCTGGCCTCACTTGACAAACCCCAACCCTCCCTCCCTCTCTCCAGCCCCCAGGTCTCCTCAGCCTAAAAGCCTGTCCCACTTACTTTTTTGGTGGGGACTTTGATCTTCAGGAATTCGGCCTCTCGGGTCAGCACCTGCCATGGGGCGTGTATCCGGACAAAGCTGGACCCCTGGCTCTTGTTCTGTAATGCACAGGACGGGAAACAACAATGTGAGCATGAACAGGTGCTTAAGCTTAAATTCCCAGGCTTCCATTTCAGAAGCCTGGAACTAAAAGCTGGATGTAGTTCAGTAAGGGAAAAAATGCAATGGTCTGGCAGGCAGGGGACCTAACTTCTAGACCTGGCTCTGCCAATAACTAGCTAAGAGGCCATCGACGATTGAATCTCACTTTCCTCAATAGAAAAGTGAAGGTGTTGGACCACGTTATTTCTAAAGTCCATACTGGCACTAACATTCCAACTACAAGCTTTAAAGGCACGAGGGATCTTAGATATCATTCAGTACAAACCTCTCGTTTTTCAGATGAGAAAAGAGAAACATTAAAAGAATAGTTTTGTCACACAGGCAAGTGTATATTAAAAAGCCAGGGTTTGAACACTGAGTAAGTAAGAAGGGATATCAGAGGTTATCTTGTATAACTTGTATCTGAAGAGAAATCTCCTCTACAATACAACCAATTCTCCACGTGAAAGACATGGAAAAGTCATTCCCTACCTCCCAAGGAAACTCATTCCATCTCAGGAGTATCTATGGGTGAAAATGGGTCAAATAAAGAGATTTATTTAGAAGTCTCCTTGTCTTCCACCAAGGTAGACTCAAGTCCATGTAAACCTAGAACATCACTTCTGGATCATAGGTTACATAATAGCACATTTTCATTCTTTCTCCCTCAAAATGGACTTAATTCAATTGAAATAAAAATGCATCTGTGATTTCATTGATGGAAGTCACCCTTCCACCAAACCATATTATGATCTCTCTATATTTTAGTGGACATAAGAAATCATGGCCAACAAAAGCATCACCAGGTGCCACCTCTTCAAATGACTCAGGCATCATCAAACAGCAGACATAAGATCCATATTCTAGTTCCTACTCAAAGCTGAACTTTCCAGAGCATGAATTCTGTTGGCATGACCCCTGAGAACCTCAAAACATAATGAGGATACAAAGTAAGACTTTTTGAAGTAATGAAATAAATCTGAAGAAAATCTGGATGAGCATCCTTCAACAATAACAATGTTTTAATTCAAATGTTTCTTCATAAAACACTGCAGAACACCACAAAAACTCAAAAGGTTAAAAAAAAAAAACTACCATCATGGAACTCAAAGGGAAAAGTGCAACATAGCGAGCCCTGTCATAACACCTCAGTCCTTCCAATCTCACCCTGCCTTAACCTAATATAAATCCTTTAACAAGCAAATTTTTACTTTGAATGAGGCTACTTTGGTATCAGGCCAGTAGGTATTTAATCCAATTCAATCCAACAGCATTTATTAAGTGCCTACTCTTTTAAAAGAAAGAAACAAGCAAAGAAACAAAGAAAAACAGACCCTACCCTCAGGAGCTAACAGTCTTTTGCAGGGGAGTTGTAGGTGGGTAGAAAAAGAAATATGACATAAATAAGTTTTGAGAGTTAAGGCAGTCTGAGAAGAATTTTGCTTCTTTCACTTGAGGGATATGATGAGTGAGTCTTTCAGAGATTTAGCCCTATAATCAATGCCAGAAGACTGTAGCAGTGATAGTTCTAGTGGTTCAGCTGTTGTCAAGTCATAGAAAGAGGAACATATTTGAAGCTAATCAACATCTGTGACACAGGTCCATTCAACTAAATTAGATCTAAAGAACCCATTTAGGTCCAGTCGCATAGTTTCTAACAAAGATTAGAGATAACAATTTATTAGTCTTCAGAAGCTCTGATGCTTGTATTATTGACCCATTTCCTCCAACGATCTGCCTCAGGTAGACTGTAGTATCCTTTCAAACTGAGTTTTTATTGAGGATGATGCAGCACCATGGGAAAAATTCATATCAGGTTCCACTATTTATAGATATAGATAGATATAGATATAGATATAGATACAGATACAGATATAGATAGATATAGATATAGATATAGATATAGATATAGATATAGATATAGATATAGATAGATATAGATATAGATATATGCCAGTTCATCTGAGGCAAATGAAACTATATCTTCCACAGTCTAACAATCTAAAAAAACTCTATCTTCCTCAGTCTAACAAGCAAATAACTGGCACATAGTTCTAATTCTTACACCAGAAGTTTGAAATTAAACTAAGAAAACAAGCTGCATGTAGTAGAGGCCGATGGTTTTATAAGCAATAATAAAAAGGAAAAAATTTCCAATGGATTTAAGAGTAATTCAAGCCAATTTCAAGGGAAGACTCCAAAATTGAGAAAGTATTCCCTTGTAATGATACTGGACAGCCACTGATGAAGTCTGAATCATATCTTTCCTGTCACCTCCTACAGGAAAAAAAAAATAATTGTCTTTGGCAAATTGTGTACAGTAATTTAGCATGAATTATGTTCCTTACAGTTATTTCAATGATCAGAATAAATTCCAGGCCACCTAATGGAACTTCTAGTCAATACTTTCATGTGAACAGTTACCAGATTTGCAGATGTAATTAGCCAAAATAGCATGAGATTAACATCTGGAATAATGCAACTTCCCTTTAGAAGGCATCTTTCAACAGTAGATAATTCCTGTTGATGGCCTTTACACATCTTGTTCAAGGTAGAGATTTGTGATCTCACAGTGTTAGTAAAGTGATGTGATTACCCTAAAGGGATTATCCTAAAGATCAGGAAGATCTAATTTAAGAATTTCAAGCAGAGGGGGCAGCTGGGTAGATCAGTGGATTGAGAGCCAGGCCTGGAGACAGGAGGTCCTAGGTTCAAATCCGGCCTCAGACACTTCCCAGCTGTGTGACCCTGGGCAAGTCACTTGACCCCCATTGCCCACCCTTACCAATCTTCCACCTATAAGTCAATACACAGAAGTTAAAGGGTTTAAAATAAAAAAAAAAAACAAGGAAAAAAAAAAGAATTTCGAGCAGAAGAAGAACAAACTGGGACCTGAAGTAGCAGGTTATTTATGGTATTCAATATGCAACATTGCTCCTCCAGGCTTGTATCAACCATTATGGTCAAAAGCACTGCATGTGAGACTATCACATTTTCTATACATTTAAATAATTAACTTTTAGACTTATCCTTGGAAGAGAATCCCACAAGAGGTATGTGTGTAGAACTTTTGGTCACCCAAGAAAATGATGAGGAGTTCTTGGTCATTTTGTCTATAGATGTTTTGTTGGTGACACTGTGCTTAAGATATTGTCTCAAGTGTTACTTCAGGATCTTCCAGCATTTTTCAACTGAGAATAGCTCTGACCTTCTAGGTGACTCATAAAAAGTAGTGATTTCATGGGGGCAGCTGGGTAGCTCAGTGGAGTGAGAGTCAGGCCTAGAGAAGGGAGGTCCTAGGTTCAAATCCGGCCTCAGACACTTCCCAGCTGCGTGACCCTGGGCAAGTCACTTGACCCCTATTGCCTATCCTTACCACTCTTCCACCTATAAGTCAATACACAGAAGTTAAGGGTTTAAAATAAAAATTTTAAAAATTTAAAAAAAAAGTAGTGATTTCATGTAGTTTCCTTTCAAGAGTGTCTCCCAAGAAAGAAAGAAAGAAAGAAAGAAAGAAAGAAAGAAAGAAAGAAAGAAAGAAAGAAAGAAAGAAAGAAAGAAAGAAAGAAAGAAAGAAAGAAAGAAAGAAAGAAAGAAAGAAAGAAAGAAAATGAAGTCAAACCCTTTGTAACTTCTGGCCACAACGGAAAATAAAAGAGCCATTTTGTATTTTTCCACATTGTATCTTCTTCACTTTCCAAAGAACTAGGACACAAATGGCTGCCCCTTGCACATTTGGGAGGATAATGAGGTTCAGGTGGTTGGGGGTACCAAGACTCTCAGAAAATTGGAAAGAGAATCCAATTTTACAAAAAGAAATGTCTTCTATGTCAATTGTGTGCAGCATGAAAAAGTTAAGGATATAACAGTCCATTTGGGCAGTCACTATAGAAAAGTGGTTATTGCCAAACTGAAACTGGGCAAAGGTAGCAAAAATATTTTTTACTATAATGCCAGACCTCAGTAACTTGAAAAGAAGAAACCACTGAGAACATGCAAGAATAAGATGTTCTTTAAGTTGAAAAGTTTTAAGAGTGTTTTTTCAAGAAGCAGCTATGGTAATAGTAGAAAGAACACTGGATTTATTATTGAAAACCTAAACTGGAATTCCAGCACTTCCATTTATTAATTGCATGACTTTGGGCAAGTCACTTAACTTTCATAATACAGAAATAATAAAATTCATAATGTTTACTTTTTAAGGCAGTGAAAAGGATAAAAAGGATTAATAGACACAAAATGCTTTATAAAGCACAAATGTAAATTACATGTCAATTATAGTTATTACAGACTCAGAAGTTAAAAACTCAAGATTCCAGAAACTATCCTTATGTATATAAGTTCAACATCACAAAACATATCCAGTAGGTAACAAGGCTCAATAATATGTCTTTTCTTAAAAGAAAAAAAGTGATAGAAGATGTAATACTTGTTTATCAACAAATATTATTCCACACACTCATTAAATGCCTACAATATGAAAGGCACATCTTAGATTTAAAGCGATAGTTTTTAGTTTGGGTGGAGTAGAAATGAGCAGAATTGGGTGATGTGATAGAAAGCATTCATGGAAGTTCCAATTCCATATTTCTCTCTCTTTTTAAAAATTTCACTTAGTGGGGGCAGCTGGGTGGCTCAGTGGATTGAGAGCCAGGCCTAGAGATGGGAGGTCCTAGGTTCAAATCTGGCCTCAGACACTTCCTAGCTGTGTGACCTTGGGCAAGTCACTTAACCCCATTGCCCAGCCTTTACCACTGTTCTGCCCAGGAACCAATACATAGTATTGATTCTAAGACAGAAGGTAAGGGTTTTGTTTGTTTTTTTTTAAATAAATAGATGAATGAACGAATAAATAAATAAATAAATAAATGCAAATAAGTAAATGAATGAATAAATAAATGAATGAATGAATGAATGAATGGAATTTCACTTGGATTTTTGAAATAGGAATGAATTTCCAAAATAAGGAGTATTTATTAAACATTTACTATGTGCTAAACACTTGCAAATAGGAAAGCAAGACATCTCTTGTTTTCCAGGAGTTCACACTCCAGCTAAGCAAGAAAACCCATATAATAGAGCATAGCTACCAGGAGAATGAGAAGGGCTGAAATTCCCAAAGATTCAATGATGGGGTAAATTGCAATGTCAAAGTATAAAAACCACAGAATACTTCCTTAAGTCTTTCCACTATTAATCATATAATCAGGACAAAATCAAAATGTGCTACCAACTAGTCCCTCCTTACCTCCACAGAATTGATATGAAGTAAGTCTTTTGCATATTTCAAAGATGCAAAATAAATGTGAGATTATTATAATCAAGGATATCATTATTAACAATTTGTGCAATAGCTAGATCCAAAGAGAAGGATACCAGTTGTCCATTCTAGGATCCCAATTCCTCAGAAAACTCTCTAAGAAATCTGTTGACAATTTCTTGTTGTTGGCTGGTTCTAATGGTATGAATGCCACTTCCAATCCAATCTAGCATCTGGAATCCTAGAAAGAAAGGACTCCAAGACACAATGAAGATTCTACTAGCAAAGGAAGTTATGGATGAATTAGGAATGTTTGTGGGGCTGCAACAATTTGATCATCAGATACTCTGATCCTTCTACTAAGATTATTATGAGAATTTCCCTTAACTATATAGGGGTTATTTAAGTGAACAGTTCATAGCAAATTCAAAATCCTTCAAAATTTTATCTACTACTGGGCTTTGGGGCACAACTACTATATTCAAAGCTCTCTTCTTCCTTTTTTTCTACACTTACCTCCAGTCTTGATATATAAACTGGGTAAAAGGCATCTTACTTGGTTAGCTGCTCAAGTTCACACTCAATTTTATCCTGCAAAGCAGAGGTTTGTTTCTGTTTCTCAAATGAATTTGTAATTGAGAGGCTGCATGGTGATAGGATCATAGATTAGGGAAGAAAAGACATGACAGTCATCTATTCCAAATGTCCCCATTTATAAAGGAAGAAATTGAGACCTAGAGAAATGATGCAGCTTGCTCAAGGTCAGCGAGAATTTGAACCCATATCTTATGAGTCATAATCCAGTAATATTATAATTTTTATTATGCTGACTTGGTCTAGCCACGAGCAATTAATATTGTGTTTCCAATTACTTAGACCTATCTTTATTTGTGTGAAGAGTTTTATAATTGTGTTCTTATAGGTCTTGTGTATGTCTTGGTGAACTCTCAAGTATTTTATGATGTCTGTAACTTTTTAAACATAATTTCTATTTCTGGCTTTTCCTGTGGGGCTTAAATTGTACATGCCCTTTGGGCTAAGCAATACAGTTACTATGGTATGCCCCAAAGAAATCGAAAAAAGAGGAAAAGAATCCACATGTACAAAAAATGTTTTTAAGTAACTTTTCTTGTGAATCTAGAATGTCCTTCAATTGTAGAGTGGGTGAACAAGTTGGTATATGAATGATGAAGGAGATAATTTCAAAACACCTGAGACTTATATGATCTGATCCTAAGTGAAATGAGCAGAACCAGTAGAACAATTTATATAGTAACAACTATATTGAAAAGTGAGTTTTTAAAGACAGTAACTGATCAACAAATGACCAATCATAATTCCAAATAACTCGTGATGAAATATGCTATTCAGGGGGCAGCTGGGTAGCTCAGTGGATTGAGAGCCAGGCCTAGAGACAGGAGGTCCTAGGTTCAAATCCGGCCTCAGACACTTCCCAGCTGTGTGACCCTGAGCAAGTCACTTGACCCCCATTGCCTACCCTTACCAATCTTCCACCTATAAGTCAATACACAGAAGTTAAGGGTTTAAAATTAAAAAAAAAAAAATGTGCTATTCACCTCCATATAAAGAGAATATGGACTCAGAAGCTCTGAAAGCTTTATTGAAATAAAAGCTCAATAATATTCAACAGTGAGATATAGACGCCAATAAATATAATGTAACCTTAAGCTGCTTTAAGAGATGTGTATGTCCTGTATCAGGGCAAATTTCTTCCTTTTTTCTTTTATTTTCTTTTTTTTCTTTTCTTTTTTTGACTTAGATAATGTGAGAATTTATTTTGTAAGATTATACATGTTTATCCTTACAAATACTGTTTTCTTCCCTTTTCAATGGGAAAAGTAGAGGGAAAGAGGAGGATATTTCAGAACTGGAAATAAAATTGAATTTTTAAAGAAACAATATGAAATAGAAATTCTAATGCGAAGATATGAATTTGATCTCAAAGGCATCTGTAATATTGTCCTAAAAGGGTCTGTTATTCAAAAGAAAAATAATATGAGGAATTCAGAGAAACTTGAAAAGACTTGAATGAAAAAATGCTGAGTGAATAAAATAGAGCCTAAGGAAAATAAACATAATGACTTTAATAATGTAAATTAAAACAATACTAAAAGGTAGCTGAACTCAATTAAATGCAATGACCAACACTGATTCCTAAAGACAAATGATGGAGCATGCCTCCTTCCTCTAGTTTGAAGTAGAAGGAATTATGGATACTAAGGATAATATATGTTGTCAGATGCAGTGATGTGCCCATTGGTTTGGATTTACTGATTTTCATTGTGACAAGAAGGACTATTGGAAGGGACTAGAAAATAGAAGGCACCTTTTTTTAATGAAATTTTGAAAACACAATAAGAAATAATTAAATGAGGATGAAAAAAGGAGATTGTCTTAAGGGTCTAAAGAGGGAACTCCTAAACAAATTTTTGTCTTAAAAAGACAATCATTGACTATGAAGCAAGGGCTTGTAATAATCAAAGAATACAAAAGTGCATATATGAAAATGTGATATAAACCTGTTAAGAATAAGATTTAGGAACACTAAAGCTCAGAATGAGTTGAGCAAAAATACTAGGAAAAACAAAAGTGTTTGTTCTTATTATTTTTACTAATACTGAAAACAGCAGGACCATGAAAGAGGTAGGACTACTTAGTTCAGAATATATAGGATGATGTTAATAAATATAGAATAAAGACAGAACTACCCACTTGAGTTTGAAAAATCATCTTCATAAGAAAAAGATATGAGGTGTGGCTAGACAGAAATTTATCTGAAAAAGCTCTGGAGGCTTTATTGAAATAAAAGGTCAATATTATCCATCAGTGAAATGCAGAAGCCAAAAAGCTAACATCATGTAAACTACTTTTGGCTAATGTAACCATAAGCTGCATAATGTCCAGAATCAAGGAGGCGAGAATACCTGCCCTAGCAAAAGCATAAGTGAAATGTTCTTAAGTTCTCAGTACTTCATGTTTATAAGGTCATGGATAAGCTAAAAAGCACCCAGAGATGGCAATCGGGATGGTGAAGAACAAGAGATTATACCAGATGAGAGACAGCTAAGGAACTAGGATGTTGGACCTTAGGAGGAACATGACAGCTGTCTTCAAGTATTTAAAGAGCTATCTATCATACAGGCGAAGGATTAGACTTACTCTGGTTTGTCCCACAGGATAGAATTAGGAACAATGACTAGAAGTTGTAAAAAGGCAACTTGATGTCAAGAAACATTTCCTTAAAACTATCCCAAAGTAGAATGTGTTGTCTCAATTGTCATTTGATTCTCCTTTGTACAGATGAAATGAATGAATAAGTGTTTATTGAGCACCCACTGCATGGCAAGCACTAGAGATACAAATTCAAAAGCAAAGACAGTTTCTTTCCTCAAAAAGCTTATATTTTATTAATGGAACCCAGGGAGGGTTTTTGGACTAGAGATACACAGGAGTTGTAAACATACCCATAGAACACAGCTGCCATACTGATTTGGTTATTGTTCCTAGAGAAAGAGCAAGAAACTTGGAAGATGACAAATGGCCAAGTGAGTCTTGTGTTCCTGGTGGATAGCTAAATGGAATGTGAAGCACGATCTGGGGCCAGCTAGACAAGGTGGGTAAGGTGAGTTTTCATTCACTCATCCACCAGTTAGGAAAAACTAGGCTTAGAGCAGCCGTTCCAAAGCTTTAAATGGATTAAAGAGCTGGAGAAGATAGAGTCTGATGGTCCAATCTGAAAGTTTACTTTTCCAGGTAGGAGGGAAAATAGGAGACAGCATGAAAGCTCTGCTTCCCTGGTGGATGACTGAATACGATGAGAAGCACATGTGTCTTCAAACAAAGGCTGAATGAGCACTTGGAAATATTGGGTAGGATATTTGGGTTCATGTATCAGTTGGGCTGCTGGCCCTTTGAGATTCCTTCCAAGGCTAAGATTATGTGATTTTTAAATATTCATCACTACAGAAATATGTTGGACATTATACATACAGCAAATGGATTCAGATGCTACGGAATCCTAACTTTCAGAGATGTTCTTAGTGTAATCACCCCCCACCAGAATCCTGACATCATTTTAATATCAAGACTAATGGAAAGGGAAATTGAGAATGGCAGAGTTAGACATCCTTCTTGGGTGGTAAATAGCTACAATAAAACACAACCAACCATGAATAATCTCAAATTCAATAATCATATAGTCTCCAGCTAGGACAGTACATCATTATTTTTTCATTCTTTTCATTACTGACTTTGAGAAAGGCCACACATGCAGAAAATTCAGTCCAATTCAATTGTCATTAAGTCCCTAGCACAAGACATTTTGTAAGGTTCTGTGGATATGAAAATGAAAAATGACCCATTTCTTACCCTCAAGGAGTTTATATTCTAGTGGGAAGATAAGACAAGTACATAAATAAATATGATACAAGGTAGAATGTAAAAGAGACAAAGGAGATATTCAAAGGACTCTACAAATTCCTGAAGAGTGATAAGACCATGGAAGAGTTTAACACTGGTGGGATTTTATCTCCATGAACTTTGCTTGCATATTTTTCCTTTTCTCAGTATCTGCAAGAATCTTTTTTCATTTCTAAAATTCTATGATTTCACAATTCCCTTTTCTCTTCTTTAAAATCCACCTGGGAACCAGTGTAGTATACAGGGGGAAATGCTGGATTTGGAATGAAAGGGCTTGGATTCAAATCCTGGATCTTCAATTATTTAATACTATAAGCCTCATTTCTTCAGCAGTAAAATGGATGTATATCAAAAGTCCTTTCCACCTCTTGTTGCATGATGCTGTGAATATTTCCTGATATAAAGCAAATGTCACCCACACTCAAAGATGAAACTGAATAAAAGTAATTTTTAAAATGTCTTCTTCCTGCTACCATTTCCCATTGTCTTCAACTAAATGCAAGATTTTACATGGACATTGATCAGATCAGTGGAATTCAATTCAATAGATACTTTTAGATCCAGAGCTAGGAAGAACCTCGGAAGCCATATGGTCTAAAGTTCCCCTTTTTATGAAGATCTGAGAGGCTAAGGAACAGTAGAGATTTTCCCAAGGTCCTATGCAGAATCATAAGATCATAGAATCTGAGAGTTAGAAGGGACTCCAGTGGCCATCTAGTCCACCTCATATATGATGGAATCCCCAATAAAACATACCCAAAAAGAAATCACCCAGCCTGTGCTGAAAGGCTTCCAAAGAGAAGAAATCCCTCACCTCTTAACTCAAGCCACTTTTGGATAGTTCTAACTGTTAAGTTTTTCATCACATCAAGTCTAAATTGCACTCTTTGAAACAGTCACACATCATTCTTAGATCTTTCTGGCACCCAACAAAGCAAGACTAACACCTCCTCCATATGTCCTCAACCTCAATTGACTTAAGCATGGCTATCGTAACCATCCTGGACTTCTTCTCTTCTTATAGCTCTTTCAAATTATTCTCATATGTCATGAACTCAAGTCCCTTCACCACTTTGGTTGCCCTCCTCTGGACAATATCATTCTCAAATCACAATGCCCAGATAAGATCAGACAAGGGCTGAGTACAGCGAGATTGACATATCCCTATTCCTAGAAGCTACACCCTAATACAATGTTCATGTTTGTTAGTGCTTACCAAGTGCATTGTAGTAAAAGAGAAAAAAAAATTTTAATAGAATATTGTTTGGAGGAGACCTAATTGTGATGAACAATCCTGCAGATATCATAGTCCCAGCCTAGGGAAAGTAAAGGAGGATCTCTTTAATTTATAGTTTTAGTTCCCTGGTAATTAATTAGGGTCAGTGGGAAATAGGTCAGCTGTGGAAGAGGGTAAGTACTTTCTGAGTACCTTCTGAATAATGAAAACGCTTCTTTATATATTCATTACTCAATATAGAGACTATGTTCAACATTAAAAAAAAAAAAGATTGCACTAGCTTTTTTTTGACTGCTACATCACCCGCTTCCCTTGACTCCTATGGAGTTTGCAGCCCACTAAAACCCTTAGATCCTTTCAGAACAATGCTCTTTATCCATGTCTCACTCATCACATATTTGCAGAATTGATTTTTTTGGACCTAAGTGTAAGGCTTTACATTTATCCCTTTTGAAATTCTTATTCGATTAAGCCCAATCAGGATCCTTTTGGATCCTGCTTCCATCATCAGTTCAGTTATGCCTTCCAACTTTGTTATCACCTGAAAGTTTGATGACTAGACCTTCCAGGCCTTCTAGACCCAAGTCACTGATACAAACATAGATCTTTGTAGTGTCTTTCCATCAGTGGATAGATAATGGAGTTTACAGTACCCCTTTCTGCCTTCTCATCATAAGACTGGAAAATGGAGAAGGGGAGAAAGTGAGATCCACTGGGTTTGTATCACACTGAACTATGTTTGGTCAGATAAATTGAAGAAACAAACCTCCAGTACTATGAGTGCATGCATGTACTTTGTATCTTCTGTAGCAGGAGGACAAGAACCCTTGAACTGAGACTTGGTTTTCCCTGACTCAGATTCATGAAATGGGGAGACAAAAATTCTATAATCAGGAGGCCCTCGATATCCATATCACTACTAACACACATGTGGAGACATTCAAATTGTAGCGTAATAAAACTGTAGAATCTTTCTGCCTTTGAAGCTTAAAGCTTCAAACTTTTCTAAGACTTTGGGGATACCAAAAAGATAGTGGAAAGATTTCCCTGGGAGCTAGATGACCTGGCTCTGCTACTTACCATATGACCTTGAGTAAAACAATTAATCTGCCTAAACCTCAATTCCCTCATCTATGAAATGAAGAGGTTGGACTAGACCATCCTTGATAGCTGTAAACGAACATTTATGAACTGTTTTAAAATTCACAGAGTGCTTTATATATGTTAGCTCATTAGAGCTCCACAATGGCCCTGGGTAATAATACTGCATGTATTATTATCCCCATTTGATATGGAGGAAAGGAAAGGCTCTGAGAGATTATGTGACTCGCTCTCCTGCTTACCCAGCTAGTTTTAGAGATGAAATTTCAATCAAGGTTTCTCTAACTCCCAATCTAGCACTCTATTTACTATCTCATACTGCCTCTCCATGGTCACTTAGAACTCTAAGTACTGACGCCTGTAACTAACACTGCCAAAAAAGTCTTGAAGAGAACGATGAAGAAATAAGCTAAGACCAAAGGAAATCAAGCTGGGGGGCACAAAAGATTTTTAATGAGAAGTTTTTTAAAAAATCTACATCCTGTGATTGTGATTTGAAGCTACTGATATTGGTGCCATAATGATCCAATCACAGTGATACCAAGAGTGTAGGGTAAAGGATAAAAATGATGAGTTTAGTCAACTTTAAAAAATGATGTGGATTAAATCTCTGTAGAAGCTTAGAAGAGGAAAAAATAAGTCAGTCCAATTGAATTCAAATAAAGACTTGCTCAGAGACAGGGGATTGGATTAAATGGTTGCTGCTAATCCCTGCTGGCCTGAGAAGTAGGATGTCAGGGTGATTATTACCATCCTTCTTAAAAAAAGTCTTCCTCTTCCTCACTCAGGGGGCATTTCTTCCAGCAGATGAAGACAAAGCCCAGTTTGGAACACTCTCCCCCTACTCGGCCAAAACATTCCTTTCTACAATTTCCTCCTGTTGCTCCAAGATTTGCCTGTTGAGTTCACCCTTAAACACACCTCTCCCCTCTCTGGCCTTGGGACTGTGGTCCCTCCCCTCAGGCTGCATTCAGCAGTCTGGAAGAGGGGGTGGTCAACAAGAATACTAATTAAATCTGCAGATGATAACAAACTGGGCGGTGTTGCAAACAGCACCAGAGAGGATGGGGAAATAAATGAGAAGGAGCCTTAGGGACTTTCAAAAATATGGGACAGGAAATAACAAAATGAGATTCAATGTGGAAAAATGCAAGCAACTCTATCTGGGGGGAAATAATCAGAAACATAGACACTGGAGGGGAAGGGGAAACTGGAAAAGAGCAGGGTGGAACTAAGGGCAATGATGGACAGAAAATGGATGGGAGTTTAAAAGGTTCTTGCAATGGGGAGGGCAGTAAAGAGTAAGACAGAGAGAAGGACAAAGAAAATGGTTAAAATATTTTCTTGAATTCCTTTGGTTATCAATCATTTTGGTCCAACTCAAATTCTATCGTTTCTGTGAAGTCTGTCCTGACCAGTCAAATCAGTTGCCTCCCCCTCCTGTGAATTCCTCTAACATTTATTGTCTGTACTATTCATTCAGCATCTAATATAAATAGTACTGCCTTTTATTGTTGGGATTTTTTCCTAAGCATATGTCTCACCACTCCAACTAGATTGGGAGTGCCTTCAATTCTTGAACTCTGAATTAAAAAAAATATATATGTAGTGCAATGCAAGAATATGTATTGACTAACTGATTAAGACACTGTATTGTTTGAGCCAGTTCTAAGATGAGGGTGCTGGTATTGATGCAGTGCCTGGTGCATAGTAGGTGTTTAATAAATGTTTATGGATTGATTGTTGTAAGATCCTGCCTCTATGACATCAAAAACGAGTCATGGGGAAGAGACAGATAAAAATGGATTTTGAGGGCTAAAAAAAGGTTCACACCACCAAAAAAAATGTTAACTACCACAAGGACAAGTACAGATTCCTAAGTCCAGATACCAAAGAAGTTTGGAATCTGACTGTGCTATCCTCTCCATCTTCTCCATAAGAATACTGTGGTTAATCAGTAATTTTTGGTCATGTCTGACTCTTCGTATTTCCATTTGGGGTTTTCTTGGCAAAGATGTTAAACTAGTTTGCCATTTCCTTTTCCAGTTCATTTTATAGATGAGAAAAACAAGGCAAACAGGTTTAAGGCACTAGCCCAGGGTCAAGAGTTAGTGTTAGAGGCCAGATTTGAACTCAGGAAAAGGAATTTTCCTGATTTCAAGCCCAGCACTCTATCCACTGTACCACCTATCTGCTACAAGAGACTTTATCAAGAGCTTTGCTAAAATGTAGGTAGACAATAAGGTTAGTCTGAGATATGATACTCTGACTTTGTAATCACTAATTTCCCTTTCTAGACATTCAACAGCCATTCTGTCCCTTTACTGAGTAACTGTCCAATAGACAGATGTTCATATGCAACTATAGGTGATGGAGGAAAATGAAACTGGATATGGAGATGTGCAGGTCATCTGCATAGAAATGATAATTAATCTGTTGAGAGGTAATGAGGTTGTCAAGTGAGGCAAAATAGAAGAAGAAAAGAGAGCCCAAGACAGAATCTGAGAACAGCCTCCCTTAAGAAGTATGATATGGGTATCCATGGAAAATTTTTCTTAATTAATCAATTAAAATTTTAAAAATAAATGAACAAATTTAAAAAAAGAAGTATATAGAAGAAGAAAGAAGAAAGACTACTTTCTTGAAAACCTGAAGAAGAGAGAGTCCTCAACTGGGTCAAATACAAGAGATAGGTCAAGAAGAAATAGGACTGAAGGGGGGAAAAACTATCAGATGGTAGCAATTAAGAGATCATTAGTAACTTTGGACACCTAAGTAGCACAATGGATAAGTCAGGAACCCTCATGTGTAGAATGAGCTAGAGAAAAAAATGACAAACCACTTGAGTTTCTTTGCCAAAGAAAATCACAAAATGGCATCACAAAAAGGCAGACAAAATTGAAGAAACTGAATAATAAATGAGAGGACTGGAAGTGAAGGCAGAAAGTGTTTATACTTTTTAAAAGGAATTTGACTGAGAAAAGAGAAGAAATACATAGCATAATAGCTAGAGAGGATGGAAGAGTCTAGTAAAGTGAGGGATGTACCTATGTGCATATGTGCATATATGTCTACGTGTGTATATGTTTCTGTGTGTTTAAAGATGAAAGGGACTTGGGCATATTTGTGAGTAGTTAGAAAAGAACAAGTTGATGAGAAGAGTAGATAAGTTGATAAGAAAATAGGGATGGAGGCTTCCTTGTCTGAATCATGGTCAGTGACTGGGCCTTTGGGTCCTCTTGGGATGCCAGTCCATCGCTTCACCTGTCCATGTATTTATCATCCTCAAGCCTTCTAGGATCCATTGGCCATCCAACTTCAGCCAGTGCAGCCCAGTCTAGACTGCTCAGGCCCTTCCAGCCTCCATATATACAATACAGATACCACAACCCAGAAGGCACCACTTTTTCTCATTCTTGTAATCTTAAGCAGTGGTCACTTGTGGCCAGTGCATTTGACTAGGTCTATAAGAGCAGCCTGCCAAGTTATCAGAGGAAATCTTTGGGAAGGATAGAATCCTTTTCTGCAGATAATTGTAGCTAGAAGCTTTGTGAACCAAGTCCATGAAGAAGTACATGGAATCTGCAGTCTTGAAAAATGTTCTAACCTTATTCTGAAATTTCTCTTCTCAGTCCCTCTCTCCTTAGAAAAAACATGCCTCAAAGGCACTGGAGAACTGGTCCATTTTTCTAACAATTCCATGATCTTATCAATGTATGAAGTAGTAGAAGATTTTGGCATCCATCAATAAAAACATCTCCCCTAGAAGACAATTTTGATTCATGTAACTCAATGGAAGGTATTGTCAGTGGCTAGACCAAGTCCAGCCTTGTATAAAAATGCCTATCTCTTCTTTCATTAAGATTATGGCAAGGTGACTCCTGATGATACTACTAAATCTGAAGAAGCTAGAGTTCTAGTGAGGAACCTCTACTTCTGCCGAGGATTCATGACCACACATTATATAAAACATTCCCATCTTCCATTCTTGTGCCCTTCATTCCTGAGAAAAAAACTGCTATAGGAATAGGCAATAACAAAGCTAGTCCTTGATGGCACTGCTGGAGTTAGAAGAAGCTAGATCAGCTCATTGTGGTTGATAATCCCCTGTTTGTTGTGACAATTCTTAGCCACACACTGTATGAAAGAGCCAGATCTTCCTTTCTTGGCTTTTCCTTTCTGAGGAGAAATCTCCCGTAGGAGCAAACTATGGCAAAGTTGAACCTCAAAAGTACTACTAAAGATAATAATTCTACTAGAAGAAGCTACTGGCACACAACACTGATAAGAATCTCTATTTATCTGGGTCCTTCTTGGTCACATTTTATATGTATTGTGCATATCATCTCTTTCCCAGCCCTCTTCTCCTGAGAAAAAAAAATTTTTTTCTATAGAAGCATACTATGGGAAACCCAGAATTTCCTGGTTCCATTAGAGTTCTAAGAGACTAAAGCAGCTCTTTCTGGTTATGAATCCTTACTTCCTGTGGAGACTGATGGCCACACATTATCCTTCCTTGTTCCTCTCTTCCTAAGGAGAAAATTATAGATCAGAGGCCAATATAGAGATGAAATGATCAACTGCTTTCTGGCCAATGTGGCTGTGTGAATAGAGGTAGTCAGATCACCTCTTCCCGTATCTGCCCCAACAAAAAAATTTTTCAAATTATGCCAAACCAAAAAGAAAAAACTATCCAAATAAGCCAATGAGAAACCAAAGTAAGTGACTGCCCATCCAAGAATTACACAAAAAGTCAGCCAGAAGACCATAAACAATAGGAAAAGCAAAATGCTATCAGGCACAGGCAAACAAGCTGGAAGCCTCGTAGCACTACCAGAGACAAATAGGAGGCACCATCTATCATGTAGGGCTCTATTCACAGGCCACAAGAGTAAAGGGATGAAAAAAAGAGCTTCAGAAAACTCATAGTGCAGACCTTGATAGACATCCAGAAGAGTCAGTGAACAGTACTGGCATGGCACAATCAAACTGGGATATCCTACGATTCTAATGTCCTAGAACTCTTTCCTAACATGCTATAAAGATTGAAGATTCAGTGGTTTAAACCTCAAAGATTAAGTGGAGACTAAACTCAGGAAATATAGGTCAGCCATAAGAACATACATGATCAGGTCAAGACCAACAAGGGCCAACAATCCCATCCAAACAGAGCAGAGAACTAAACCTAATCATGGCACAGAATCCTAATTCAGTAAGTATAGCCAGAGAGATAAGTAAACCACAGAAAATCATCAACATTGTAAAGAATGATTGCAGCAGGGGGGAAGTAGGTGTCTCGTTGAATGGAAAGGCAGGTGGGAGGTGTTTGGGGTTCAACTCTGGCCTCAGCCATTTCCTAGCTATGTAACCCTGGACAAGTCATTTAATCCCAAATGCCTATTCCTTACCACTCTTCTGCCTTGGAATGGATACTTAGTATTATTGTTTCTTAGACAGAAGGTAAGAGAAGAAGAAGAAGAAGAAGAAGAAGAAGAAGAAGAAGAAGAAGAAGAACA